>NC_037329.1:104033546-104336576 GCF_002263795.3 Bos taurus
CATCCAGGCAGAAGAATTAAACTAAGGAAGGACAAAGAAGAAAGGAAAAGGAGCAAAGAGTCACCATGGGCAGGAGCTAAAGCTAGTGACATCTACCAGTGTCTAGGATATAAACACCATCAGTTCAATTTGGAAACTGTTTGGTAGCTTTCTAAATTTTCTGCAATGCAAGGAATAAACTCTGAAGTCAAACAGACATGGATTCAAATTCTGACTCTCCAACTTACCAGTTGTGACTGTGAACTAATTATTTAAACACTCTAAGCCCTGAGTTCCTTCCCTATAAAATGAGGAATAAATAACACCTATTTTATCTGGTCACTATTGCTGTTCAGTGGCTAAGTCGTGTCTGACTCTTTGGGACCTCATTTAACTAATTAACTGCAGCACGCCAGGCTTCCCTGTCCACTATCTCCCAGAGGTTGCTCAAACTCATGTCCGTTGAGTCGATGATGCCATCCAACCATCCCACCCTCTGTCGCCCCCTTCTCCTCCTGCCCTCAATCTTTCAGCATCAGGGTCTTTTCCAATGAGTCAGCTCTCCACATCAGGTGGCCAAAGTATTGGAGCTTCCGCTTCAGCATCAGGACTTCCAATGAATATTCAGGGTTGATTTCAATTTTTAGATCCTGGTTTGATCTCCTTTGCTATTCAATGGACTCTCAAGAGTCTTCTCTAGCACCATAGTTCAAAAGCATCAATTCTTCAGTGTTCAGCTTTCTTTGTGGTCCAACTCTCACATCCACAGATGACTACTGAAAAAAACTGGAGTTTGCTCAAATTAACGTCCACTGAGTCAGTGATGCTATCTAACCATCTCATCTTCTGCCACCCCCTTCTCCTTCTGCCTTCAATCTTTCCCACAGTGACAGAGGATAGAATGCATGGCTTGTAATCTTTCCCATAGCAACAAATGACAGAATGCATGTAAAAAACCTTATACAATAGCACAGTATAGTATGCGCCATTTATATAAGCTTAAGAATGCTAAATACAGATTTGGTGTAGAGGTTACTTATGCAGGACAAGGACAATGCAGTCATGGATGGATACACAGGGGGGTTCCACTCTACTGTTAATTTTTTTTTAAGGTGGGTGCTGGTATGTGGGTATCTGTTCTGTTATCCTTTATAACATTTTGTTCCAAATATATTTTTTAAAATTACACATAGGAAGAAATTCATAAATTAACAGCTATTATAATTTTTATTAATCAAAAAGTATTTATTCAGTTCTGACTCCACGTGGAGGACTGTGCTGGACACAACAGGGGATGCTAAAGTAGTAAGATTCATCCCCCCCAATCTAGATTAAAATCTACAGTCTGACAGGGGTCACAGCCCCCACCTTACAAGTGAAATAATACCAGGGAGAGTGCAGTAAGGGACTTGAGGGGTAAACAGAAAAAAAAGAGACACCATAACTGTCTGGGGAGACTTTCTAAGACTTCATCATATAGGCGGCAACTGAAATGGACCTTAAAAACCAAGCAGAATGTTCCACAGTAGAGCAAACAAAAAGATGTCTAGCTAACAATTATGCCATTGACAGCAACACCAGAAGGGAAACCAGCAGGATTAGATGGATCACAGGCACAGAGACGAGAGAATGAGAAATCAGAGGCCAGAGAAGGAGGAAATAGGAAATCAGGCCTGGATGGTCAGCACAGGGGCACTCCATGTACACCGAGAAAAGAACAGCAGATTTCTTTCTCTTGTAACTTTCAAGAGAAGAGTTCTCATGTAGTCATGCAGGGGAAGGAACCAGATCTCATGATGAGTGGGAGGTGAAGGAGGAGGTGGGGGTACAATTGACTGCACTTTAAAGACATCTGCGCCCAACACAAGGGAAAGCAGAGGATGCCAGCTAAAGAAAACAGCAACATGGGGATGAATTTATAGTCAGGGGAGGCCCCAGCATACTTCAAGAGAAAGGGCAAAGAAAGAACTCATGGGACAGAGAAAAATATAGATGCAAGCCAGACAACTGACAGCCATTCCCTTTAGGTCCAAAATTCCAGAAAACGCAAACAAAGCAAGATCAAAAACACAGGGACTTTCCTGGTGGTCCAGTGGTTAAAAATTTGCCTTGTAATGTGGGGGACACCAGTTGGGTTCCTGGTCAGGGAACTGGAATCCCACATGCTGCGGGGCAGCAAAACCCATGCATTGCCACAACTTCCAAGTCTGTGTGCCCCAACTAAGACTCAACGCAGCCAAATAAATCAATAAATATTTCTTAAAAACCACAAGCGGCAATGTCAGATTGGCATAGGAGCTGAGATTAAAAACTAGTTTTGCTGAACTAATGAGGTTCCCTGGTCCGTTTTGGGAAAGGACTGCAGGTGACCACGCACACAAGTGACGAATGTCTTCCTTTCGACCATACCTCTTCCAGCACTATTGCCTTGGGGTATGACATAAAGCCTGATAACCACTGTTTTATGATGGAATAAAGGATTCAGCTGAGGGCAGGCAATGTCTGTACAAAATCTTTTTTTTATAAATGAAAAAAAAATGACATGAAGAATGAAGTTCTTAATAAAATAAAAATTAAGACCATCTGGCCATATGACTTCACCACGTCAAGATTTCAAACCAGTCACTTTGGAAAACAGCCTGGCAGCAACTCAGAAAGTTAAAATGTAAAATTTACTATGTGACCTAGCAATTCCACTTCTAGGTGTATACCCAAGAGAATCAAAAACATACGTCCACACAAAAATGTGTACACTAATGTTCACAGAAGCATTATTTTAAAAGCCAAAAAGTGGGAATCACCCAAATATCTATCAATTGATAAATAAAATGTAAAACATCTATGCACTGGAATATTATCCAACAATAAAAAGAGTTAAGTGCTGATAAACCTACAACACAGATGAAACTTGAAAACATTATGCTAAGTGAAAGAAGTCAGATGCAAAAGGCCACACATTGAAGGATTCCGTTTATACAAAATGTCCAGAAGAAGTAAATCTCTAAAGACAAAAAGTAGATTCGTGGTTGACTGTGGGCCTGGGGGATGGCAGGGAGTGGGCAGGGAGGGGAGGGCAGCAAGTGACTGCCAATGAGTATAGTGCTTCTTTTTGGAGTGATGAAAAATGTCCGGAGTTAAGAGTGTTGATGACTGCACAGCTTTGTGAATGTATTAAAAAGCACTGAATTTCACATTTAAAAAAGATTTCAATCTAGACCTTCTAATGATTTGGGCAGGAAAGAACATGCAGGTATCTATACACTGCATCCTTCTGAGGTACATACTATTATCATTCCCGTTTTACATATGAGGAAATTAAAGCACAAAAAGTTTCATAACTTGTGCCAGGTCACCCAGGCTGGAATTTAACCCCAGGCAATCTGGCTCATGAGAACCATGCTATTCTGCCTCAACTGACTCTAAAGCCTTAAAATCACTTGAAAATTCTCTGACTTACAATGTAAACCAAGGCAGGAGAGGGTTGAGATTTTTTAAGACAACCAAAACTATTATCTTAAATAGCAATTCCCAACAGAATATTGGAAAGACCCAAGGCTCTGAGAATGAGACCAAGCTGAAGGCTGTTATTTCAAGTTATTATGAATATTGACAAATTGAGGGTATAATCCAAGCCTGAAATTCCAGACTGCGAGTCTGAGTGAACTCCGGGAGTTGGTGATGGACAGGGAGGCCTGGCGTGCTGCGATTCATGGGGTCGCAAAGAGTCGGACACGACTGAGCGACGGAACTGAACTGATCCACTATTTTAAGACTAGGGGTAGATTACTGGGTTTCTCCCTACCCACAACAATCTAATAATCGAAGTGGGAACACCATTGCAGGAGCAAACAAAAACATTGTGTATGGTGTGTATATTATACACAGAAAGCAAACAGGACATACATGTTTATGTATATATGTGCTCACTAAACCATGAGGAGCAGATAGCAAGTTCTAAACCCTAAGTCATAGGCGAGAAAGATGAATAAGGACGAAAAAATCAAAGACCGACTGACTGAGGGGGACTTGAAAACTACCATTTAAGAACAGGCAGGAAAAATAAAGGTCACCACTTTGAACAAGCTTGGAGGGAATAAGAAGCTTAGATTGTTCCTAGAGCAGTAAGGATGCCTGTCTGATTAAATCAAAGAGTGCACAGCGTGTAATATACCGGAAAACAGGAGTGGACAGGAGGGAAGGGGTTATGTAAGATCTCAAAAGTCATGGGGAGTGTTTGGACTTGACAGAGTAAGAAAAGGTAAATCGTGTTTTTAAAAAGTTGTGAAAGCTTTATCATATTAGTTGCATATTTCATAAGAAACACTGGCTTCCATGTTTTTGCCTACGAAACCCTGGAATTTTGCCTCACCTACTATTTCCTAATTTCATTTCAAATATTTTGTTTCTAACCTACCTACCCCCAAGTCATGCCGAAATGAAACCTTGATTTCAGCAGTCAAGATATAAAATAATTGCTTACAATCACAGCCCTGAACAAAGCCGTGTTGTATGGTCCCTTCACAAAGGCCCTTAGCGCATTGCTAACTTGCATTAATTTCCTCACACTTAATAGCTTAATCTGTCATGAATCAACGTTCCAGTGTCCCCTGAGAAAAATATGTACTTTTTTTAATGTAAAAAATATTTCCTTGCTCTCCGTCACTGTAAATGTCTTCTCTTCCTAATAAAATTGAGTAACTTTTTTCCTGGGTGAAAGAAATTCACAGTCGCCCATTTCACTGAAACATGCCTATGAAACAGACAATCACAGTTGTATTTAATAGGACCCCTGTGCAAACTTCTCTCCGGTAGTTCTCTGCCCGGGGAACTGCACCCGAGCTCTTGCCGTTTCCCACACACATCTTCTTGGGTCCCAGGCGCCTCCAAGAATTTGTGCATTCTGGCAAAAACTTTACCCAAGGAACAACCCCCAAGGACCAGGATCTTCTTTAAGGAACCAAGGGGCTTAGTCTGTGCCTCCGTGTGAGCTTAAAACAAGCGCACCTCCCCAGCTCAGAGGAGCACACGGGAACCCCGAGTCCGTGATGCCCGGCGGCGGCCAGGGAGCCCCAGATTACGGCCGGGACGTGCGCGGCACCCACCTGACCAGAGGCTCCTTCTCCGGCACGGCGGGCTCCTCCAGGCACTTGCAAGGGCAGCAGCAGCACGCGGTCCTCAGCCAGTCCCTCAGCCCCATGGAGAGCGAGGTGCCCCGCCGGCGCCGGGCCACTCTGGGGGAGCCGCGGCGGCGAGCGAGCGCGACTGGGGCGCGGCCACCCGACCGGCGTCCAGGTGCGGGCACAGTGGCGGCCGGGGCGTCGCGGGTCGGTCCGTGCGCATCCCGCCGCGGCCGGGGACGCGAGCGAGGCGGGAGGCGCCTCCGCTGCCCCGGAGCTGCGGAGCCGCGCGCTTTCCTCCACTTGGGTTTTGTTTGGGGCGCGGGTTTCGTTGGGGCTTTTCTTCTCGCTCTTTAATTCCCCGGGCGCAAATTGGGGCGCATGCGTCCCCGAGACGCTCCGCTGCTGCCCTCTAAGGAGGAAGCCGGGACTCCAGCCGCCAGATGGCAGAATCCGAGGGCGCAGCTGGGGATGGGGCTGGGGGAGGGAGGAGCCCGCCCCCGAGTCACAGAGCACGAGGTTGGGCTGGATCTATTCACACGTTTTATTGGCTTCACTGCCCGAGGAAATAAAAGGTCCTCCTTCCCACCCCCACCCCTTGCCTTCAAAGCAGAGGTTAGGGCATATTTTTAGCCTGTCAGCGCCACACGGGGTAAAAGTTAGCAAAAATGGATTCATGCATTATAGAAGTGAGCTTTTTAAGTACAACGTTCACAACGAATTTTAAAAAATTGTTTACAAGTCACCCAGCCCTTGAATAATTTTCTGAAAAAAAGGCAACCTCTGTCATTAGCTTTTTGACTTCCCCAGTGGCTCAGTGGTAAAGAATCCGCCTGCCAGTGCAGGAGAGGCTGGAGAGCCAGGTTGGATTCCTGAGTCAGGAAGATCCCCTGGAGGAAAAAATGACAACCCACTCCAGGATTCTTGCCGGGAAATCCCACGGACAGGGGCCCTGTCCATGGGACTGGGGGGCTACAGTCCATGGGGTCCCAAAGAGTTGACTGCGACTGAATTTTTTGACTATTTTCCAGATTTTAAACACACACACACATACACTTAATGCTTATGCAAACATGTAAGTATAGGCACCCATAGCCTTTTCCCTTTATACTCAGTGCCATACTCCACACATTTCTGTCCCTGGCTTTTTTCACTCAGTTTACAACACAGACTGTCCCACCAGCACATGAAGAACTTCTTCTCTATGATCTTTAACAGTTGCATTTATGTAGTTGATGCCCTTATGTTTTTTTAACCAGATGCCAATGGATGAATAACAAGTTCATTACAGCCATTTATTATTAAAATAATGCTGCAGTAAATATCCTTGAACTATGTGTTTGGACATGTATATCTCTTGAATAAATATTTGGCAGTTGAATTTCTAGGTCACAGGTAAGATGCCTTTTTAATTTTTGATGGATCTTGCCAAAAAGTGAAGTGAAGTGAGGTCGCTCAGTTGTGTCTGACTCTTCGCAACCCCATGGACTGTAGCCTACCAGGCTCCTCCGTCCATGGGATTTTCTAGACAAGAGTACTGGAGTGGGCTGCCATTTCCTTCTCCAGGGCATCTTCCCACCCCAGGGATCAAACCCGGGTCTCCTGCATTGCAGACAGATGCTTTACCATCTGAGCCACCAGGGAAGCCTGGATCTTGCCAAATTGCCCTCCAAAGAGGTAATTCCAATTCACACTCTGACTGGCCACATCTGAAAGTATATTTCCCTAGACAACCACCAATACTATGGAATTTTCATCTTTATCAATCATGTTTATTCAACAAATGTTTATCAAACATCTGTAAGTTCCAGGCATGTTCTAGGCTCTGGGAACACTGCAGTGAATGAAAGAAATAAAAATCCTTACTTTTTTGAAGCAAACATTCTACTAGGGGAGTTAGACAAATGAAATACATTATTGAGTGTGTTAGAAGGTGATGTGTACTATGGAGAAAAATAAGACAGGAAAGGGGATAAGCAGTGCCAGGAAGGCGTGTGTGTGTGTGTGTGTGTGTGTGTGTGTGTGTGTATGTGTGTGTAGTGTAGTGTACTGGGGAGAGGAGTGGTGGCTGAAGTTCTAAATGGGGTGGTCAGGGAAGGCCTCCCTACATGGTGACCTTTAGGGAAAGATTAAAAGATGATGAGCAAGCTAGCCCTGGTTTCATGGGGAAGAGTATTGCTGGGAGAGTGAAGGCTGCATGCAAAACCCCAGAGGAGAGAGAATAACAGTAGGCTGCCCAAGAAAGAGCAGGGGTTCCAGGGGCCAGAGAGAGGATTGGGCCACGAGGAAGAGTAATAGGAGATGATAGAACCAAGTGGCCTCTTAGGACGTGGTAAGAACTCGATTTTGTCCCATGTGAGTGAGCAAACCTTTGGAGGCTTTTGAGTAGAGGGAGAGATGTGGTCAACATGGATGGCGATAGGATCCATTGACTGCTGTCTTGAGAAGAAACTGGGTAACAAGGACTGTTTTAGAAGAGGCGAGTGGAGGCCATTCTAATGACCCACGTGATAAATGACCATCATTTAGACCAGGGAGGAAGCAACTAGAGGTGGGAAGAAATAACTGGACTCTGAATGGAGTTTGAAGGCAGAGCCAATGAGATTTATAATGGATTGGAAGTAAAGTATAAATGAAAGTCAGCAGTGAGTCCAACGTTGGGGGCTCACAATTTGTGAGAGTAGAATTGTGTTATTGATTGTGATAAAGATGGATGTCGCGTGGGCAGGTTTGAAGAGGCAAGGAAGAAGAGCAAGAGTTTATTTCCAGAAGTGTCAATTCTCATGGGCAGTGTGTTCATTTAAAAGTGTGTTACTACACCTAAGTTTATCCTGTTCTGGCTACATTATGAGGCCGAGGGAACTAATCAAGTGCATATTCATTGAGAGGCTGACTACTGAGAGTTAAGGAAGGATAAGAGAAGTTTCCTCAGAGCTCTGACTTAGCTGGGGAAACAGGATAGGGACCCATCATGAAAAGTTAAGAGGACATAACAGAATACCAGTTGTCACCAGGGAGCACAGGGCTGTGGTATCGAACCCAGCACCGTGTCCTTGATCACTTACAGCTGTGCCAGGATGGAGACTGTTGTTCTTGACAGCAGACTTGCTAGCAACTGGGCAGTCCCTTTGGTGGATGAACTTTGTTCTGAAATTGGACGTTGGATTGAGTTCACTCACCTACGTTCAGGTAGAAAGTGGACCAAGGGGCTGCTAGCAAGAAGATGAAAGCCAACATCGGACAACTTGTATTAACTGCTGAAGTTGGATTTGTTGAGAATGGAGAAATTAGAGAAGGTGTTTAGTTCCTGGAAAATACAGGTTCTCTGCCCTGTACTAACCTTGATTTTAGATAAGTCATTTAATCGACCTTTTTTAAGAAGTTTTATTTATTTACTATTCCTTTTTGGCCGTGCTGGATCTTCATTACTACACTCAGGTTTTCTCTAGTTGTGGAGAGTGGGGGCTACTCTCTAGATGAGGTGCGCGGTCTTTTCATTTTGGTGGCTCCTCTTGTGGAGCACAGGCTCTAGGGGGCAGGCTGAATAGTTGTAGCGCATGGGGTTAGTTCCCTGGAGCAGGTGGGATCTTCTCAGACTAGGAATCAAACTCAGGTCCCCAGCATTAGCAGGCAGGTTCTCAACCACTGGATCACCAGGGAAGTCCCACCTCATTTTTCTGAGCCTCAGTTTTCTAATTTGTGAAATGGAGATGCTGAGTCGTGAGACTCAAATGAGACCATTGGAAACCCATAAAGTACTATAGGAAGTTGTAGAATTCAACACAGTTGACTAAATCCAAATAGTAAGGCCTGCTGAGCAAATGTCAGTTCCAGTACTACTTTGCTGACATATGACAATATTTCTTTTCACATTTGTACCTCTGCAGTGTGTGGGCATCTTTCATGTGGCCGGTTTCAGACTGGATATTTCTGGAAAGCCATAGAACTATGTCCATTTTAACAAACTTGATCAGAAGGTTAATGCTCTTCCTTACTAAGGATTACATCTAGTGTTTGCTTGCTCTAACAACTATTAATATTTTTAATTAATGTTAACTGTTAAAACTTTTAAATGAAATATTCCTCTAGAAGATTGAAATGTTACAAAGTTCCCCGTGATCACTATCCACAGTCCTGTCTCCTTTCTAGCCTCCTCAGGGTAACCATTATTATCAGTATGCTACAAACCTTTTTTTGGACACACACACACACGTATGTTCCCTGTAATGTATATATACCATCATTGTGTGTGTTGTCTTTTTTTGGCCGCACCATGAGGCATGAGGGATCTTAGTTCCCCAACCAGGGACCAAACTCTCTCCCCCTGCAGTGGAAATGCAGAGTCTTAACCACTGGACCACAGGGGAGTCCCTATCTCATCATTTTTGGTAGTGAGTTTGGTTTTAATATACAGGGCATGCATTCATCTACCTGCAAGCTTTCTCCACTTAATGTCTTGGAGACATAGCCTTTTAGTACACATAATATTACCTCATTCTTCTTAACCGACGTGCATCCATGCTCAGTCGTTCAGTCATGTCCAACTCTGTGCGACCCCATGGACTGTAGCCTGCCAGGTTCCTCTGTCCATAGAATTTCCCAGGCAAGAATATTGGAGTGGGTTGCCATTATCTCCAACAGGGTTAAAAGATGTGGATGTTCTATTTATTAGTTTTCTAAAGATTATCATATTGGTGTTCTCAAGTATTAATCTTCCCAGAAGTTAAATACCTTCATGATTTCCCTGGTTTTGTTTTGGGGTTTTGTTTTTTTTGTTTGTTTGTTTTTTTTTTTTTTTTGGTAACTTGAGGAATGACAGTGTTACCAAACGCTGCAGCTTCAGCTAGTAGATAGCTGAGACCACATTTTGACACCCCCACTTCCTGTTTCAGATTTCATTAGCAGGAGAGCAGCAAGCTTTCCTTTTTTTTAGAGTGATGTTACATTGTTCCTCCTGTCTGAATTGACGCCTACACCACCCACCACTGGCAGCAACATCTGACATTTACCAAGAGCCCTTGAGCACCTGATGTTGCAGGAGTGGGCAGTCCCCTGGAACAACTGGTGACTCAGAGACCCATCAGCTGCTTGTTACAAGACAGAACTGCCATCCTATAGTTTTGGATTTCTCCATGGCAGAGAAAACTAGAGTTTGCTTTGAAAACAAGAACTGGACACAACTGAGCAACTAAACAACAGTATAGTTTGAAGTCCTATTTCTTTAAGAACTTACTGAGAACTGGAGGAAAAGGCATACTATATGCAGGGTGGGGAAAATTTTTGCATTCCAACACCATATGATTAGCATTCCACAAAAAAGCTATGCTTGCAGCAACATAGCTCAAGTTGGTATCATTCCGTTATTCATTCAACAAATATTTATAGAGTCCAGTACTAGGATACAATGGTGAACTAGAATGTAGGTTCCACTCATGAAGGTGGGGATATTGTTGTTCTTTGCAATATTCTAGCATCTAAAATATCAATAACCTCAGATATGCAGATGACACCACCCTTATGGCAGAAAGTGAAGAGGAACTCAAAAGCCTCTTGATGAAAGTGAAAGTGGAGAGTGAAAAAGTTGGCTTAAAGCTCAACATTCAGAAAATTGTAGATCATGGCATCCGGTCCCATCACTTCATGGGAAATAGATGGGGAAACCGTGGAAACAGTGTCAGACTTTATTTTTGGGGGGCTCCAAAATCACTGCAGATGGTGACTGCAGCCATGAAATTAAAAGACGCTTACTCCTTGGAAGGAAAGTTATGACCAACCTAGATAGTATATTCAAAAGCAGAGACATTACTTTGCCAACAAAGGTTCGTCTAGTCAAGGCTATGGTTTTTCCTGTGGTCATGTATGGATGTGAGAGGTAGACTGTGAAGAAGGCTGAGCACTGAAGAATTGATGCTTTTGAACTGTGGTGTTGGAGAAGACTCTTGAGAGTCCCTTGGACTGCAAGGAGATCCAACCAGTCCATTCTGGAGGAGATCAGCCCTGGGATTTCTTTGGAAGGAATGATGCTAAAGCTGAAACTCCAGTACTTTGGCCACCTCATGCGAAGAGTTGACTCATTGGAAAAGACTCTGATGCTGGGAGGGATTGGGGGCAGGAGGAGAAGGGGATGACAGAGGATGAGATGGCTGGATGGCATTACTGACTCGATGGACGTAGGTCTGAGTGAACTCTGGGAGTTGGTGATGGACAGGGAGGCCTGGCGTGCTGCAATTCATGGGGTCGCAAAGAGTCGGACACGACTGAGCGACTGAACTGAACTGAGCATCTAAAATAGCACAGACCTATCACAGAGAATAAATAGAAACATATGCTGTATCACAACTTTTAGAACAATGTAGGTATATGGTAGACACTCAATAAGTGTGTTGAATAAATGTGTGTATGAAGACAGAAAAAGAGCTAATGAACCGAGAGTTTGCATTATGCCCTTTTGTGAAGAATCTGTTAACGAGCTTCCCGAATCCAGTCAAGACTTCAAAAGCATTGTCTTCCTTAGAGAAAAAAGACATCTTCTGAAACAAACGAGCACTCCAAGCCAAGGCCAGCATTATCATCCTCCCCAAGGGGCCCAAGATGGACAGCCCACATGCCTCCTATGGGACTCTGCAAAGATCCCATCAGAGAGTGGACTGGATGTCACCAAGGTAAAGCCAGCCAAGGGTTCCTCTTGGGTCCGTTGTTTCTGCCACTGCAGTGTGCCTCATCCCTCTTTTGTTACCAGCTCTTTGTTTTCCTTTGAGGAACACCCCCCACACACACACACACACCTTTCAATTACATGAGCCAGCAGACAGTGAAGGCACTTTCCCCGCCTCTCAGTCCCTGATCCCCAATGAGGGATGAGCCTGCGACCAAGATAGACCAATCAGACACTCTTCTTGAAATTTGCAACTTAAGGGCAAGGACCCAAAGGAGGAAAATAATTGAGTTGAGATGTGAATTATTTGGGGGACATCATCTTGAAGAGGAGGTCCAACAGTAATGGACATATTTATCCCTGTAGCATTTATGGTTCTATATTTTCCAAAATCTAGCCATTCTAGCTCTTTAGTTTCCCCATCATTCTGAGGGTTACTCCATAACTTGTGGATCGATAGTTCTTTTTTTGCTTAAGTAATTAAGAATCAGATTCTGTTGCCTTCAGAAATAAAGAGTTTTACAAGGCAAAAAAGGGTAATTGTGACAGGAGAGAGAGAATTAAAGAGTTCTCTTTCAAGCCAAGCACAACAGTCCACTTTGATTTAGTCAGGTGAGACTTTTATTTCTGTTTCTCTGCTTGGCTTCTCTCTGAAGAGAAACATTCATTATCCACTATCTGAGAATTTGTCAGTTACATCACTCTGTGGTTTCCCATAAAACTTTCTAAATTTTGAAACTATTTTTATTTGCTATAGTTTGCTGGTCAGTTTCACTTCCTTCCCTCTTCCCAAATGTATATACTCTGAGAAAACTTTAATAATCAGTCTTTGTTCCTTCTTTAGTTCCAAGCAACAAACATCTTGTCCCTCCTCAAAATTCAGTTGAATGTCTCTTTTGAAGTAACTTCATACTTAGGAACAGGTCAGACCTTTTAAAAAGAGGCCCTTGGAGAGAATAAAAACACAGTAAGCTAGAAAAAGATATAAAGCATAAGGAAAGATTCTCCAAGAAAACTGGATTCCTACAGTCCCAACGTGAAGGGAATCTAACCCTGCTGTGTCTCAACTCTGTGTAATACTTTTTTTGTCTAGATTTGCGTAACCTCTGTGATAATCATTTGGGTCTTAATTCACTAATTTTGAATGACAAAAACATCACTCGGACTAGTTTAAGTATAAAAGTAAATTTACTGTCCCAAGTATCTGAACATCAGGAAGTCATGCTAGCTTTAAACATAAATGGATCCAGGCACTCAAAAGGTTAAAAAAAAGGATTGGTCTTTGCTAGAGACAGAATGTTTGTGTTTCTCCCTGATTCATATGTTGACACCTAAGCCCCAATGTGATGGAATTTGAAGATGAGGCCTTTGAGAGGTGATTAGGTCATGAGGATGGAGCACTCATGAATATGACTAGTGCCCTAATAAAAGGAGCTTCCCAGGTGGCACAATGGTAAAGAATCCACCTGCCAATGCAGGAGACACAAGAGATGTGGGTTCGATCCCTGGGTTGGGAAGATCTCCTGGAGAAGGAAGTGGCAACTTACTCCAGTATTCTTGCCTGGGAAATCTCATGGACAGAGGAGCCTTGCAGGCTACAATCCATGGAGTCACAAAGAGTTGGACACGACTGAGCACTATGCACCCAATAAAAGAGACCCCAGAGAGCTTCCTCACTCCTTCTGCCATATAAGGACACAGAGAGAGGATAGCTATGTATGAATCAGGAAGCAGGCCCTCACCGGGCATTGAATCTAATGGTGCCTTAATCTTGGCTTTTCCAGCCTCTAGAACTGTTTATAAGCCACCCAGTCTGTGGAATTTCAGTTACAGTAGCCCAAACAGACTAAGTGGAGAAGGGAATGGCATCCCACTCCAGTATTATTGCCTGGAGAATCCCATGGACAGAGGAGCCTGGCGGGCTACAATCCATGGGGTCACAAAGAGTTGGATACGACTGAGCGACTGACACACGAACACACAACAGACTAAGATGCTCCATAGTCTTCTCTGGGCTCTGAGTTAGTGACACTCTCAGGCCCCAGGTAACACTGGATTTCCCCATCTTTTCTGCTGATAATCTCAGCAGAAGATAGGAGCTCCTTCACAGGCCTGGGTCCAACTTTAATTGGCCTGAAATGGAACCACTGCTCTTTCAGAGGGAAGAATATGTCTACTGAGTCTCAAGTACACCCTGTAGTGTTCAAGTGAAGAGGAATGGGGGAGAGAGAAAAAGTAAGCCAGTTGGATTGAGTGGGAGGGTTTCCTAATGAAAACCAAATGGGGCCACCAAAAAAGGAATCCATGTTGGCAAGGGAAAACAACATATGTCATCAACCCCTGTGGCTGAGGTCAGGATTAGGTGAGATAATACATGGAAAGCACTTAGTACAATTTCATGAAAAATAGGAAGCACCCTGTAAATGCTAGCCATAATCATTGTTGTTAATAAAGCATACGTACTTTAGTCAGCTTCTAACCTATCACAGCCAACTGTGACCACCTAAATTGATCCGATTTAAGGAACACCTGTGCTATGCTGTGCTAAGCCACTCAGTCGTGTCTAACTCTTTGTCACTCCATGGACTGTAGCCAGCCAGGCTCCTCTTGTCATGGGGATTCTCCAAGCAAGAATACTGGACCAGGGATCAAACTCAGGTCTCCTGCATTGCAGGTGGATTCTTTACCATCTGAGCCACCAGGGAAGCTCAAAAATACTCCAGTGGGCAGCCTATCCCTTCTCCAGGGGATCTTCCCAACCCAGGAACTGAACTGGTACATGTGTGCTCAGTCATGTCTGACTCTTAGACCCCATGGACTGTAGCCTGCCAGGCTCCTCTATCCATGGAATTTTCCAGGCAAGAATACTGGGGTGGTTTGCCATTTCCTACTCTAGGGGATCTTCCCAACCCAGGGATCGAACCCACATCTCCTGCGGCTCCTGCATCAGCAGGAGGATTCTTTACCACTGTGCCACCTGGGAAGCCCCAATTGAACTGGGGTCTCCTGCATTGCAAGCAGATTCTTTGCCAGTTAGGCTACCAGGGAAGCCCAAGAAACACTTATTTGGTGTGTTTATAAACATGGCATTGTGCTCAACTTCTTATGAAATCAAAGACGAAAAATAAATAGTACTCATCTTCAGAGCACGACACAGAGCAAAAACTGGAAAATAATGAAACAAGTGGTTCATCCATGCCCCAACACACCCATCATTTGATTCTTGCAATGTACCCTTTCTTACTTCACTCCTGACTTCCCACGTTTACCTGCTATGCCTCACTATGCTCTCATAGCTGACTGTCCTGTCGGACATTTACTAACTAGGCTCCCCCAGCTAGCTACCTTGCCATACCCAACCATGTTCCCATAGCTAATTATACTGCTCCTTCTAACAATACCCCCACTCTTACTATATTCCCACATCTAACTATACATTTATCTAACTCTACTGTCATACTAACTATTCTGCTACAATAAACACTTTTCAGATACCCAGAGCAGCTTCAATTCTCACATCTTCAGATGTAATCTAGAATGAGACCTTTTCCCACCTCTGGAAGACCACCTACTCCTACAATCCCAAGAATTCTACATTCTCTAAAGTCTCTCTACATTCCACCGAACTAAAGTTAAACATAAACCAAGACCCTTCCATCATGCCACAATTATTCCTAATCCAATTAAACGCACCTTAATAAACATTTTTTAGTGCTGGTGGCTCAGATGGTAAAGAATCCACCTGTAATGCAGGAGACCGCGGTTTGATCCCTGGGTCAGGAAGATCCCCTGGAGAAGGGATTGGCTACCCACTCCAGTATTCTTGCCTGGAGAATTCCATAGACAGAGGACCCTAGCGAGCTACAGTCCATAGGTCGCAAAGAATTGGACACGACTGAGCGACTGACACTTTCACTTTTCAATAGCAGAAAATTTGATAATTCTGAAGCAGCATTAATCACTGTCTTGTGGGTGTAATAAACTGGAGGCTGGTTGTTACATTCATCAAAACATACAGCTATTTTATCTGAATAAAGGGAGGCAGCTTGATGCACCAAAAAATAAACAAACACTTATTAAACATCTGCTATACACAAGGTGACACAAAGTTGTGTAAGACATGCATCAAAAACCACAGTAATGGAGAAAACGTGACCACCTTTCATATTTGCTATGAAAGGCCCCTGAAAGTTTGCCCCAACTTAAACCCAGATCTTACCAATATGCATGTTAATAGACAAATTTATGCCAATGATTCTTCATTTTCCCATTCATTTATGTTACCTCTTTCTCCACAACACTCACAGAGATACATAAACAGACCAGAACTCTGCAACTTTTCCACACCAGTTCTACCACTGTAAACGGACTAGTTGAATCTCCCCATCAGTCCTGAATATTCATTGGAACGACTGATGCTGAAGCTGAAGCTCCAATACTTTGACCACTTAATGCAGACAGCTGACTCGTTGGAAAGCACCCTGATGCTGGGAAAGGTTGAAGGCAGGAGAAGGGGACGACAGAGGATGAGATATTCGGATGGCATCATCGACTCGATGGACATAAGTTTGAGCAAGCTCTGGGAGTTGGTGATGGACAGGGAAGACTGGCGTGCTGCAGTCCATGGGGTCGCAAAGAGTTGCACACGACTGAGCGACTGAACTGAACTGAAATTTCCCCATGAAGGTTACATGTAAACCCCCTCTAATTCTCTATGCTGCCACCTTGTGGGCCTCTGTTGTAAATGAACTACAGTTTCTCTGGAGATGGGGCTAAGGATCGTTAGCTTAAAGGGCCAATTGAATTGTAGTATTCAATTTGGAATTGAATGAAAGAAAGAAATGGCAACCCACTCCAGTATTCTTGTCTGGAGAATCCCCGTGGACAGAGGAGCCTGGCGGGCTACAGTCTATGGCGTCACAAAGAGTCGGACACGACTGAGTGACTAAGCGCACAGCGCATTCAATTTGGAGGTTCAAACTGGCACAAGGCTAACCTCTAACCTGTATAGGGCACTACTCAACTGAGCGATAACTCCTCTCTTCTCTTGACTTGCATGGGCCAAACAGCACTGATTACTCTTTTAATCTTTCATTTGACCTTATTAACCACTACTACTTGATCTGTTAGCTTGAAAACCATAGAAAAGAGCAGAGGCTATTACATATATTTCTTGACTTATATAAAAGGAGGAATGTAGGTAAAATGCTTCAAGTGGAAGTGCTTTGGGTTTTGCATTTTAATATTTTATTTTGCATTTTATCAACTTTAATAAATCTATCTTTGAAACAGCTGGAAGACATAGATCCAAAGGTATGCGTACAATTTCCCAGAACATCATTTTGGCACATTTGGCTTTATTATTTTTCTCTTTTATACACACCTACACACCCCTATATCTATGTATGTTGTCAGTTTTGGGGGGGGTTTTGGCCTATTTGAGATAAAATTGCAGCAGTCGAGATTCATCAGCCCTAAATAATCTAATGTATCTGCCAGGACTAAAATATGTCCTTATATAACCCCAGTGTAATTATTAAGTTCAAAGAATTTAATATTAATACAACATTATTTTTAAACATACACAATCAATATTCAAACTTTGCCAGTTGCCCCAATATTGTCCTTTACATCAACTCTTTTTCCCAATACAGAATCTGTTATAATCTCATTCATTTAGGTTTTTTTATGTTAAACTTTTTATTTTGAGATAATTACAAGAAATAATGCAGAGAGATTTGAGTTTTCCCATCTTGTGGGAAATATGTGGCACATATCCCAAGCAGGATATTGACACCCACACAGCTCATCTCAGTACAGAACGTTTCCATAGACTCAAGAATCCTGCAGGTTGCCCTTCATAGACACACCTGTTTCCTTCCTGCTCCACCCTCTCACCAACCTCTGGCAACCACGATTCTGTACTCCACTTGTGTTAACTGTCATCTCAAAAATGTTATATAAAGGGCTTCCTTGGAGGACCAGTGGTTAGGACTCTGAGCCTTCATGGCAGGGGGCACAGGTTCGATCCCTGCTGGGGGAACTAGGATCCTGCAAGCCGTGGATGTGCAGCCAAAAAACCCAAAATGTTATACAAATGAAGTCACACAATATGTAGCCTTCGGGAAATGGCTTTCCTCATTGAGCTTAGCTCTCTAAATCCATCTGGGTTGTTAAGTGTATCAGTAAGTTTGCTCCTTTTTATTTTAATGGATCACAGTTTGTTTATCCATTCACCCACTGGATAATATCTGGGTTATTTCCTGTTTTTGTCTATGACAAATAAAACTGCTATTAACAATAATAATAAAAAAAAGAACAGTCTTCATTTGGTGAAAGGTGTTAATAGGTCGTTGGGCTGTGTAAAGATTCCCTCTGACAAATGGTGTAGAAAAGGGGAAAAAGAGAACTACATTGTTCTACACAGAGACGGAGGCTGAGTATGAGTGTGAGGAGCAGGGGTGGGGACAAGCTGGAACACATAGGACAGAGCAGGAAGGAGAGAGGCCAGTACCAGAACACCAGCGGCAGTGAGTTGTATCTGAAGGGAGGTGGTCTTCTGCCCCTCCATCACAGAGTAGCACCATATGCCAGTATTTGGACAAGGAAAGAGTGAAACTCAGCAAGCTGATAGATGCTTAATGCTCTGCTTGGCTGGAGTTGAGGCTCTTTTCAGTACAAGCCATGAGGGTCCTTTCCTATGACTGTAAAGACTGCTACTTAAAGTCTGTAAACTCCATTCTCCCTTCCCTTGCTGAACCCCACATCAACTCTGCCTGAGCTGTTTCCAATCTAGAAAGGTGTTTGTCACTTCAGGCAGGGTTTTTACATAGAGCCACCCTCCATGTACATCTTTCCTATACACCCTATACGGATAAGTTGCCCTGGTTTCTTTTTTTTGTCTATCAGTTCACTTCAGTTCAGTCGCTCAGTCATGTCCGACTCTTTGCAACCCCATGAATCGCAGCACACAAGGCCTCCTTGTCCATCACCAACTCCCAGAGTTCACTCAAACTCATGTCCATCGAGTCGGTGATGCCATCCAGCCATCTCATCCTCTGTCATCTCCTTTTCCTCCTGCCCCCAATCTCTCCCAGCATCAGAGTCTTTTCCAATGAGTCAACTCTTTGCATGAGGTGGCGAAAGTATTGGAGTTTCAGCTTTAGCATCATTCCTTCCAAAGAACACCCAGGGCTGATCTCCTTCAGAATGGACTGGTTGGATCTCCTTGCAGTCCAAAGGACTCTGAAGAGTCTTCTCCAACACCACAGTTCAAAAGCATCAATTCTTCGGCGCTCAGCTTTCTTCACAGTCCACCTCTCACATCCATACATGACCACTGGAAAAACCATAGCCTTGACTAGACAGACCCTTGTTGGCAAAGTAATGTCTCTGCTTTTGAATATGCTATCTAGGTTGGTCATAACTTTCCTTCCAAGGAGTAAGCGTCTTTTAATTTCATGGCTGCAGTCACCATCTGCAGTGATTTTGGAACCCAAAAGATATGCCAAAGACTTTGACTGTGTGGATCACTGTGGAAAATTCTGAAAGAGATGGAAATACCAGACCACCTGACCTGCCTCTTGAGAAACCTATATGTAAGTCAGGAAGCAACAGTTAGAACTGGACATGGAACAACAGACTGGTTCCAAATAGGAAAAGGAGTACGTTAAGGCTGTATACTGTCACCCTGCTTATTTAACTTATATGTAGAGTGCATCATGAGAAACACTGGGCTGGAAGAAGCACAAGCTGGAATTAAGATTGCCGGGAGAAATATCAATAACCTCGGATATGCAGATGACACCACCCTTATGGCAGAAAGTGAAGAGGAACTAAAAAGCCTCTTGATGAAAGTGAAAGAGGAGAGTGAAAAAGTTGGCTTAAAGCTCAACATTCAGAAAACTAAGATCATGGCATCTGGTCCCATCACTTCATGGCAAATAGATGGGGAAACAGTAGAAACAGTGTCAGACTTTATTTTTTGTCTGTAGGCTACTTTAATCATAAGGACTCCTCAGTTAAAGGGAGACCCATCCTTGCCCAGGTCATATTAAACACTGATGGTTTTCTGCCTCTAGAAAATGTATTATAAAAATGAGGAACTGGTATAACAATTTAACCCCAAATTTGAGTATATCCCCTTCCTGATTCCTAGCACGACTGAGACCCTTGACAAGGCAAAAGAACCCTTGAACATGCACATCTTGGCCAGATGGGAGAATAATTTCCATGGGAAATCAGTTCAGTCCCTCAGTCATGTCCGACTCTTTGCGACCCCACGGACTGCAGTACACCAGGCCTCCCTGTCCATCACTAACTCCCAGAGCTTGCTCAAACTCATGTCCACTGAGTCAAGAGATGCCATCCAACCATCTCATCCTCTGTCGTCCCCTTCTCCTCCTGCCTTCAGTCTTCCCTAGCATCAGGGTCTTTTCCAGTGAGTCAGTTCTTCGCATCAGGTGGCCAAAGTATTGGAGTTTCAGCTTCAACATCAGTCCTTCCACTGCATATTCAGGACTGATCTCCTTTAGGATGGACTGGTTGGATCTCCTTGCTGTCCAAGGGACTCTCAAGAGTCTTCTGCAACACCACAGTTCAAAAGCATCAATTCTTCAGCACTCAGTTTCCTTTATAGTCCAACTCAAATAAGACTTACCAAAAAAAAAAAAAAAAAAAAATCCTTAATTGCTCCCCATCCAATATCCAGAAGAGATGTTGCTTTAAAGACCTTGAAAGGAGAAATTATTTTAACTTGGAGAGGTGATCTCTGGTACAATGGCAAGTCTCCAGTAGGAAAAAGCTAAGCTTCTCAGCTTAGAGAAGGTGACTGACTTCATTTCCTGGAATGCCTGGTGGAACCATGCAAAATTTGGGACTATACATTGGGTTTCCAGGGAAGCAAACTCTGAGAAGGAGTGAGTTTACAGAAGATTAGCAGGAATCACTCAGGGCTTACAGGAAGCATAATGGAAAGCACAGGGCTTCCCAGATAGCTCAGTGGTTAAGAATCTACTTGCCAATGCAGGAGACATAGGTTCCATCCCTGGCTCAGAAAAATCCCCTGGAGAAGGAAATGGCAACCCACTTCAGTATTCTTGCTGGAAAATCCCACGGACAGAGGAACCTGGCAGGCTTCAGTCTTTGGGAAGAATCAGACATGACTTAGGGACTAAACAACAAACAATGGAGAGCACATGTCTTACAGGAGGTCTAGCTGGGAGTACTCAGAGGTATAGGAGGCTTAGTGAGGAGCACTCATGGAATCAACACCTGTGGAAAGGAAGGGAAGAAAAGGCAGCAGCACTGGGTCTCAGCCAGCTCTATGCGGACTTCACAGCTGAGCTGTTCTGTGTTGGTACAAGAGGGCTTAGCCTTTCTACCGCCATGATATCAACCTTTGGATGAGGGCCACCTGGAAAGGGAATATGACCTTGGCTAGGGCAGCTCTCCCGCTGAGATTGGCCGGCAGGGGGCTGGTAGCTGCTGAGGGCTGACCGCTGGTAGCACTTGCAGTAGTCGCCCCAGTAACTCCTTTCTTCCTGAAGAAGATCTGGGTGGCACGTCATGGCATCCATTGCCTGGTAACCCCGAGACCTAAATCTATACCCCTGGTCATTCCATGAGCTCAGAATTTCCTTCCTCTGAAAATGCCAGGAATTCTTGTATCAGACTACTTCAGAGTGAGATAGGCTGATCTTTATTTTCTTCCTCCTTTTATCAGAGTAAAACATATTAAGTTCTCTAGGCATCATCACAAAATCCTTTTGCTCTTAAGAAGGAACATCCTATAAATAAGGTTAAGAGAATTAATTCTGTCCAACAGTGGAGGCAATCTCACCTACATAAATTGATTAAAAATGCATGCTACAATTTGGATGAACCTCAAAAGCATTATGGTACATGAAAAAAGCTAGACACCAAGTATCACATATTGTACAATTCCATATACATGACATATCCCAGAGTGGGTAAATCCATTGGGACAGAACTCTGCCTGATTGTTGCCAGGGATGCAGAGTGGGGAAATGCAGAGCAACTGCTTTATGGAGTTTCCCTTTGGGAATATTTTGGGACTAGATAGAGGTGGTGGTTACAGAACACTGTGAACATACTAAATGCCACTGAATCGTTCATTTTAAAATTAATTTTATGTCAATTTCACCTCCATTTTTTAAAATAAAAATGACTTTTTAAAAAACTTCTTTGGAAGCAGTGTACTATATTAAAACTAACCCTCTACTGCAGGAGCCTTCACTTTCGAGTAACTTGTTTAGTCGCTAAGTCATGTCCGACTCTTTGCAACCTCATGGACTGTAGCCAGCCAGGCTCCTGTCCTTGAGATTTCCCAGGCAAGAATACTGGAACAGGTTGACATTTTCTTCTCCAGGGGATCTTCCAGACCCAGGGATCAAACCCTGAATCTCCTGCACTGACAAGCAGATTCTTTACCATTGAGCCACCAGGGAAGCCCCTTCTGAGTAACTAGGTATCATCAAAATATTGTTACTCTGTCCTCAAAGCAAATTTAGATTACACAAGGCAAGTCAGCTACTACTATTTGTTTTTAAAATCAAGCATCTAGTCAAGTAAATCAAAATTATGTATAACTATAAGCAATTCATTTAAATGTAGATCAAAATTAAATCAAAATCTAGTCAAGCAGACACTGAATAAATCAAAATTATGTATAACTATAAGCAACTCATTTAAATGTAACGAGTAATTTCTATTTAAAACTAAAGGGTATTTTCCTTCAAAAGGAGTTGGAAATATTGTGACTCACACAGCCTTGAAAATTTGTTGAAATAAAAAATTATGTTCAGAGATTTTAGAATCTCCAGAATGATTTGAAAAGGCACACTCCAAACGAACAATTTTTAAAAATACTTGATGAAAATCATTCATCTTTTATTGGTAAAACATGAATAACTGCATCTGATTGTTTTCCTTTAATGTGTTTGGTATTTGGAAAACAAGAAATAGCAAAAGTTCATGTTCTAGACAAGTGAGAGTCAAATCGACTATCCCGTCTCCCATCCTCTCTGAAAAAAGAAGCACTTATAAATTTCATTGTTTTTTTAAAAATTCCAAATTTGAAGATTTTGTATAAAATGCTTTCTAAATTTCAAAACACATTTAAAATGTACTATATAAGGACATTTAAAATATTAATGTTTACCTGAATTTTCAAGAACGCAATGTTCTTTATTTTTTCTTCAGTACAACTTCTTCAATCTAAAAATTTAAAATTTGAAGCATGGCATTTTGAATTCCATACAAGAATTTATATCTTGCATTAAAACTAACTAGCTAAAATTTCATGTAAATATAAAACATGTGCTTTAGATTGAAATAAACTACATTTGAAGTGTGTTGTTTGTAAACCAAAGATGCCTTTTATGAATTGACTCCAAAAAACTTAGACAATCCAAAAATATACACAAATCAACAGCAAAATTTCTACTTGATCTTTCTAGGCAGGATTTAAATGTCATATTTTGATGTTTTCCCAGTTATTGTGTATTAATTTAATTCTACTTGATCTTGCTATATTCTGGATATTTTCTCAAACAAACTTGAAGTTTGAAAATTTGTATTTGTATACCATCAATGTAATAAATATTTGAATTTACTTTTGAACTGTGGTGTTGGAGAAGACTCTTGAGAGTCCCTTGGACTGCAAGGAGATCCAACCAGTCCATCCTAAAGGAGATCAGCCCTGGGTGTTCTTTGGAAAGAATGATGCTAAAGCTGAAACTTCAGTACTTTGGCCACCTCATGCGGAGTTGACTCATTGGAAAAGACTCTGATGCTGAGAGGGATTGGGGGCAGGAGGAGAAGGGGACAACAGAGGATGAGATGGCTGAATGGCATCACCGACTCAATGGACGTGAGTTTGAGTGAACTCCAGGAGATGATGACGGACAGGGAGGCCTGGCGTGCTGCGATTCACAGGGTCGCAAAGAGTCGGGCACAACTGAGCGACTGAACTGAGCTGATTCGAGAAATTGGAATTCTGCCTTAGGGTTGCCTATAAGTAAAATAAGGATCGCATACCTAGAAATGGGTAAAATGGCAAGCTATATTATATATGTACTATAATTAATATATATATATATATATATATATATATATATATATATATATATATATGGTGGTGGTGATTTAGTTGCTAAATCATGTCTGACTCTTGTGACCCCATGGACTGTAGCCCACTAGGATCCACTGTCCATGGGATTTCCCAGGCAAGAATCCTGGAGTGGGTTGCCATTTCCTTCTCCATATAATATATATGGCCACATCTTAAAAAGAGGAAAAAAGCAAAGATAGATCTATCTATCTATCTCAGAGAGAAAGAGAATTGTATTTCTGATTATTTACCCTATCAGAATATAGAACTATGTAGACCACTCAATATTTACAAATAGCAATTCTAATTAAGATAGTAATACAATCAAAAGGACATGTCATGTTCTTAATTATTTACTTTTAAAATAAAAGGACTCAGGTAGTTTCATGGAAGGTGATATAAAGTAGCATTGGGGGAATTCCCTGTGGCCCAGCGGTTAAGAATCCGACTTGTGATGCAGGGGACACGGGTTCAATCCCTTGTCAGGGAACTAAGATCCCACATGCTGCAGAGCAGCTAAATCCATGCACTACAACTGAAGAGTCTGTGTGATGCAATGAAAGATCCCACGTGCCACAACTAAGACCTGGCGCAGCCAAATAATAAATAAATAAATACTAAAAAATAAAAAAGAAGAAGGATTGAGACTGCTAAGTTAGAGCAGACAAGGCAAACGATTAAAACCAGTCAGGAAGTGTGATGAACACTTCCCACTGCCCAAAGGCTGGCACTCCAGGTCTAGTAACAAACCTGTTTGCAGGTCTAGAAACTCAAACTTGTATCTGTCTCTCCAGAGTTCTCAGAATTTAGGGATGCTGAGTCATGCTCACAAACTCACCAGTAGTTGAAGGATGTAGCCTAGACTTACACACAGCTCTCAAACTGGCTGAAAATTCCTACGCACCAGACCAGCCCATTAGTTCCCTTTATCAAAGCTGCCCAGAAAATCAAAATTTATTTATTTTTGGACATGGTTTTGGAGGAAAGGGAAGTGGTTTAATTTAGGACTGACAGTCTGATGTATCCTTCTGCAAAAGAGGGATGTATACACCAAGCAAGACGCCGAGCAAAGCAAACATTTGCAGCCCAAGGAGGGGGCGTGTGCCTTATGGCCAGTGGTAGGTGAGCACTGCTGTTGCTGGCCACGTGGGTTTTTCTTATGCTATCATGGTGAATCACTGTCCCACTTTTGAGAGTGATCTATGTTTTTCTGTTCACATTAATATTTTCAATTAGATTAAAATTAACTTTCTGAGAAATGACAGGACATATGGAATTTGCCCTAAAATACTTAAAAATCAAGTAGGAGAGAAATACAAATTTGGAAAAATATAGATCATTATTAAAACTGGGTTGGGGCATGATGATATTATTCTCTTTACTTTAACATGTGTTCAAATAGTTCCATTAAAATTTTTTCAAAATTTTATTTCAAAAATTATTTCTTGATGTCTTGGTTCTAGTCATTCTCAGTATACTGCATTGGTCACAGGCTCTAAAGCTAAATTCCTTTAATTCAAATTCTACTTCTGCCATTTGCTAACTGAGATCTTAAACAAGTTACTTGCTTGTTTATGCCAGTTTCCTCATTGTAAAATACTGCTACTGATGAAACCTACCTCACATGGTTTTTGTATGGTTAAAATAAGGTCATTCATGGAAAGTGCTTGGCATTGTCTGGCATATAGTAATCACTCAATAAAGGCTAGTTATTATTATCCATCATTAGTGATTCTGCAGTTTGTGGGCAATGTATTTTCTATTCTCCAATTTGAGCTCAAAAGCCAACTACAAGGCCCATTCCTACACACACACACATGCTTGTTCGGCAAAATGTACTCTTCTGTATCCACTGAAATCTCTGTAGTTTCATTCCTCCAAATGAAATAGTAAGAACTAATTAGTAAGAATCAGATAAAGGTAGCCACCCTCTGAGGTCCCCTAATCTCCATCTCAACGATGTAGAAGAGAAGGCTGCTCCATCACTTTTCCCTTCTCGCCACAGTCAATCCCACTAACCCCAAATACACACTCAATGCCTCACAAGTGAATCTTCTTGCAGGAAGAAATAGACTATACTTCTTGGTTTAAGAAGAAGCTGAAGAAGCCTAACAGGGAACTGAAGAAACCTAACAAAGCAAAGATTTGATATATAGCTCTTACTTCAGTGTTAAAATTACAGGGTAAGGAATTCTGGTTAACATCTACTCTGAATCACCCATAGAAATGACTTTTTAAAAAATCTTTGCTATTTAAGTCCATGGTAATTAGTAGCATTTGAAAGAAGGTGATTCTGTTGAGTCATGCTTAGAACTATAAACTCTAAATAAATGTGTGATTCAGTCAGGGCAGATGAAAAAAGAAACAGAATGATTCAAAATATGCAACAGAAGCCAGGAATATTGTTTTTACTTTGCTGATTTGAGTTTTTCTATACCAACTGGACATCATGTCCCCATTCAAATATATGAACTCAAGTATATCAGCGTTATCAGAATATCAGATGGAGTCCATCTCTTGCAACCCTCCATGTTTCCTTAACTGGCTTGTATTAGAACTAACTAGTCATGTTGACTAAGCCAGTGTAGGAGGCTGGCCAGGAGTTTGAATGGGTTATATCCAAGGTCTATAGGGCAGAATTCAGTTTAAGAAGCAATGGCTTTGTATCACCAAATACATATTCCATTTGGAATTGGTCTCCCATGCCCTCTGTCACATAAACCACTAGCTGTCCAGTGAAAAGTCTTCCTGTTTCTCCCAAATAATCCTTATTTATAACCAATTAACTCTTGCCCATGTCACCCTCTATCCAAGTAATTAATGAGACCATTTTTATTTTCTGTTTATTTTTTAAAATTTTATTGGAGCATAATTGCTTTACAATGTTGTATTAGCTTCTACTGTACAGCAGAGTGAATCAGCTATATGCATACATATATCCCCTCTTTTTTGGATATTCTTCTTATTTAGGTCAACACTGAGTCGTTTCCTGTGCTATGCAGTAGGTTCTCATTAGTTATCTAATTTAAGCGTGCATGCATGCTAAGTCACTTCAGTCATGTCTGACTCTGCGACCCCATGGACTATAACCTGCCATACTCCTCTGTCCATGGGATTCTCCAGGCAAGAATATTGGAGTGGTTTGCCACGCCTTCCTCGAGGGGATCTTCCAGACCCAGGGATGGAATCCAGGTCTCCTGCATTGCAGGCAGACTCTTTACCACTGAGCCACCTTATACACAGTATCAAGTGTGTATATGTCAATCCCAGTCTCCCAGTTAATCCCACCCTTCTTCCCCCTGCTTGGTGTCCACACTTTGTTCCCTATATCTGTGTCTCTATTTCTGCCTTGCAAATAAGATCATCTATATACAGTTTTTTATTTGGGGAATTTCTAAACTTATCCAGATGCAAAGAGACTAGTAGGATCAGCCATATACTGTATATATATACATACATGGCATCTAGAGTATCTGTCACCTTGCTTTAACAATTACTACCATGCTTCCAATGTTGTTTCGTCTGCTTCCTGCCTCCCCACCACCATCTTTTCCTAAACTGGAGTACTTTAAGGCAAATCCCAAAACCAATATTTCTTCCCTAATGGGTAAAGGCATTAAAAAAAAATGTAACTGCCATATTATTAGCAAATCTAACAAAATGACCAGTAATTATTTGACATTATCTACTAATAATCAATCCACATTCAAATTCCTCAATTATCTCAAAGCTGTCACCAGAGTAATTAAGTGGTAGAAGCTAGGATTTGAACCCAGGCAGTTGGGACTCCGGCAGACTCTAAAATCCATAACTCATGGAAAGAGAGCCCACCAAGAGCTCTGCAGAAATGGACAGTAAAGGACAAAATAAGAAGGGGGAGATGATACAAGGCAGCAATTAGCATAAAGGTTATTAATGACCTCAGGGCTTCCTTGGTGGCTCAGTGGTAAAGACCCCATCTGCCAATGCAGGAGACTCAGGTTCAATTCCTGGGTTGGGAAGATCCCCTGGAGAAGGAAATGGTTAGCCACTTCAGTACTCTTGCCTGGAGAATTCCATCGACAGAGGACCCTGGTGGGCTACAGTCCATGGGGTCACAAAGAGTCGGACATGACTGAGCAACTAACACTTTCACTTATTGGCAACCTCAGCCAAGTGGCTTCAAACATTTTGAAATGTTTCCTTTTAGAGAACTGACAGCCTCCACGAGAGGAGGTTTGGAGGCTGAACAAAGGTGAGGAGGCTCACCTTTCAGAACTAGGTGAGAGGGCAGAGGAGGAATCAGGAGATGTCCAGGAATGCAGTGCTGATGATGAAATCATCAGGACCTGGCAGGTCCCCGCAATCTAAACTCCTACTAGGGCAGAGGGCAGGCGTGCCTCTTACTCAGAGGGGCATGACTGGGCTAACCAACAGATGCATTTAGTTGCCATACAAGTCATAAACAGTGTTGTCCACAAGATTCAAGATATCCCTTTAGATAACTGGAGATAAGTAGCCCTTCAGATGACTGTCTCAAAACAAGGGCTAGCTTTTGATCTAACACGCTAGCTAGTGATTTAATCACTAGCTTTTGATCTAATAACACTTTTTTGAATATGGTTCAAATCTTCCTTCTTATTTCAATGAACAGCCACTTGGTGAAGTGGAACCCTTGTAAACTAGGAGTGGAGAAGAAATCCCGAGAGGAAACCACAGCTCAAGTTGAAGCTCTGCAGCCAGATCTTAGAAACCCAAAAAGGTGCTGTTCAGACAGGCTGGTGTTCCACCAATAACCACAAGAGGACACTTTTGAGCCAAGCACCTGGTAGTGTTAAAAACAAATGGGACAGCACTTGTTTGTTTTTAATTTATAGACAAAGACTTATAGATAGGTGCAAAAAGAAATCCTCTTTTGCAACCCATAACTCGTTGCTCAGTATGAGTTTTGATACAGATAAGAAGGAGCATGACACTGAAAAGAGATTCAAGTGATGGGGGTGTATTGGTGAACGTAAAGTTTGCTTCCAGGACTATATAGCTGATACTCTTTCCTCATATCTTAAGCTTTCAAATTATCAGTTGTATTGATTTAGTACTCTAATTTTAATGTTGACATGAAACAAAGATGGCTTCTTTTTTTAGGCTTTTATCTTAAGAACACAGTATCTGATTTTTAAAAGGCTTTTAAAAGGGGAGTTTTGAAGTCTGTCTGTATTCCATTGGAAAGCAAAGTATATATGTGTTAGTCACTCACTTGTGTCTGATTCTTTGCAAGTCCATGGACTATAGCCTGCCAGGCTCTTCTGTCCATGGAGTTCTCCAGGCAAGAATACTGGAGTGGGTTGCCATTTCCTTCTCCAGGGCATCTTTCGAATCCAGGGATTGATCCCAAGTCTCTCACAACTGCAGGCAGATTCTTTACCATCTGTTGTTCAGTCACTCAGTCGTGCCCAACTCTTTGTGACCCCATGGACTATAGCATGCCAGACTTCCCTGTCCTTCACCATCTCCTGGAGCCTGCTCAAACTCATGTCCATCGAGTCAGTGATGCCATCCAACCATCTTGTCCTTTGTCATCCCCTTTTCCTCCTGCCTTCAATCTTTCCCAGCATCAGGGTCTTTTCTAATGAGTCAGCTCTTCACATCAGGCAGCCAAAGTATTGGAACTTCAACTTCAGCATCAGTCCTTTCAATGACTATTCAAATTCAAAATCAAAATGATTTTCTTTCAGATTGACTGGTTTGATGAGCTCCTTACACTCCAAGGGACTCTTAAGAGTCTTCTCCAACACCACAGTTCAAAAGCATCAATTCTTCTGCGCTCAGCCTTCTTTATAGTCCAACTCTCACATCCATACACGACTACTGGAAAAACCATAGCTTTGACCATGTGGACCTTTGTTGGCAAAGTAATGTCTCTGCTTTTTAGTACCCTGTCCAGGTTTGTTAGAGCTTTTCTTCCAAGGAGCAAGCATCTTTTAATTTCATGGTTGCAGTTACAATCTGTAGTGATTTTTACTGTCTGAGCCACCAGAAAATCAAAAAGGCCCAACTAAAAGACTTGTGGACTGACTGACATTACAGCTGTGGACTGAGCAAAACTTCTTTTGGAAAGGGCTGTCTTGATGTTTATGGATGTACTGCTTCTCGGTTCAGTTCAGTTCAGTCACTCAGGCGTGTCCGACTCTGCAACCCCATGAATCGCAGTACACCAGGCCTCCCTGTCCATCACCAACTCCCGGAGTTCACTCAAACTCATGTCCATCAAGTCGGTGATGCCATCCAGCCATCTCATCCTCTGGCATCCCCTTCTCCTCCTGCCCCCAATCCCTCCCAGCATCAGGGTCTTTTCCAATGAGTCAACTCTTCTCATGAGGTGGCCAAAGTACTGGAGTTTCAGCTTTAGCATCAGTCCTTTCAATGAACACCCAGGGCTGATCTCCTTTAGAATGGACTGGTTAGATCTCCTTGCAGTCCAAGGGACTCTCAAGAATCTTCTCCAACACCACGGTTCAAAAGCATCAATTCTTTGGCACTCAGCTTTCTTCACAGTCCAACTCTCACATCCATACTGCTTCTCAGCTCTGTGAAAAAGTATCTAGGCCTTTTAAGTAGCCTCTCCTTTGCCAGCGAGTGCTGAAACTTCGATGGAGAGACACTGCACAAGGGAAAGGGTTTTGCTTCCCAGTTCAGTGCTTCCTCTACTGATTACCTGGCAGCCCCCAGTCAGCAATGCACTTGGGTCAGCAATAGCAGCAGCTGCCTTGGCACCCTAAAGGGCAAATTTCAAGCAAATTCCAGAGGGCAGATTTCTAGCAAATTCCACCAGCAAAGCCCCATAGATGACTAGTGACTTCTCAGCCATCCAGTAAACCAGAGCTATCCCCTCCAAACAGGGTCTGTCAGCCTTGGGTGAGTGGGTGGGAGAAGCTCTTCTCTTCCTATCAGCCCAGTCACAGCCAGTTCTTCTACTACTCCTATAGTCTTTAAAATTGTGTTTACTTCCTACTATCCAGTCTGCTGCTGTGGTTAATGATTCTTCACATTAAACTTTTCCTGTTTAAATGACTGTGTGGTATTTGTGTCATGCCTTATAATGACAGATACCATTCCAGTTAAGTGAAAGAAAGTGAACGCGATTCAGTTGTGTCCGACTCTTTGTGACCCCCATTGACAGGCTCCTCTGTCCATGAAACTCGCCAGGCAAGAATACTGGAGTGGGTAGTTGTTCCCTTTTCCAAGGGACCTTCCTGACCCAGGGATCAAACCAGGGTCTCCTGCATTACAGGCAGATTCTTTACCAGCTGAGCTGCCAGGGAAGCCCTACCATTCCAGGTAAGAGTTTGACTTTCCTGTTCACAGGGACTCAGATACCACCGCTATCTAGGACAAGGGTCTCCAATTCCAAGATCTAATGCCTGATGGTCTGAGGTGGAGCTGATGTAATAATAACAAAAATAAAGTATATAAAAAAATGTAACTCACTTGAATCATCTGGAAATCCTCTCTCCAATACACAGTCTGGAAAACTGTCTTCCACATAACTGGTCCCTGAGGCCAAAAAGGTTGAGGATCACTGATCTAGGGGCTTGTACAAGGTGGAATACACAGCTATGGAATCCCGTGCACCAATATCCAACCAGGTGATCAAAGTGGGTCCCCTGATCATGGAACCATTGATTGTATCATACCCCAGACTTCCAGAGAAAACTAGCCTCACAACAGGACTACAATAATCAAGACACAGCAGAAGTACCATCGACCCTCTGAAAGGATGGGGCACCATCTTTTAGGATGCATGTCCTCATTGGCTTTGGGAACACGTTGGGAACCAAGGAATGGAAGTGGTAGTGGCCCTACTTGCCATCACCCGCTAAGACCCACTGTGGGCCTTATCCCTGCGGTTCTGGACTCTGCAGTTTTGGAGATCCTAGTCCCAAAGGGCAATTCTTGCCAAGGAACACAGCCAGGTTCCGTTGAACTGAAACTGATTCCTGTGACCAGGTACCAGCTGGTGAGAAAAGGCATTGCCATCACCAGCAGGAGGAATCACAGCTACTTTTACAGAGTGGGGACAGGGAGGAAGGGCACATGTGGAGCAGGTGACCCACTGAGCACCTCCTGATACCCTTTTGCCCCACTGTGTTTCCTGCCCATTCCTCTCTCCCTCCCTCTTCTACAAGTGTTAGACACCATCATGGTCTGAAGGCTATGGATGCCTTCTTGGGCTCCCTGCCCTTTATCCTCCATGGGCACATTCTCCAGACATCTCATGCACGTTTTACCGTGTCTTGGCATCTTCTTCTCTGAGAACCTGAACTAACACAAGCCGTAAACAAAAAGACCAGTGCGTGTGTGCGTGTGTGTGTGTGTGTGTGTGTGAGAGAGAGAGGTGATAACATCCACAAAGGTCATCTTATCAACAACCTCTTTTGACATTAGTAACTATAGAAATGTTTTTTTTTTCCTCTTAGATGTCCTTTTCTTCCTTTCTTTCTTATATGCCTTTAGTACCATGACCTTATCCTTGTTAGCACTTAAAATAATAGAGAATTTTATGGTGGAGAGGGTGCAGAGAAAAGGGAACCCTCCTATCGTGCTGGTGGGAATGTAAACTGGTACAGCCACTATGGAAAACAGTATGCTGCTGCTGCCAAGTCGCTTCAGTCGTGTCCGACTATGTGCGACCCCATAGACGGCAGCCCACTAGGCTCTCCATCCCTGGGATTCTCCAGGCAAGAACACTGGAGTGGGTTGCCATTTCCTTCTCCAATGCATGAAAGTGAAAAGTGAAAGTGAAGTCGCTCAGTCGTGTCCAACTCCTAGCAACCCCATGGACTGCAGCCTACCAGGCCCCTCCTTCCATGGGATTTTCCAGGCAAGAGTACTGGAGTGGGTTGCCATTGCCTTCTCCTTGGAGATTCCTTAAAAACTAAAAATAGAGTTGCCATATGATCCAACAATCCCACTCCTGGGCATATATCTGGAAAAGAGGAAAACTCTTAATTCAAAAAGATACATGCACCCCAATGTTCATAGCAGCACTATTTATAATAGCCAAGACATGGAAGCAACCTAAATGTCTACTGACAGAGAAAATATGGTACATGTACACAGTGGAACACTACTCAGTCATAAAAAGCATCAAATAATGCCATTTGTAACAATATGGATAGACCTAGAGATGACCATACTGTGTGAAACGTCAGAGACAAATATCACTTATACATGGAATCTTAATAATACAACTGAACCTATTTACAACACAGAAACAGACTCCGTAGAAAACAAATTTATGGTTAACAAAGCAGAAAGGGGGATTAATTAGGAGTCTGGAATTAATAGATACATACTACTATTACAAAATAGATAAATAAGGACCCATTGTCTAATACAGGGAACTATATTCAGTGTCTTGTGATAACCTATAATGGAAAAGAATCTGAAAAAGAATATGTGTATGTGTGTGTGGGTGTGTGTGTGAGAATCACTTTGCTATACACCTGAAACTAATACAACATTATAAATCAACCACACTTCAATAAAAATAAATAAAACTTAAAATTTATATTTCTGTATTATATATATATATATTTTTTTTTTCTTTTTCACCACTGAATGTCCAACTCCTACCATAATGTTGAGCACATAGAATGGGCACCAAATTATTAGCTGAACGAATGAGTTCCATTCAGGAACATCCAGTCTACAGCAAAATTTACCAAGTGCAGTCACAGAAGAACATTAGTGACAAGGCACTATTATGACACACAGAAATCCTGGAGTGCAGACTTCTAATTCTAGAACACAGATAATGATCAGCTGTACAGCAATGGTCAAACAAGATCTAATAAGGAGTTGGAGCTAAGTTTAGTGCTACATAGGGGCAGGCTCCATGCGTTAAACAGAAATAAGCAAATTTCAACCTAGGGAGATACAAGAGGTCGTCAACCATCATCAACAGGTAATTTGAAAAGCAAGCCCTGCTTCTTTCATTTTCTGCACCAACCTGTGCTGGGGCCATCCTGCCCTTTAAGTCAACTTGTAATTCTTAGGAGCTGTGATGTTATCACCTTCAGAAGGCTACTATTAAAATGTAGTCTAGGAGGAAAAGATTTCTGCTACATACATAGCATGCACACAATGTTAAAGGGAGCTTTGGGCTCACTCTCAAGGGCGATCCTCCCCTGTTCACACACAAGAGTGAGCACCTCCTTACACGCGGCACCCACAGCAGCTCATTAGCCTCATTCTAGTCCCGGACCTGCTTGGGATGCTGATAAAATTGCACATTCTGCAATTTCTGCAGCCGATAACCGCCCTGCCCCACCCAGCTCAGGGTTTGGTCAATCATATGCTTTGAACTGAGTGTTACTGTTAAAGAAACTACTTCACTTCAACAGGAAGAAGTCAAACAGGTTTCATTGATGAAGAGAGAAAAAAAATGAACATATACAGTTTGTAGATGACACTCCACAAATCAAGATCAATGGACAGAAAGGATCAATGGAAGGAAGAATACCGAACCCTAATACAGCTGCATAGATTTTAATTAAAAATTTGTTTGCATATAAAAGGAGAAACATGGAGAAAGGGGAATACTTTGGCTAAGAAATCAAGACATATCAAGCCAAGGACGGAAAAAAAATACCACTTATGACTTCATTTTTCTTTTTTATTAACAGGGTTTGTACAAATATGACTTCATGAACAAACCACACATCAATAATTATATAAAGCTTTATTGATCCCAAAGTATTTGCCATCAAAAATGAGTCATTGTTGTAAAAATCATAATGATGCCACAATTTAGACTTATTGTGAACCTTATGGGAAATCATAATACCATTATCATTAACTTGAAACTATTTCATTTTTCAAAGACCTTTCTTAGAATTAAAAGTATAATCATAAATTATGTTAATTTCCAGTTCTAAAATTTTTTTTTGATCACAAATGACGTTGGTTGGCACTTAATGTGTTTATTTCAGGAATAACTTTTGCACAGATGTAATTGATTAACATTAAAAAATCAGAATGTGAGTTTCCCATACAGATTATGAGTTCCTGTAAAGTACAGAAGTGCACTGTCGAGATGTTAAGGCACTTGGGGACAAAAGACACTTCCATGTTTCTTTAGCTTACAGCTTGGCTTTATGGTTAGAAGACTCTTTTATGCTTTTGACAAGAGAAGGGTCCCCTGCTCCCTGGGGCCAGTTGTCATGATCTGTTAAATGGAAAACCTCAGGTCAGATACGAATCTATTAACCTCATCAGTTCTCTTAGTTCCCACCAAACCCATTTGTCATTTTCCCTGGATCACCCCTTTTCTTAGCAAGAAAAAAGAAATCATTGGGACAGGTGGCAAAGGTTTTGAGAAAAATCTCAATTTGAATCCCATCTCTGTCACTTAATAACTTTGTAGAAGTTACTTCTACAGATTTGGAGAAGTTACTCTTGCTAAGCCTCAGTTTCCTCATCTATTAAGTAAGTGTTAGTCGTTCACTTTGCGACACCATGGACTGTAGCCTGCCAGGCTCCTCCATGAAATTCTCCAGGCAAGAAAACTGAGGGGTTTGCCATTCCCTTCTCCAGGGGATCTTCCTGATCCAGGGATTGAACGCTGGTCTCCTCCATTGCAGGTGGATTCTTAACCAGCTGATTCACCAGGGAAATCCCCATCTATTAGCGGAGATACCAACATCTCTCTGTTAAAGGTGAGAGGGTCCATGTGATCCCTGCATATAGCACTGGACATAACGTAGACATTCAACCAATCTTACTTCCTTAATAACGGTACCTTCTGAAACATGCTTACTTTGTACCAGACACTTAGAGTTGCCCCGTCCCGGCATCCAGTCTCCCATCTCCTCTTTCCACTTAGAAACCCATGAGGTTCTGGAGAAGTGACCCTACTTGGATCACAGATTGATCTAAGTAAGTGTACTCTATTCCCCTTGCTGAGGTTACTGGTCAAACATGGACACTTGCATAAGCTAGTACCAAGCAGAGAGAATCTCAGAATTTGGTTAAAAATGCTGAGAAAAAGTCATCCCCTCCCCTCTGTCTCTGTCCAAATGGACGTGAACAAAGAAGCATGGAGCTTCAGGAGTGGCAGGCACCAGGAGAGTCCATCTTAAGATATGGCCAATGTAATAGCAGCAAAAAGAGAGGGAAAAGGGAAAAAAATGCCCTCGATAAAATCAGTGAGCTGCAGAGTGAAGACTCACCTGTTATTTGAGACAATAAATCCCTTCATTGCTTGAGCCAGTCTGAGTTTTAACTAAAAGCATTCTATCTGATACAGTACCTTTAATGTGATTAACTAATCTAATTCTCCCAAGAGCCAATGAAATGAATACTATAAGGGACCTCACTTTATAGAAAAGAAAATGAAGGCATACAGAAATAAATACCCTCAAGAACATCAGCTAATAAGCTTAGCTTTCATCCCAGGCATTCTCACCGTAGGACTAGCAATCTTAAAATTTCAGAAGGAATGGCTATTCCCGCTCATTATTTTAAGAGAGTATATTCTTAAAGGGAAGCCCAGGTGGCAGAGTGGAAAAGAATCTGCCTGCCAAGGCAGGCGATGCAAGAGATGCGGGTTCCATCCCTGGGTCAGGAAAATCCCCTGGAGAAGGAAATGGCAACCCACTCCAGTATTCTTGCCTGGGAAATCCCATGGACAGAGGAGCCTGGCAGGCTACAGTCCATGGGGTCGCAAAGAGTTGGACACAACTGACCGACCAAGTACGCACATATTCTTAAAAGATGGATGTGGCCGCTTTCTTCAAAAACTTAAAAAATATTTTTTTGTACTGATTAAAAAAAAACAACAGTGTTAGAATTACAAAAGAAAACCATTTCACTGGAGGCCTGGAGAAGCAGTCACCTAGAGGGGTTTTTTTCCCCCTCTAAAAAGGAAAGGGATGTACCTCACTTTAACAAACACTGACTCAACTCCACTGGTGAGGGAAGTGGAAAGGTTCTCCCTCCACCTTTGCTACTTTAAATACTATCAGAATCGCGCATCGAACCTGGACTGGCAACTCGTTTCTTACATGATATTCTACATGTTTCAGTGTTACTCTCCCAGAGGGATGGTGTGGGGAGGGAGGAGGGAGGAGGGTTCAGGATAGGGAACACATGTATGCCTGTGGCGGATTCATTTTGATATTTAGCAAAACTAATACAATTATGTAAAGTTTAAAAATAAAATAAAATTTTAAAAAAATAATAAAAAATAAATAAATAAATACTATCAGAAAACAATATTATATAACCATGAAGGCATTTCTGTGTTTCCAAATGAGATCCTTAAAGCCACAGAATCTCATACACATTACTACAATGGTAGTGTTAGTAAAAAATTATGCCAGGGGAAATAATGAGTAATATTATAGATCCAAACCAATCAATGATTAATGCAAAGAAGGGCTGAATCATTGATGAGACTATTAGCACATGAAAGAGCAGGGTGAAAAGAGTAAGTCCTGAACAGGAAATTCAAGTACATACATGCTACATCAACCACATTTTAATTTTGTGTGTGTGCTCAGTTGTGTGACTCTTTGCAACCTCATGGACTATATCCCACCAGGCTTCTCTGTCCATGGGATCTTCAAGTCTAGAATACTGGAGTGGGTTGCCACTTCCTACTCCAGGGGATCTTTCCAAACCAGGGATTGGACCCATGTCTCCTGTGTCTCCTGCACTGGCAGGCAGATTCTTTATCACTGTGCCACCAGAGAAGCCCTTTAATTCACTGGCAATCATTTAATCAACTATCTTTGGCAACAGTTTGGACACATTTGAATTTCATATCCTTTTCTACATTTTGGGAGTGATTAGCTTGGACATGCCTTGCTTTCATGGATGTGTTTTGTCATGTATGATGTAACTGTGATACTTGACTAATTTTTTAGGATCCTTTCAACTCCAAAGTTTGATGGTCTAGTCATAAGATACATACACACACACACACACACACATTTGCATGCAATATCTACATTAGATTGAGAAATATAAACTTGTTTTGTACATCAAAAATGAATGAACACAGCATATTCCTATGGTTTCCCTCAATCTATAACCTGAAGATACTGTAAAATAGCATCATACCACCCCTCCCCATCTAACAGGTCTGATTCTCCCACTAATATACACAAGCCACTAACTGGATAAACAAAGAGAAGTTAAATATCAAAAGTATGGCACGTTCCTGCCTCTGTTCTTGTCTCTCTCCTGTACATATATATTCACACTGAGAATATTTTTCAAGGTTAAATTCCACTAGCCTATGCACACGCAAACAAGTCCTTAAACAGGTAAAGCTGTGTGCTATAATAAAGATATTTAGATATTTGCTGCACTAGGAATATTGCCTTTAAAAATCATATGATGACTATAAATATTTTGTACATTTTTTGGATGTTCTACAAGAAGAAAAAAAAAACAAAACCCTTATCTCTTAAGTACCTAGAGGAATTTTGAAAACCTGAACAGGAGAAGGCACAAAGGCACTCATTTCTTGGCCACTCACCTGGTATCTCAAATAACTGTGTGTACAGAGACTGGCCCCCATCCACATACACCAACTGTCCGGTGACAAAGGAAGCAGCAGGAGACAGCAGGAAGCATACCAAGGAGGAGACCTGGAAACAGAAGCACACATATGCACTCATAAAATTAGATACCCCTCACTTCTGGTTGCTTCCCATTTCCGAGTAGACACCTCTGAAATGACAGAACTGTAACCTGAAGCCTGCAGCCTTTAGAATGCCAGGCTGTGTGTACTATAATCTGAAGGTACATAATAGATGCCTTTTTCTATTTGAGCATCATTAAAGTCAGGGATGTGACTAGGGTGAAGGCAAAATAAAAAGAGCCTTTTAGGTTGTTGTTCAGTTATTAAGTCGTGTTCGACTCTTTGCAATACCAGGGACTGTAACACGCCAGGCTCCTTTGTCCTCCAGTGTGAAATGAATCACACAATGTGACGTAGTTAAGGGACCTTCCTCGTGGTCCAGTGGTTAAGACTCCATGCTTCCACTGCAGGGGGTTTGGGGTTCAATCTCTGGTCAAGGAACTAGGAACCTGTAGCCAGGGTCACGTGGCCAAAAAAATTTTTTGAATCTTTTTTAAAATACAACAACATGAAGGAACCAAAAGTGAAAGCAGTGCTGTGCCTGCTCTGTCCCATCAAATAATTCAGTTCCTTCCATGATCCTCATTGTTTTCAACACCATCACATGCCTTTTATAGTTTTCTCCCTGAAACGCTCACTGTGTCTGTGTAACAATAAACTGGCATTCTAGCTTGTTTAGTCCATGGTCCTCGCAGGCCCAAAGCCCAGGGTCTCAGAGTACAGGAGCTTTCTATCAGGGGGACTTCAGAATCCTGCTGCAGCCCTGAGAAACAGATAGGTGACTGGCGAGTTCAGCAACAACCACTCCCAAAACCAAAGAAAAAGATGGAAATATTTCACTGGATGTAAACGGAGTCTCACATGAGGCTGTTGACACAAGCAGAGTTTGTCAAAGGGTGATCTTAAGCTCCTACATCAGAATCCCTAGGGCTGCTTACTGAAACTCCAGACTCCAAGATCCTACACTTAAGATCATCTGGGTTGTCAACTCTGGGGTTAGAGCCCCAGAATCTTCCATTTTATCAGGCTGCCAAGCAGGGCTGAGACAAGGGGGAGACTAATGAGGTGCCTGGGATGCAGCAGTTAAGGAGGTGCTTGCTCTAGGGGGCAGGTGGTCCCTAAATACTGTTTGTGCCTTGCTTGCCTCACCCCAGTCCTGATCCTGTATGCAGCACTACAGCCTGTGTGTTCACAGGGCTGTGCCTCTTTGAGGCTCTGAGACCTGAGAGAAGGCGGGCACAGCCTTCCCTCCATCCCTGTGTCCCCAGCAGGTAGTATAGGACTACACTGTCCAAAAAGGAGGCCACGAACCACATGACACAACCAAAACGTTTTCACACATCGAAAAATGATCGAAAAAGCAAGAGAGTTCCAGAAAAACATCTATTTCTGCTTTATTGACTATGCCAAAGCCTTTGAGTGGATCACAATAAACTGTGGAAAATTCTTCAAGAGATGGGAATACCAGACCACCTGACCAGCCTCTTGAGAAACCTATATGCAGGTCAGGAAGCAACAGAACTGGACATGGAACAACAGACTGGTTCCAAATAGGAAAAGGAGTACGTCAAGGCTGTATATTGTCACCCTGCTTATTTAACTTATATGCAGAGTACATCAAGAGAAACGCTGGACTGGAAGAAGCACAAGCTGGAATCAAGGTTGCCGGGAGAAATATCAATAACCTCAGATATGCAGATGACACCACCCTTATGGCAGAAAGTGAAGAGGAACTAAAAAGCCTCTTGAAAGTGAAAGAGGAGAGTGAAAAAGTTGGCTTAAAGCTCAACATTCAGAAAACGAAGATCATGGCATCTGGTCCCATCACTTCACGGGAAATAGATGGGGAAACAGTGGAAACAGTGTCAGACTTTATTTTTGGGGTCTCCAAAATCACTGCAGATGGTGACTGCAGCCATGAAATTAAAAGACGCTTACTCCTTGGAAGGAAAGTTATGACCAACCTAGATAGTATATTCAAAAGCAGAGACATTACCTTGCCAACAAAGGTCTGTCTAGTCAAGGCTATGGTTTTTCCTGTGGTCATGTATGGATGTGAGAGTTGGACTGTGAAGAAGGCTGAGCACTGAAGAATTGATGCTTTTGAACTGTGATGTTGGAGAAGACTCTTCAGAGTCCCTTGGACTGTAAAGAGATCCAACCAGTCCATTATGAAAGAGATTAGCCCTGGGATATATTTGGAGGGAATGATGCTGAAGCTGAAACTCCAGTACTTTGGCCACCTCATGCGAAGAGTGGACTCATTGGAAAAGACTCTGATGCTGGGAGGGATTGGGGGCAGGAGGAGAAGGGGACGACAGAGGATGAGATGGCTGGATGGCATCACTGACTCCATGGACATGAGTCTGAGTGAACTCCGGGAGTTGGTGATGGACAGAGGCCTGGCGTGCTACGATTCATGGGGTCACAAAGAGTCGGACACGAGTGAGCGACTGAACTGAACTGAACTGAATCTGAATTGAGAGGCACTATAAGTATAAAATCACATACCAGATTCAGAAGTCTTTTTCTTCTTGGAAAAGAAAAATGTAAAATAGTCTCATTAGTAATTGTTAAAATGATAATGTTTTAGGTATACTAAGTTAAATAAGATTTATTTTTTAAACTAATTTCACTTTTTAAAACTTTTCTTAATGTGGCTATTACAAAGTTTAAGATTACATATGTGACTATTACCACAGTTCTATTGGACAGAGTTGGTGTGGAATTAATGATTTAAAAGTTCCCACATTCCTGGGAAAGGGCTGATGGGGCCTGGGAACAAGTAACAGTCAGAACTAGCTTTCCCCTGTGTAATCAATCAATGACAACTCACCCTGTGAACACTGTTTTGTTACTCAACCAATCCGTGAAAGTTCCTTGACCCTGTAAGTTAGCCAGTCAGGAAGACTCATGCCAATAAGTCCCTTTCTGAGTGTCAGCCAAACAACAACCCTCTCACTCAAAGTCTGCAAATCTCTAAAACCAAACTTCCCCCAAGGGAAAAAAGAAAACTCAATAGTCTACTCCGAGAGACTGTGCCTGACCAGGAATAACTGTGCTTTGGTGCTGAGTTCTGTTTCAAATATCGAGTGGTGGCCTCATCCTTTGACAGTGTTTACAATAAAGTAACTACTTATTAAGTGTTTACAGAGTGAAGGAATCTTTTTGCATCTCTCCCCTTCAAATAAAGAGATTTTCTGTTGCCTAACTCAAAAAAGACACGAACCCTTTGAGAGAGTCATTTCCTAGGCAGGTTGATAGGAAATCTAGGGGTCCCCAAGGAGAGAGGGGTCTGGAATTCTCAAGGAGGAAGGACAAACTTTTTTTCTTTCTCCACATTCCTTAGGATTATATAACAATAATGTATCCTGCCTAAGGACAGTCTTTGGATTCAACCTTCTGTTATCTTAAAATGTTAATTATGGGAGTAGACCTGGTCTTTACAAGGATGTATCTTGCCTGAGGACAGTGTTATCTTAAAATGTAAATTATGGGAGTAGGTCTGATGAGGTCTTTACAACCTCCAGACATTCTTTGGATTCACTGGAGAGTATATAACTTCATTGTTAACACTAGCAAGCGGGTACTCTTTCTACCCCCTTCTGATGCCTATGTCAGAAGCTTTCTCTATCTCCTTTATACTTTAATAAAACTTTATTACACAAAAGCTCCGAGCGATCAAGCCTCGTCTCTGGCCCCGGATTGAATTCTTCTCCTCCGGGGGCCAAGAATCCCGGTGTATTTGCGTGATTCAACAACAACCTTTCATCTTGGGGGCTCGTCCGGGATCCTTCAGGACAAGGTAAGGATGCTTGGAGCTTTAGTTTTTTGTTCTCTTAGCGAACACGTTTTCTGCCGTGCTTTACTAACTCTACCGTGTGCTTGTGTGAATGAATGGCATGCCCTGCGTGAAGCAAGTAAGGGGCCCTGCTCTGCGGTTCCACGGTGATCTCATACAGCTTATGGCAGAAACCTGTCGGGGCGTTATACCGACCTGCCAATGCCAAGAGGCACCCAATGTCTCCTTCGGGAACCGACCAGAAATGGGCAAAGCGTGTGGACCGAACTCTCCTTTCTCGGTCAAACTTTTCGGTCTCTTTGACCATTTCATAACTCCTTGGGAATTAGAAGTACTAACCTAATCTATCAGATCATAGACTTTCAAGGGACTTGTGATCTATACTGTTACTGTGTACTGTGGCTTAGGTCCCAAACTTGGATTGGTAGTCAAGAAAGTGTCTAGCCTCGCTAGGAATCGAAAGTTCGTAAGCTAGATGGAGCTCTAGCTCCCAGAACATCTCTGAGGTTAAAGATTACTCAGATTGGGACTGCGATGGTTTTTTTTCTTTGGTAACACCGGCTCTTAGTGGATCAGAGGAGGCTGTTATACTGGTGTGGTGATGCTTGGAAAGACCATCTCAGTTTTATGTTCATGTCGGTCTTATTGTAGTCAGGAAATACTCAGGGTCGTGCACAGGCACTCAGGTGACGAATGTTTCCTACAGCGGTCTTAGCTTGGGAGGCATTCTGGAAGGTTACTCTGATTCACCCCGGGTGACATCAGAGGCAAACAAGGTTAAGGGTGAAGAGCTGGACGTCAAGTAGGGATGCTATCAAGTCTACCCCTGGTACATCCCCACCCCATCTCGGTGGTAGAACCGGGAGGGACGAGTACGGGGCCTGCGTCAGTAAGGGACAGACTAAGTCCGACCAGGAAGGAAAAGCTTTTGGTGTAACGTCTGTCTACACCCCCATCTAGAGCAGGGAGGGACGCCTCCGGTAGAAAAATGGCCTTGGTCGCTTTTTTTCTCTCTTACAGATGGGAGCTAACAATTCCAGTCTCACTCCTTTGAACTGTATCCTGAAAAACTGGGATAGATTTGATCCCCAGGGCTTAAAAAAGACACACCTGGTCTTCCTATGTGATACTGCATGGCCACGGTATCCATTGGAGGATGGCGAACGGTGGCCAGTTGGAGGGTCTCTTAAGTATAATACTGTTCTACAGTTAGACCGGTTCTGTAAGGAACAAGGGAAATGGGTAGAAGTAGCATATGTGTTGCCCTTTTTCTCTCTGCGAAATATGCCAGACTTAATGTCCTAAGGGTATAAATTTGGGTGTGAAACCTTCAGCTCCCTCCTGTCCTCTTACTTTGCCCCCGTACCGGGGACTCCAAACTGGGATTCAAACTGCCCACATGGAGGTCCAAATAACTCCTGTCTCAGTACGACCTCAGACTACTCTGGTTTCAGTAGAAACTCAGACCATCGAAGTAAGAGATGAGATGGAGGACAGGAGACAAAGAGAAGAGGAAAAACAGGTTTCTCCAATCTATCCCTGGGATCATATGCGCAGAGCAGCCAGAGAGACTGAGGAACAGCCACACAAGCTGTTGCCTCTTTATGAAACACCCACCGGGAGAAATAGTCTGTGAGTTAATAAGCCTTTCTCTTATTAAGAAATACAAAGAATCAAGGAGGATCTGGGAGACTATTTAGAGGACCCAGAAAAATATATTAGAGCCTTTAAAGGTGTTACTCTGCTTTATGACCTCACTTGGAAGGATGTGATGTATATCTTGGGACAAACGCTGACTCCTGAGTCAGACTCGAGTTTTGGGAAAAGCGGTTGCTTATGGAGATGAGTGGCTTGGTAATGAATCAGTAGGGAAGAGGGAGAACGAGATAGCGGCCCTCCCCACTGGGAATCAGGCGGTCCCAACTATAGAACCAGACTGGGACTACAACACAGCTAAAGGAAGATGGGATCAGAGTCATCCTGTTAGATGTATTCTTGAGGGACTTAGGCAGGCGCGTTCTAAGCCTTTAAACTATGGCAAATTGGCAGATGTAGAACAGGAGGAGAAAGAAGCTCCTGGTAAATTCCTAGATAGACTGAGAGAAGGCCTTCGCAGATTCACTGAGATTGATCCCGAAAGTGAAGAGGGAAAAGTGATCTTAAAGGATAGATTTCTCACTCAGTTGGCTCCAGATATCCGCCGTAAGCTATTAAAACAGGCGTATGGACCAAATCAGTCTTTAGATACTCTGTTACAACTGGCTCAGACAGTCTATTATGGTAGGGAATATGAGGAAAAGAAAGAAAGGCAAAAAAAGACAAAGGAAAAGGCGGAAGCCTTCGCCATGGCTATGAAAAACGTTCTTAAACAGCCTGAGAAAAATGCCCAGAGGGGCCCAGGTGAAAAGGGATGGGCTTGCTACTGCTGTGGAAAGGAGGGGCACCTCAAGCGGGATTGCCCTCAGGCATCTAAGCCGCCCCCGGCTCCATGTCCAGTCTGCAAAGGACCACACTGGAAGAGAGACTGCCCCCAGAGGCGTAGGTCTCCAGGGTCGGACTCTCAAGACAATCAGGACTGAAGGTGCCCGGGGGTCCCCACACAAGCTCCCATCCTAATTACACCTGAGGAACCCCGGGTATTAATAGTTGTGGGGGGCCAATCTGTCGATTTCCTTTTAGATACTGGGGCAACTTATTCTGTGCTTACTGAAGCCCCTGGCCCACTTTCTTCCCGATCCGCTTCCGTAATGGGACTGTCTGGACGAGCCAAAAGGTATTATTTCAGTTATTCTTTATCTTGCAACTGGGATTCTGTGCTGTTTTAACACGAGTTTCTGATCGTGCCAGAATCTCCCTCACCCCTTTTGGGAAGGGATATACTGAGCAAGGTCCTGTGGGCTGATGGAAAATCTGTGGGTCGAGCACAAAATGCTATTCCTGTAGTTGTTAAGCTCAAAGACCCACACATATTTCCACATAAGAAGCAGTATCTACTGAAACCTGAAGTTAAGGAAGGGTTAAAACCCATCATCGAAAATTTAAAGGAGCAGGGACTATTAATTCCCTGTAACAGTCCTTGCAACACTCCTATTTTGGGTATAAAGAAATCGAATGGTAAATGGAGACTAGTTCAAGATTTACGAATAATAAATGAGGCTGTAGTTCCTTTACACCCCGTGGTGCCTAATCCTTATACTCTATTGTCTGAAATTCCTGAACCGGCCAAATATTTCTCAGTAATTGATTTAAAGGATGCCTTCTATTCAGGGCCTTTGGCGGAAGAAAGTCAATTCCTATTTGCCTTTGAAGACCCTACGCAGCCAGCTTCTCAGTTAACCTGGACAGTTTTGCCCCAGGGACTTCGTGACAGTCCTCACTTATTCGGACAAAGTTTGTCACGGGATCTACAAAATTTTAATAGCTCTGAAGCAGTGGTGTTACAATATGTAGATGATATTTTGCTCTGTGCTGAGACAGAGGAAGCTTGTTCGCGAGCCTCAGAAGATTTCTTAAACTTTCTGGCAGGCTGTGGTTACAAGGCATCAAGAGAAAAGGCTCAGCTTTGTCAACAACCAGTTAGATAACTGGGCCTAATCATATCAGAAAGGACTAGGGCCATAGGCCCTGAGAGAATTAAACCTATACTAAATCACCCCCTACCTATGACTTTAAGACATTGAGAGGATTTTTGGGAATCACAGGTTACTGTCACATTTGGATTCCGGGTTACGGGGAACTTGCTCGGCCTTTATACAAACTTATAGCTGAAACTCAGCAGGCCCAAACCGACAAACTGGTTTGGTCTCCAGAAACTCAAAAGGCTTTTAAGGTTCTTCAGACTGCTCTCCTGCAAGCTCCAGCTCTGAGCTTGCCCACAGGGTCAGAATTTAATTTGTTTGTCACTGAAAGAAAAGGTGTGGCATTGCGAGTTTTGACACAACCCCGAGGGCCTCACCAGCAACCTATTGCTTATCTAAGCAGAGAATTAGATGTAGTTTCACGTGGGTGGCCCCACTGCCTAAGAGTAATTGGGGCAGCGGCTTTATTAGCACCTGAAGCTTTAAAAATAATTAATGGATGAAACCTTACTGTACTGACTTCTCATGATGTGAGTGGAATCTTAAATTCTAAGGTTAATATTTGGATGACAGACAGTAGGCTTCTTAAGTATCAGTCATTGTTGTTAGAAGGACCAGAAGCTAAGCTTAAAGTTTGTGGAAATTTAAATCCTGGCACTTTCCTTCCTGAGAAGGAAAATGAAACACCTGATCACGATTGTTCTCAATTCCTAACTTTGAACTATGCAGCTTGGGAGGATCTAAAGGATACCCCATTAGACAATCCTGACATGGAAATATTTACAGATGGCAGTTCTTTTGTTCAGGATGGAAACCGTAAAGCAGGTTACGCCATGGTGACTGCTGAACAGGTTTTGGAAGCAAAATCTCTCCCCCAGGGAACCAGTGCTCAGTTAGCGGAGCTTGTGGCCCTGACCCGAGCTCTAGAATTAAGCAAAGGGCAGCAGATGGGCCTGATAATCTATGTGAGTCTACTTCTGCTGACTCCAAATATCCTGAGTCTGCCGTTGGATCCTCAAGACAATGTCCTCCTGTCCTGGGCTCACTCTTATGCTGCATTCCACAACTGGTCTAACTGCTGGGTCTGCGGAGAGCTCCCCTCTTCATCAGTGGAAGGCTTCCTGTGGTGGACATCCCCACTTCAAGAAAAAGACTTTCTCCAAGTCTGTGAATACCTCGGACAACAATCACATGCGATGCCTCTTCTTCATCTGATGACATCTACCAACCCTAAAATGGACTGGTGCAACTTTGTACTTTAACTATGGACATAATGTGACTTTTAATTTTGATTCTGATTGTTTTGTTTTTGCTGTTTGCTCCCTGCATCTGTAATTGTATAACTGGGTTTGTTTCTAGCCGCATGAAAGCTTTTAAGTTACAAATGGTTGCTCAAACTCCTGCTACTGCTGTAGCTTCCTCCAGCTACTATTTGGGGCCCCTGGATCAGATATCCTCAATATGAGGATTAGGAGAATATGTTGCCTCACCAATTTAGGGACAACGCCCCTTGTCAGCTCGGAAGCAGTTATGGAACGAGAACGATGCCCCTTTTCCCTAGGCAACATAATTCTCCTAAAAGAAAAGAGGGGAATGAGAGAGTCATTTCCTAGGCAGGTTGATAGGAAATCTAGGGGTCCCCAAGGAGAGAGGGGTCTGGAATTCTCAAGGAGGAAGAAAGGACAAACTTTTTTTCTTTCTCCACATTCCTTAGGATTATATAACAATAATGTATCCTGCCTGAGGACAGTCTCTGGATTAAGGACAGTCTTTGGATTAAACCTTCTGGCTAATTCTGTTATCTTAAAATGTAAATTATGGGAGTAGGTCTGATGAGGTCTTTACAACCTCCAGACATTCTTTGGATTCATTAGAGAGTATATAACTTCACTGTCAACACTAGCAAGCGGGTACTCTTTCTACCCCCTTCTGATGCCTATGTCAGAAGCTTTCTCTATCTCCTTTATACTTTAGTAAAACTTTATTACACAAAAGCTCTGAGCGATCAAGCCTCGTCTCTGGCCCCGGATTGAATTCTTCTCCTCTGGGGGCCAAGAATCCCGGTGTAGTGTATTCATGTGATTCAACAACCTTTCACCTTGTCTCTTGCATCTCCTGCACTGGTAGATGGATTCTTGACCCCTAGACCACCTGGGAGGCCCCCATGACTAATGTATGGCTTCAGGCAAATTACTGAACATCACTGGCTCTTGGTTTCCTAATTTGTAAAATTAGTAGAGAGTACAAGTACAAGCCATTTGAGGGGTCTGCCAAGTGCTGTATTCTGTCTCCAAGAGATGTGGAGGGACATCGTAGGAGCTCCGGCAGTTCCTTTTGACCCTCGTAACTCAATCTCAATAACTATTACTTAAAAGAAGACAACTCATTGATAAGCAGTTCTGAACAGTTCCACCAATAGCCTATTGTCAAAGCTCAGCCCCAAAAGTGACATTAGTGATTAGCTGGGGCCACCAGAGGATCTTGAAAACTTGACCTGGAAATGCTAGGACCCTATGAGACAGAGACTGAAACTCTCTCCTTATCCTGCAACTTATTGCAACCCATCATCTCACCTTCCCAATTAGTCACAGTATGGTCGGCAAAACTCTGGGCATACCTAAGATCTTTCCAGGGGATCTGTGAAGTCACAACTGTTCTATGACAATACTGAGTCCTTATCTGTCTTTTTCACTGTGTTGACATTTGTACTAATGGTGCCAAAGTAATGATGGGAAAAATGCCTGGACCCTCAGCACAAGTCATGGCAGGAAAACAAACATGAAGCATCGTACTAACAGTCACAATATTTTTCACCAGCAAGTACTCCTGGGAGTGGGCGGGGAGAGTCTGCTTCACTTTCAAATGTCCTTGATGAGCACTAAAATTATTAATCATATTAATCTTGACTACTGGGTACACATCTTTTTAATATCCTGTGTGATGAAGTGGGAATTACACCTTCAGCTCTTGTGCTATATATAGAAGTATAAAGCCTGTTTCGAGGAAAAGAACATGTCCTTGAGCTGCAAACCAAACTAATCATTTTTTTCACAGAACATTTTTTCGGTTTGTTTTCTGCTTGAGAGAATGACTAACAAACTACATTATTCACACTTGGGTATCTGGCAGACATTCTTCCAAAAATGAACCAAGTGAGAGCAGGCAGCTGAAACAACTGACAGCATTTGTTGTCAATGACAAGATTTGAGCTTTCAAGTGAAAACTAGAACTTTGGAAAAGTTGCATCAATACATGTCACCATGACCTTGACAGTTTCCCAATACCCAAAGAGTTTTTGGAAGAGATCAGTGGTGACATTCATAAATGTGAATCTGGTATTGTACCATGAACTGTGTATCAACATTCAGAAGATGTCTATAACTCAGTGAATCAATATTTTCCAAAAGACCAATGTCTGATGTTACAAAATCATCTATGCATGAAAGACTCAGTAAAAGTGCAAGGAATACTAAGGAATTTTAATAATGGAATACAGAAGTTCACTGAATGGCTTCAGATTCCACATTGCAATTAATCTTTAAGAAACTGCCATTTGTTAAGATTGGATATTAAATATTTTTATACTTTGAGGTCAATTTTCTTATGCATTTTAAGCACTGACTTATACCTTACGGTTGTTGACCCTGGAAAACAATACTCTGTATAGGCTAAACTACCTGTTTGACTGTGCTAAGACCTCAGATGGCCAGAGTTGCCCACAGATTTTTAAAAATTCAAATGTATGACACCATAGTTATGTATGCACATGAGCTGATCAGTCATTAGTCCAACAAGATGTCTTGTTTAGTGAGGAAAAACTGGGAGATTTTATGAAATACAAATTTATATTTATGAAACATAAAGATATATTTATATAAAAATACACATAAAATCCCAATGTGCAACAACAGGGTCTAATTAAATATACTATGCTACATCCTTAGCAAGTTGCAGAAAAGAACATACAGTAGAATATCATTTTTGTAAAAATGTCAGTAAACAGAAATATTTTTAAAAGTAAGAACTAGATGTCAGATACAGTTCAGGTCTAGAACCCACCACAAGCTATGGGCCCAAAGCAAGAAAAGAGGCATGTTTATGGATGAGCTGTGGGTTTCTCAAAACTTGGGATTAAGGAAAGTCATTGGTTGTGATAAGTATGGAGACTAGAGTTGATATGACTTAATGCAGTTTGTACAAATAACATTTTGTTCTACGTAATTATGTAACAGTCATACTTTGTACTCATGCATGAAGTAAACGATTTAATTATGTAATAGTTATACTTTGTCCTCACGCATGAAGAAAATGATATGAGTATATACAGAATGTATCGTCAGTACAAACATCAAGTGTGTACTGTGTGTGCTAAGTCGTGTTGGACTCTTGATGACCCTATGGACTATATGTAGTTCACCAGAAAACTCTGTCCATGGGATTTTCCAGGCAAGGATACTAGAGTGGGTTGCCATGCCCTCCTCCAGGGGATCTTCCTGACCCAGGGATAGAACCTGCATCTCTTATGTCTCCTGCACTGGAGGGGAGGTTCTTTACCGCGAGTGCCACCTTGGAAGCGCCATGTATGTACCAATACATTGTAATGGGGCAGGTCATTTAATACATAAAATACAGAGCAATAGGAAAAAAAAAGAAACTGTCACTTGTTGAATATTAAAGAAGAATGTCCACCGTTACTCAAAAAGACTGCTAAAATACGCCTCCTTTTAACTGGCATGAAGCCAGATTTTCTTTGCATGCTTTACCAAAACAACATATTGTAACAGACTGAAAGCAGAAGCAGATGTGAGAGTCCAGCTGTTTTCTATTAAGCCATACATTAAAGAACTGTGTAAAACATGTAAAACAAAGCAAAAATTGTTCATTTTCGTATTTTAAAATGCAGCTATTTTTCATTAAAAATATTATAGTATTAAATGCCTTTATTTGTTGTTCAACTGCTCAGTCGTATCCAACTCTTTGGAACCCCACGGACTGCAGCATGTCAGGCTTCCCTGTCCTTCACCATTTTTCAGAGCTTGCTCAAACTTACATCAATTGAGTCGGTAATGCCATCCAACCATCTCATCTTCTGTCATCCCCTTCTCCTCCCACCTTCAATCTTTCCCAGAATCAGGGTCTTTTCTAATGAGTTGGCTCTTCACATCAGGTGGCCAAAGTACTGGAGCTTCAGCTTCAGCATCAATCCCTCAAACGAATATTTGGGATTGATTTCCTTTAGGATGGACTGGTTGATCTCCTTGCAGCCCAAGGGACTCTTAAGAGTCTTCTCCAACACCACAGTTCAAAAGTATCAATTCTTTGGCACTCAGCCTTCTTTATGGTCCAACTCTCACATCCATGATTTTATTAAGATTATTTTAAATGAATTCATAAATATTTCTTGAATTTCTCAATGTCAAATTTTAATACAGTAACTACAGACTATGGACACAGGATCCTGGTGGGCTATAGTCCATGGGGTCTCAGAGTTGAACATGACCGAATGACTAAGCACAGCACAGCATATAGACAATATATAATTGTTCAGAAAACATAAGGAGGGTTCTCTCCAAAATAAAAGCTTAATCAGATAAATCCCTTGATTAAAATTCTTTCAAAATCACTCTCAGTTTTCCAAATAAAAATCTGGCACCTTGCTCAAAATAGCTCATCAAATGTTGGATTTAACAGTATCTTCTAAAATTTAATATGCAAGTCTATTTTAGTTCAGGAATTCTACTTCTAGAAAGCTACCCTCTACATAAGAGTTCATGACTATAGTCAAGAATGTTCACTGCAGAATATTACAATATAAAAAAATTAATAAAACCTCAATGTGCAGCAACAGGGTCTAATGCTACAGCCATAGCAAGTTGCAGGAAAACATAGAATCCCATTTTTCTAAAAAAAAAAGGTCAGTAAATAGAAATATCTTTAAGCATACACAGTAAATTTCTGGAAAGATATACATCAAACTGATAATGAAAGCTAGCTCTAGGAATTAGAACACATTTTTCTCTTAGAGTTCTATGGCATTGCTTTTATATTTAGCTTTTTAATATATCTGAAAATTATTTGGTATGTGATATGAGATGGGTGAGTCTAATTTATTTTTAAATGAACAGCCAACTGCTGTAAGACTTTTGCTGAATACTCTTTCCTTGTAGATTTGAAATGTTACCTTTATCCTAGAAACTGTGTGTGTGTGTACAGTACTGATATGACAGTCCATTCTATCCCACCACTTTTAATCTCTTCCAGTACCAGCCCCAAATGTAGGAAACAACTGTAGCTTTATAGTATGCGTTTTGAGGGGGTGGTTAAATAATTTTATTTCTTTTTGGCCATGCTGGGTCTTCACTGCTGTGTGGGTTTTTCTCTAGTTGTGGCAAACAGGGGCCACCCTCCAGCTATGGTGAGCAGGCTTCTCACTGCAGTGACTTCTCTTGTTGCAGAGCACAGAGCACAAGGCATATGGGCTTCAGTAGTTGTGGCTCCTGGGCTCTAGAGCACAGGCTCAGCAGTTGTGGTACATGGGTTTAACTACTTGTAGCATGTGGGATTATCCCGGACTAGAGATCAAATACGTGTCTCCCGTGTTGGCAGACAGATTCTTTACCACTGAGCCACCAGGGAAGCCCTACAGTATGTTTTGACAGCAGGAAGGTCAAATCCCCTCATTATTCTTATTCAAAACCTTTTGGGCATTTTGGCATAAATATTTTTCTAGGGAAAACTTTAGAATCAATGTATTAATTCCAAAGATATATTAAATGTGTATGTGTGATTTAGGGAAATTTCATTTTAGTAAAATTGAGTCTCTCCATTGAGGAATATGGCATGTCTCTATTTATTTTGGTCTTTTTTTTTCTGTTCTTCAGTAATAAACTTTTTTTCGTTTAGAGTTAAGTTCACTTTGGGTTCTTTTAGTTTTTATTCTTATTATTGTGAAATATATCTCTTTTTTAAAAAAATTACATTTTCAGACTGATCTTGCTGGCATTTAAGAAAGCTGTTGATTTTTACAGACTTAAAACTGGTCACCTTACAGAAATCAGGTACGGGACTTCATTTTGTCATAATTGTATGACTTGCTTAGATTCTGTGTTCAGTTCAGTCACTCACTCTTGTCCGACTCTTTGTGACCCCATGGACCACAGCACGCCAGGCCTCCCTGTCCATCACCAACTCCCTGAGTTTACCCAAACTCACGTCCATTGAGTCGGTGATGCCATCCAGCCATCTCATCCTCTGTGGTCCCCTTCTCCTCCCACCTTCAATCCCCCCCCAGCATCAGGGTCTTTTCAAATGAGTCAGCTCTTCACATCAGGTGGCCAAAGTATTGGAGTTTCAGCTTCAACATCAGTCCTTCCAATGAATACTCAGGACTGATCCCCTTTAGGATGGACTGGTTGGATCTCCTTGCAGTCCAAGGGACTCTCAAGAGTCTTCTCCAACACCACAGTTCAAAAGCATCAGTTCTTCAGCACTTAGCTTTCTTTACAGTCCAACTCTCACATTCATACATGACTACTGGAAAAACCATAGCCTTGACTAGACGGACCTTTGTTGGCAAAGTAATATCTCTGCTTTTGAATATGCTATCTAGGTTGGTCATAACTTTCCTTCCAAGGAGTAAGCATCTTTTAATTTCATGGCTACAGTCACCATCTGCAGTGATTCTGGAGCCCAAAAAATAAAGTCTGACACTGTTTCCCCATCTATTTCCCATGAAATGATGGGACCAGATGCCATGATCTTCAGTTTTCTGAATGCTGAGCTTTAAGCCAACTTTTTCACTCTCCTCTTTCACTTTCATCAAGAGACTTTTAGTTCCTCTTCACTTTCTGCCATAAGGGTGGTGTCATCTGCATATCTGAGATTCTGTGTACTATAAAACAACTGAAAAGAGCTGAAAAGTGCAATGAAACAATAAAAACATGCTGCTCTTAACCGACACTGCATTCATTTCTGAATAAATACTGCTGTGAGTATTCAAGGCACCACGAGCGCAGTATTCCTGGCAGCCAGAAAGCACAGGGAACATAGTTTGAGGGCATGGGAGCAATCTTCTCTATTAACCAATCAGACTATGTGAAAAGGACACTAAAATGTTACAAATCTCCAAAGTATAAAACAAAGTAATTCATCAATGTTAGAAATACACATTACCTCCTCAGGAAATCCAAATCTTTTAGCTGGGATCTTTTGAATGTACTTGTTAAGCAGGTCTTTTGTCAAATAATCATAGTTGCTAAAAGCAGTCTCGGAATAAATGGTTCCCTATGTTTAAAATAAAACAGGAAAAAACAAAGTACATAAAATTAAATTTTAATTGGAAAGACAACAAGGCAGTCTGTCATCCAACACTAACAATTAAGTGGTTTAAGTTTAATAGCGGTTTAAGTTCACATTTGTAATGTTAATTTTTCTCAATATGGTCAAAGAAATACAGTCAACCTCTACTAAAAAAGGATAATCTGAATGCTCATTTTGTGACGTCCCCTCCCCTAATAACCAGCCAAGCTCGGGATGTTTTCATAAAAGACTTGGCTTCTGAAAGCATAATCATATGAGCATATCAGAGAAGCCCTTAACTGGGGACAATGGAACAGGATAGTCTATTTTGTCTTCCACTAAGGCTTCTATGTTTTACGATGGAAAACTGGCCTATGGTTAAGTAGGACTTAGAAAATACAATATTTTCATGGCTTTTTATCTGGAAAGAAATCACAAACAAAAAATTTGAATCCAATATAAATAAATTAAAATTTTGTTTAAGAATTATTTTATTCAACTTTTAGTAGCTTTCAATGGTTTATAAAAAAAAAATTACTCAAAAGCTGTTTAACACAGGATAAAGCTGCTTGTTATTGGCTCATAACTACAACAGATTATTCGAAGGAGAGGAGAAGACAGGAGGGATGAGAATGTGAGGAAGAAACTTGGCAGTATTAATTACTCCAAACAATACTGGGGTGATATACTGGTTTCTGATTAAACAACTTCTCAGGCTTTCATTTAAAGAGGATGGAATCTTCCAGAGGTATTAAGCTTTAGACATTAAACCCCAAAACATCTCTAGAGGACAAATGTGACTTTAGTATTATGGTTACAGCATCAACACATCATTAAAGGTTGTCCAGAAATGCGTATGTGGAGACCAACATTCCAAAGAATCAACATTCAGAATGGAAATCTATCCAATCTGTCCTATAAATATTTAAGAATAGGTAGAAAAGGTAATGTCAACCCCAAAGGATTAAAAGGATGTGAAGCTTCTGGCTAGGAACCTGCATTTGTTAAAGATAAGATCTCTCTAACATCCACAAGTCAGCTCATGCTTTAGTTTCCACTGAGTAGCACAGATAACAATATCTATAGATATTATCTACATATATATATATTATCTGTAACTATATAGATATTAATAGATCCACAGGTAATACCCCCAGACTAGGGGATGATGACTCTCTTAGCAATGACCAGGAATCATCACAGAGAAGTGAATTTGAGCTGAGTTTTGCAGGATATGTGCAAAGTCTCATTTATTATCCCTCTTGGATTATGTGGTCGACATAAAAGGACCAAGGAAGCTTAAAGTTCTGTCTTTAAAAGAAAAAACCTATTCATTTATTTTGGCTGCGTTGTGTCTTAGCTACAGAATGCAGGATCTTCATTGCATAGGTTATGTCTTATGAACGTGAAAGTCGCTCAGTCACGTCTGACTCTTTGTGACCCGATGGACTATACAGTCCATGCAATTCTCCAGGCCAGAATACTGGAGTGGGTAGCCTTTCTCTTCTCCAGGGGATCTTCCCAACCCAGGAATCGAACCCAGGTCTTCCACATTGCAGATGGATTCTTTACCAACTGAACTATCAGGGAAGCCCAACATAATGTGACAGTTTCTGAAGCTGAACATATGGTAATTTTTTCCCCTATTGTTTACATTATGTTTCAGAGAAGTTTTCCCTTGACTTTCAGTTGACCTTCAACTGGAAATCCCTTCCTAGAACTTTGACTTGAAGTTTCTCTCTCTCCTAATAAAGAATTAATGACATACCAAGAAACAACAAGATAATCTAGGAAAATTCATTCCTTAAAGCAGTGATTCTCAACCTTCACTGAATCTGAATTTCCTTCACTGAGAAAGTGAACCAGCTTTTAAAAACACCAATACCTGGTTTCCATAGTTGGGTTCAGTTCAGTTCAGTCGCTCAGTCGTGTCTGACCGTTTGCAACCCCATGGACTGCAACACGCCAGGCCTCCCTGTCCATCACCAACTCCTGGAGTTTACTCAAATTCATGTCAATTGAGTCGGTGATGCCATCCAACCATCTCATCCTCTGTTGTGCCCTTCTCCTCCCGCCTTCAATTTTTCCCAGCATCAGGGTCTTTTCCAATGAGTCAGCTCTTCACATCAGGTGGCCAAAGTACTGGAGTTTCAGCTTCAACATCAGTCCCTCCAATGAACACCCAGGACCGATCTCCTTTAGGATGGACTGGTTAGATCTCCTTGCAGTCCAAGGGACTCTCAAGAGTCTTCTCCAACACCACAGTTCAAAAGCATCAATTCTTCGGTGTTCAGTTTTCTTTGTAGTCCAACTCTCACGTCCATACATGACTACTGGAAAAACCATAGCCTTGACTAGATGGACCTTTGTTGGCAAAGTAATGTCTCTGCTTTTCAATATGCTGTCTAGGTTGGTCATAACTTTCCTTCCAAGGAGTAAGTGTCTTTTAATTTCATGGCTGCAGTCACCATTGCAGTGATTTTGGAGCCCCCCAAAATAAAGTCTGCCATTGTTTCCATTGTTTCCCCATCTGTTTGCCATGAAGTAATGGGACCGGATGCCATGATCTTAGTTTTCTGAACGTTGAGTTTTAAGTGAACTTTTTCACTGTCCTCTTTCACTTTCATCAAGAGGCTCTCTAGTTTTTCTTCACTTTCTGCCATAAGGGTGGTGTCATCTGCACATATGAAGTTATTGATTTTTCTCCCGGCAATCTTGATTCTAGCTTGTGCTTCATCCAGCCCAGCATTTCAAGCTTATATATCACTATTTTGTAACTATTTCACAGATAATTCTCGTATACAGCCAGGACTGAGAATCACTGACTTAATTTAACCTTCTTGACAATCTGGTTGTAAATCAAAGCATACTTCTTTCTGATTTTATCTATTTTTAAAAGCCAATCTTTTCTAGTACACATGCATATTAACAAATACCTCTATGAACAACACAAATGAAATCAGAAAAGCACAATTTGTCAAGAGCTTTCATATTGAACATTTACGTACGGGGGCAACACTATTGATCCTTACTCCACTGCTGGCCCATTCCAAAGCTAAGGACTTGGTGAGGTTGTAAACACCTTCTCTGGCAGCTCCGCTATGCCTTTAAAAGACAAAATACAAACATCACCATCAGCTTCTATTGACCATGTCTCATATTACCTAAACTGATAGGTTTACCAGTGACCTGTCAGAGTCCCGCAAGAAGATTCTTATTATGAGTCCCTGTCTGAGCCATAAAAAAGAACCAGGTCCTTCAATATTAAAGTGAAACCATAGCTATCTGCTCGTCAAACAAATCTCACATAAGTCAAGGCCCACATCTTCCTGTTTGCATGCATGTTCCGTCATGTGCAACTCTTTTGAGATCCCATGGACTGTAGCCCTCCAGGCTCCTCTGTCCAGGGAATTTTCCAGGCAACACTACTGGAGTGGGTTGCCATTTCCTACTCCAGGGGATCATCCCAACCCAGGGAATGAACCTGCGTCTCTTGCATCTCCTGCGCTGGCAGGTGGATTTTACCATTGCGCCACCTGGGAAGCCCCAAGGCCCACACAAGTTCCCCCCAAATCACCATGTGAAAAACAGGAATATTTTGAGGAACTTTTAATTATGAAAGAAAACAAGTAAATTGGTAATTTGGAGGGTTACAAGTGTGGTTATTCTTTAAATCAATTTTAGGTAATAAGGTATATGAAATTCATATGTCAGGCTAGAAATAATATCAAAAGAACTTCTAGACATACCAAAATTTAAATAAATGTTAAGATATTTCCAGGGAAGAGGTTCAAAATATTTTGGTCTGCACCCATATGGTGCAAAAGGTAGAGACATACCATGGTTTAGAATTTCCAAGCATGTAACCACTCCTCACTAGAGATTACCTCTAGAGCCCCAATTTCCTGATGAAAGCCCACTCCCACCCCAGTGTCGGCTGCAGAGCCCTAGCAGGACTCCAGGCAGAAGCCAACTGCTCCCATCTGCCAGAGTTACCTGAGCAACCTCATCATCATCAAATGCAGCGAACACCTGTGTCACACTACATCCACCCATCCCGGGGGGATTCACACGACGGGTTTCCTTGCTTGACACCAATGCTAGGAGGGACCCTTCTGGAGTACCTCCCAGCTGGGCAGGGTCACAGGGTTAATGCGTTGCTTTACACTACCGGAAGCAAGAGGCGGGAACAGAACAGATGAGCGTCTGCAGGACGCACAGTCAAGTCCGGGCCCTCTTCTGTGAGGAGGACCTAGAGGTGCTTCTCCCCTTGTCCTCATCCCCTGACCACCAGGGCCACCACATGAAGTCCAGACTCTCGAACAGCCCTCAACCCCCCACACGCCTCTCGAGAGAGAGAAGCAGGTGGAAGACCAGAGACAGAAAGTACTTTCTGAATTTCAGCATGGGAAGCAGTCTGCAGAATGTGAGCAAGAGGCAGTTGAAGGGTGGCGGAATACGCCCCCCGAAGTATGCTGCTGCCCTGGTGGAGCGATCATTTTCAGCTGGGGTCCCTTGAAAAACAGCAGATGCAGAGAGAGGCTTTCTCAGAGAGAGGCTTTCTCTGAACTCCCCTTATTGGCCAAATGGAACTGAGTGTCATAAATCCCCTCCCTGGGAGTCTCTTCAACCAGGGGAGGCTGACTGTTGTCACGGGTGGGAGACTAGAGGTCAACGCCACATCCGAACAAACATCGTCACCGACTATCATATCTCCCATCTATTCTTCAAAAGGCCCATCCATCTTTCCTAAAGATCACCTACTCCCCACCCCAAGAGGCCTATAACCCCTCTCCCCATTCCCTATTAAGTGAAAATGAAAGTCAGTCATGTCTGATTCTTGGCAACCCCATGGACTATACAGTCCATGGAATTCTTTAGGCCAGAATACTGGAGTGGGTAGCCTTTCCCTTCTCCAGGGGCTCTTCCCAACCAAGGGACTGAACCCAGGTCTCCGTATTGCAGACAGATTCTTTACCAGCTGAGCCATGAAGGAAGCCCAAGAATACTGGAGTGGGTAGCCTCTCCCTTCTCCAGTGGATCTTCCCGACTCAGGAATCGAACCAGGGTCTCCTGCATTACAGGTGGATTCTTTACCAACTGAAAGATCAGGGAAGCCCATTCCCTACTAAGATAGTGTTTAATCCTAAATTCAAAGCCCCAACAGGCAGTCACTTATTTTTCCCTGGGTATCTCCCATGTATACATGAGGTACACATGTGAATCAACTTCTTTTTGTTTTTCTCTTGCTCATCTGTCTTTTATTACAGGAGTCTCAGCTTAGAGCTCAGAAGGGCACAGGGAAAATTATTTTTCCTCCCCTGCATAGTTCTCTCAAGGTTAGCTGATGAAGAGAAGGACATTTAAAACAGACTCAGTGCAACCACAATAGCATCTTCAGACTACATCTCCACACTCAAAGATCTACTGAAGAGGCTGGCAGAGAAGAGTGTGATGTCAGAAGGGAAACTGCTGCTGGATGGTGAGACCACCTACGACAGGTGTGACAACCTGAAGCCCCCAGCTCTCTGTTTGTTCCATAAGGAAGAAAGGATATGCCCTGCCTCTGCAGTATTTGGCACTGAAGAAAATTACACAGAAATTGAAAGTTACTCTGGATCTTTGAAACAGCACATCCTAATCTGTTTGTTTCTGGGGATTGAAAAAAAAAAAAAAGGTAACATTTGTGAAGAAAAAGCAGAGAGTTTATCCAGAGAGATTTACTGCTTATCCAGTGTTGCAGTGAAAAGGGGGGCAAAGAAAAAGTGAGTTTTTCTTTCCTTTCCTGAGAACAAAGAAGATGGAGAGAACAGTGAGCAGATCCGGTTATTCCTTGTTTTTACTTTAACTGTTCCTAACCTGTTCTGCCCCCTAACTCTGCATGGACTACATTCTGCACCTACTGTCCTTTAACTCTGTGCTAATTACATCCTGAATTTGGTGCCACCTGTACAGAAGTCTCTTGGCAAACCACCCCTTGTGATTTTTCTCTTTTGCATTATAGAAAGAGGGCCGGAGTACAGTTCATAAAAGACAATGGATCCAACCACCAGGCTACTGGACTGCCAGACCCAATTATTGGGCTATCTGAACCAACCTATGACTGTTTTTGAATCAGTGCAAGAGGAAGAAGAATACAAGATCCTTATACCGTTATTCCTCATCTCCAATCCCTGACTGCTAGCCCTCATCTATATAATCCTCCAGATTCCTCTAGGAAGGTGGGGGCACAGCTCTTGAGGCACAAGCCTACTGTGTTCGCCCCTCCACTGGGTGAGGATTAAAGCCACCTTTCTAGTTCCTCTAAACTCTCTGCATTTTTTTCTTCAGCTTCAATGGGCATAGGCAAGTAAGATTTTGGCAATATCACCAGCAGTCCTGTGTTCTGAAGGATTTGATTCTGGCTGGCATTGCTGGGAGTTCCAGGTGGGTGAGACACCTGAATGGACCACAGGGTTTATAAAAACACCCTTTCCAGGAAGGGAAAGTGACCCCCATCAAAACAGAACAGATGGCGGACAATTCAGCTGCAGGTTGGTGACCGTGCTGTATGGGCTTTGTTCCAGCCACTCTTCTTTTAAAGCAAAAGCCCAGAGAGAAGGAAGGGAAGGGCATTTATCTGGACTACAAGTTCTGTGAGATTTCATTTCACCATCTGAATAACAAGCCTCATAGCCATTCTTTCACCGAGAACAGTTTCTGAAATACTAAGGCCTTATTTCTGTATCAGATGTGATTTAAAATGTCTACCAATCTGTGCAGGAGGAGATTATGAGTGATAAGCCACCTGAAAGGCTATCACACTGCTTCATTTCCTTCCTATAATTTATGAATAGGAGGTAGAATAACATCCAACTCTCAGTGAATCTAGCACTAACAAAACTTTTAAATCCTTCTAAAACTTAAAACATATAAATGAAATCATACATACATGATCTTTTCCATCTGGCTTCTTTCACTCAGAATATTATTTTCGGATTTATCCACATTGCTGCATGAATCAATAGTTCACTTTTCATTTCTGAGGAATACATTATATAGCTAAACCGTAATTTGTTTATTCATTCCTTCATTGATAGGTATTTGGGCCATGAATTCTCTCTCCATGAGAGATCCCAAGCCTGTCTCTTGCCCTTGTAATTATTGACAATGACCCAAAAGATCAGCCGGTCAGTCGAAGCTCCTTTGCATAGATTGCAGTGGAAATTGGACTACTCTTAGATGACACTGAAAATGTCAGGAAATGATCAGAACCAGAGAAACATGTGTGAAAACAACAATGCAATTCAAACACACAAACAAGAGATACTCAGGTAGCCTTTTAACAAATGAATAGATGATCCACTGAGATACTATATCTTGCCCATCAGAGTTGTCCAGAAATTGACAAGACACATTTTGCGTGAGGCTCTGAGGAACAGGCATTCTCGTTCATTGCTGATGGGACAGCAAAAAGCAAAGAAACTTGCAAATGCCTAACAGGATGCCTTTACCCTCCACCCAGCAATCCAACTTTGGGGATGTACCCTGAAGATGCTGCTGCTGCTGTTGCTAAATCACTTCAGTCATGTCCGACTCTCTGCAACTCTATGGACTGTAGCCCAGCAGGTTTCTCTGTTCATGGGATTCTCCAGGTAAGAATATTGGAGTGGGTTGTCATGCCCTTCTCCAGGGGATCTTCCTGACCCAAGGATGGAACCCATATCTCTTATGTCTCCTGCATCTGCAGATGGGCTCTTTACAACTAGCACCACTTGGAAAGCCCACCCTAAAGATATACCTCTGCAAATATGAAAGAAATATTTATAATGTTATTCATTGCAGAATTATCTGTAATAGCAAAATATAGAAACAACACAAATTTCTATTAAATTTGAGACAATGTGTGTTTTTGAAATAATCAATTTGAAAAGAAGTCTGTGACTTCATAGTGGTATACTAAAAAAGTTAATAATAATAATAACATATATTAAAGAAGTGATGGTTGTAATGTTAATAAAAGTCTTTCTACAAAAGAGTATCATCTAAAGAATCTGCCTGTAATGCAGGAGACCTAGGTTCAATCCCTAAGTTGGAAAGATCCCCTGGAGAAGGAAATGCACTCCAGTATTCTTGCCTAGAGAATCCCATGAACAGAGGACCCTGGTGGGATACAGTCCATGGGGTTGCAAAGAGTCATACATGACTAACTAAGCACTGTACCATCAACTAAAAAGCACAGAAGCAACTATGAAATCAGAAAAACCCACATTTTCACAGCCCCAGTGTAATGAGTGATTCACAAAAGGGTCAACAATGGTTGCTAAAATCATGGTGGCAAACAATATTAACAGAGTACCAAATTATTGCCGTACCAATTACTTACTAATTGTAAAGGGATTAAGATCACCACCTTACTTAACAGGTTATTTCTGGGATGAAAGAGTATGGAGGACTTGACTTTCTACATTATATAGTTGTTTGTTTAAACTAGCATGCATAATTTAATACTAAGATAGGTCTACTCCACAAAAACAGAAATTCTGTGTTGGAAAGTTTTTTATAAAATTTTAATTTAAAAAATGGAAAGAATCAGAGCTTACAAGATACAAAAGGAATCAGCATAACTCATTTTTTTTTTTAATCATACTCTTTAACTATTAAACTTGGTCAAGTAGCTTCCTGGTATGTTTTTCAACTTTTTGTTTTGAGTAGCCTTTTAGCTATTATGAAAGAATCTACTACGCCAGTAGGCTGTTCATTTACTTTCTTTAAAAAAAAAATGTTAACCAACTATAAACCAATATAAAATAAAAAAGTTAAAAAAAATTTTTTAAATCAGTTTCCAAAATAAAAATTTATTAAAATCAGAATAAGAGTCAAATAGGTCAAATTCTATTATGGAACAATAATTTACTAGCAGTTCTATTTAAATCTGGATAGGTATATCCATAATGCTCAAAACTAAATTATCATAGATTGGTTTCATTTCCTCATTTTAACCAGAAAGATGTCTCCAGATACATTTAGTTACATCTGGATTAGGACTGCCAGATAAAATACAAGACATTCAGTTAAATGCGAATTTTTACAGGAGACAACAAATCATTTTTAGCATAAGCATGCCCCATGTGGAAATTCCCTGGCAGTCCAGTGGTTAGGACTCCACCCTTCCACTGCAGGAGGGCATGGGTTCTATCCCTGGTGAGAGAGTTAAAAACCCGCAAGCGCACTGTGTGGCCAAAACAGACAAAAACAACAAGAATGCTCCATGAGATATTTGGGACATACTGATAAAAAAAATTATTTAACTGGGCCTATTACTGTTTTTATTTCCTTGGAAAATTGGGTAACCCTAATATGAATGGTAATGTTTTAGAAGTACGTTTCAAAGTTCAATAAAGGGAATTTTAAGTACTGGAGTCCCAATGCATTATAGGGATTAACAATCTCTATTTAAGAAAACCGCTCTAACCTACTCCCCAGCTACTCAACGGACAAACCCAAAGACATAGGAAGAAAAAAATGTAAGTGCTTACACAGCTCCTGGAAATCCATTTTTAGTCAGTACAGTGATATTGACAATAGATCCTCCATGTTCTTTCATCCAGGAGTTGTAAACTGCAGGAGACAGAAAGACAATCCTATTAAATAGTGTCCTGACTCTTCCCTGATACCGTGTTCCAGCTTGCTGCTTATATGATATTTTTAAAATTCTAATTTATTTTTTTTTATAAAAATATTGAGGTATAATTTACTTTGACAGCACATATAGATAACATAAAATTCATCCATTTTCTGTGTATGACTTAATGGTTTTTAATAAATACATATCACCACAGTCCAGTTTTCAAATATTTCTGTCACTCCAAAAAGTCCCTTTGTGACCATTTGCAGTCCAACCCATCCCCAGGCAAACGTTCATCTACATTCTCTTTCTATAGATTTGCCCTTTCTGAATATTTCATTTATTTGGTCATTTGTGCCTGCCTTCTTTAACTCAGAATAGTTTTGGGGAGGTTCATCCATACTGTAACACATGAAAATAAAAATGTTACTTTCTATTTAGTATTTAGCTAAATAGTATTCTATCGTGTGTACATTCCATATTTTATTTACCCATTCACCAACTGATGAACAACTGGACAGTTTCCACTTTTGGATGATTATGAATACAAGTCTTTGTGTGGACATATGTATTTGCTTCTAGTAGGGAGCTACCGACAAGTGGAACTGCTGTGTCATATGCTAAATCTGCATATGACCTGGTAGCTCAGATGGTAAAAAATCTACCTGCAATGCAGGAGACCCTGGTTCAATCCCTGGGTCAGAAGACCCCCTGGAGAAGTAAATAGCTACCCATTCCAGTATTCCTGGGCTCCAAAATCACTGCAGATGGTGACTGCAGCCATGAAATTAAAAGACACTTGCTCCTTGGAAGAAAAGCAATAACAAACCTAAACAGAATATTAAAAAGCAGAGACATTACTTTGCTGACAAAGGTCCATATAGTCAAAGCTATGGTTTTTCCTGTAGTCATGTATGGATGTGAGAGCTGGACCATAGAGAAGGCTGAGCATTGAAGTGAAAAGAAAGTGAAAGTGGCTCAGTTGTGTTCGACTCTTTGTGACCCCATGGACTATACAGTCCATGGAATTCCCCAGGCCAGAATACTGGAGTGGATAACCTTTCCCTTCTCCATGGGATCTTCCGAACCCAGGGATGGGAACCCAGGTCTCCCACATTGCAGGCAGATTCTTTAACAGCTGAGCCACAAGGGAAGCCCTATTAAATAGTGCTTGACTCTTACCTGATACCATTCCAGCTTGCGGCTTATATGATATTTTTTAAATTCTAATTTATATTTTCTTTTTAAAAAAATTTTTATTGAGGCACTGAAGAATTGATGGTTTTGAACCATGGTACTGGAGAAGACTCTTGAGAGTCCCTTGGACTGCAAGGAGATCAAACGAGTCCATCCTAAAGGAAATTAATCCTGAATATTCATTGGAGGGACTGATGCTGAAACTGAAGCTCCAGTAATTTGGCCACCTGATGCAAAGAGCTGACTCATTAGAAAAAGACCCTGATGCTGGGAAAGATAGAAGGCAGGAGGAGAAGGGGACCACAGAGGATGAGATGGTGGATGGCATCACCGACTCAACGGACATGAGTTTGAGCAAGCTCTGGTGGATGGTGAAGGAGAGGGAAACCTGGCGTGCTGCAGTCCATGAGGTCTCGAAGAGTTGGACACAACTGAGCAACTGAACAGTAACAACCAGTATTCGTGCCTGGAAAATTCCATTGACAGAGGAGCCTGGTGGGCTACAGTGCATGGGGTCGCAAATAGTCTGACACAACTGAGCGACTAACAAACACACATACATGTTAAATCTATGCTTAACTTTTTAAGAAACTGCTTAACTATTTTCCAAAGTGTTTTCACCATTTTACAGTCTCATCAGAAATGCAGGAGGGTTCCAGTTTCTCCACAAAATTATCTGGCTTTTTGGTTAAAGCCATTCTAATGGGTATAGTGTGGTATCTTACTGAGACTTTGATTTGCATTTTTTTAATGACTTAAATGGTGTTAAGAATCTTCTCATGTGCTTATTCACCATTTGTATATCTTATTTGGTGACCCATCTATTCAAATCTTTTGCCTTTTTTTAAATTTGGGTTGCTTTTATAAGACTTTTTGTATATTCTGGATATAAGTCTGTTATTAGATATGTGATTTGTAAAACGTTCTTTCCAATCTGTGGTTTATTTTTTCATTTTCTTATTAGTGTCATTTGAAGCACAAACATGTTTAATTTTGATTAAGTCCAATTACAATTTTTTATTTAATTGATGTATTTTTAGTGGGTATCTTAGGATTCTGCCTAACCCAAAGTCATAAAGATTTTTTCCCTTACTTGCTTCTAAGTTTTATAATTTTATTTCCTGCGTTTAGGTCCATGATCCTAATTTTGGACTTTCAGTTAACTTTTATTTATTATGTGAGGTAAGACTCTTTTGCATGTGGATATCCAACTTTACCGGCACTGTTTGTTGATGAGACTCTCATTTCCCCAGAGAACTGCCTCAGCACGTCTGATGAAAATCAATTGATCATAAATATTAGGATTTACTTCTGGATTCTCAATTCTGTTTCATTGATCTATACATCTATTCTTATGCCACTGTCTCATCTTAAAATCAATAAACAGTTTTGAAATCAAGAAGTATTTCTTCTTTTGTAAAATTGCTTTGGCTATTTTGAGTCCTTTGCATGTCCATATATATTCTAGGATCAGTTTGTCCATTTTTGCAAAAGGATTGATAAGGACTGCATTGAACCTACAGATCAATTTGGAAAGAACTACCATCTTAAAAATATTAAGTCTTTCAATTCATAAACACAGAATGTCTTTCCATTTATCTACATCTTCTCTCGTTTCTCTCAGCAATGTTTTGCAGTTGTTAGCATATAAACCTTATACTATTTTGCTAACTTTATTTGTAAATATTTTATACTTTTTGAAGGCAATTTGAAATTTAGGCAAACTTTCTATTCACACAAATCAAGGCAATATTAGAGATGTACATCAGGACTCACTTCAGTGGACGTCCAGTTTTTAGAATGGAAAGACCAGAGAACAATTCAATACCTATTTCTATTAAAAGCTTGAGCAAAAGCAAGCTTTTCTATCCACTACTATTTAATGCTTTCTAGTGAATTCTCACTAAATCGTGTTATGACAGAAAAAAGGAGGTAAAACCACAAGAAAACATAAAATACAATATTTTTTAAATCTAAGACAATTTTTTCATACCCTGGTGGCTCAGATGGTAAAGAATTTGCCTACAATGCAAGAGACCCTGGTTCGATCCCTGGGTTGGGAAGATCCCCTGGAAAAGGGAATGGCAACCCACTCCAGTATTCTTATCTGGAGAATTCCATGGACAGAGGAGCCTGGTGAGCTACAGTCCATGGGTGGCAAAGAGTTGGACATGACTGAGTAACTGGTCCAGTGGCTAAGACTCCATGCTCCCAATGCAAGGGGCCTGGGTTCGATCCCTGGTCAGGGAACTAGATTTCACATGCTGCAACTAAAAGATCCTACTTGCCACAACTAAGACCCAATGCAGCCAAATAAATAAATAAACAAATATTTTTTTTAAAAAGAATTAATAATTAGGAAGTGTGAAGATGTAGAAATAAAGAATAGGTGTTGGGCTGGGAAACTGGTAAAAACTTATAAATCAGACACATAGCAGAGTCCCTGAAAGATACAGATAAAGGCTTGACACACATTCCTAAGTTGTTTTTACAGGAAGACCCTCACCAGATGAAAACTGCTGGCTGCAAGCACGCATAAGCTAGACCAGTTGAAACCAAAAGATCAGTGATGCTCAAAACTTCACCTGGACGCCAACCAAGCTGAAAATTGTGCACGAGCTGATCACCTGCCCTGCAGCTCCCTCCCTAACACTGACGTTAAAAACTCTCCCTTGGGGCTTCCCTGGTGGCTCAGTGGTACAGAATCTGCATGCCAACGAAGGACACATGGGTTCCATCTCCCATCTGGGAAGATCCCACAGGCTGCAGAGCAACTAAAGCTGGTACGCCACAACCTCTGGGCCTGTGCGCTAGAGCCCAGGAGCCTCAACTGCTGAAGCTCGCCTGCCCTAGAGCCTGTGCTCTATACCAAGAGAAGCCACTGCAATAAGCCTTCCCACTGCAACTAGAGTAGGCCCCGCTCTCTACACTACAGAAAAGTGAGAGCAGCAACAAGACCCAGGACAGCCAGAAGTAAAATAAGTTATGGGGAAAAAAACAAAACCCTTCCCTGAAAGCTATTAGGGAGTTCACATCTTTTGAGCATAAGCTGCTCACTCTCCCCATACTTTCCTTCACGGCAACCCAAAGTTCAGTTGACTGGCTTCACCACATGCAGGCGAGCAGACCCAAGTTTGATTCAGTAACATATCAGTATAGCTTCCTAGATTTCTGTTGGAACAAAATATTCTAGGCTTATCGTGCACATTTGCTCCCCCAGACCTGTAATAAGCTGTTTCACTAAAGAATCCCAGTTCCTTTTAACTGGAAGTAACATTCAGAGATCACATAAAGGATGCTAGGAGAACACACTGTCACTGAATTAATAGCTGTTTCTTTTCAGGGGACAAAGCCAGGGAATACATATTTTATTTTAAAGAAAAAATATATCTTGAGTCCATGCTAATGTTTCTAATTAAATTCTGGACTATAGGGGTTTTTATTCAGCCTCATCTGTCTACATTCACTTCTCCTTTTGCCAATGCCAAAAATCTTGGTTCTCAATTGCACTAAAATAACTTATTTACAGAGACATGGAGGCCTGGCATGCTGCAGTCCATGGGGTCGCAAAGAGTCAGGCACGACTGAGCGACTGAACTAAACTGATTTACTCGCTTTAGCCCACAGGACACACCATAAGTCTCCGAATAATATCGCCAACACTACTAGATTTTAAGGGAAATTCCAATATGATTATGTGATAATTGATCTTACTGAATTACTGTATATTTCCTTTGGTGTGATAATGGTATTGCAGTTGCATAGACAACATTTCTTTATTCTTTAAAAATGTAAGTCAAAGTGTGATGATGTATGCAATTCACTTTTAAATTATTTGTGAAAAGGGTGTGGGGTGTTGAGGGGAGATAGAAAGGGAGCGAGGATGAGAGGGGGAAAGACACAGAGATTAGAGAATGCAAATACAGCAAAATGTTAGCACTTGGTGAACCTAAATGAAAGGTATACAGACAGGGAGCAGAGATACAGTAAGTTCAGTTCCAGACCATCACAACAATGCAATATTGCAATAAAGTGAATCACACAAATTTTTTTTCTTTCCCAGTGCATATAAAAGTTATGTTTACACTATACTATAGTCTATTAAATGTAGAACAGCATTATGTCTAAAAAAAAAGTACCTTAATTTAAAAAATATTTTATCACTAAAAAATGCTAACCATCACCTGAGCCTTCAGCAAGTCATAATCTTTTTGCAATAGCATCATCAAAAATCACTGATCACAAATCATGATAACAAATATAATAATGAAAAAGTTTGAAATATTGTGCTAACTACCAAAATACGACACAGAGACCCAAAGTAAGCAAAAGCTGTTAGAAAAACATTGCTGACAGATTTGCTTGATGGGCAATAAAACAAAACATAATAAAACAAGGTATGCCTTAGAAGAGTTCATTGCATTATTATTTCTTTAGCTTTTTCATATATTCAAAATTTTTCCAAAAACAAATGGAGAGAAAAAAATTTCTACATTAGTAAAATGAATAATTAAAGGTTATAAAAAAGTCTAAATTCACCAGAAATTTAAACATGGATCTTTACACAATTCTTTAACAGCCGCATATGGTGTCAAAGAGTACAAGCTGAAGAAGCTGAAACTTCAGGGCAGTCATGACTTAAATCATTTTAATTACATAAACAATACACATTCAATTTAGAAAAATTAGAAAAAGCAGAGAAGCAAAAAGAAAAAGATGAAAATAATATGTAATTTTACCTCCCAGAGATGTCAATGTTTTATTAGAAACTCTTTTAGAATTATCTCTATTTATATATAGCCATATAATAAATATATACTGTTTTTTGCAGAAATGTGATCACACTGGATAGAGTGTTTTAAACCTTTTTTTTCACTCAGTGATATCTAGGAATATCTTTTCATACTGAGAAGTAGACTTTTGTACCTACATTTTTAGTGGTTGCATAGTACTTTATCCTACAGATGTATAAACTTCACTCAACTAATATTTTACTTTAAAATATTTAAATGGTTTTCAGTTTTTCACTATTATTATTCTGGTATAGAAAAATATATGTCCCATATTCCTTGCTGTCAAAACCAAAAGCTAAGTCCCATTGTTTAAAGTAAAAACAAAATAAAAACTATAGGCCTTGGATTCTTTAATTCAATTCTGGCTAATAAAAATCATAACTGAATCTAGACTCTGCAAAGTTCTATTTAATGGAACTGATGGTTTGTAAGAGATTGCTGACTTGAGTGCTGGAAGATGTCAAAGCACTGAACTATGAAGGCTGAGTCAGAGACTAAAACCTGTCTCCTAGCACTCATTTTCCTCTTCTTACAAGAAATTGAATTTGTACTTAGGCACACAGCTAAAGATTCTATTTCCCAGTATCACTTATAGGTAGGCATAATCATTTAACTGAGTTTGAGTTGATGATGAATGTCAGTAAATGTAATGGTGCTACTTCCAGACAATGCTGTTAAAAAGAATGAATTTTACACTTCTCTGAATTCCTGCTGTCTAGAATGCAGTTATGATGGCAGGAACTGAAGCAGCCATTCTGGACTAGGGAATGGACATGTTAAAGACTGTAAACAAGAACAAAGTCCTTATTCCCTAAGGATTATGAAACTACCATACTATCCCTGGACTATACACCTTGAATTTTTATGTGAGGGAGAAATTAACTATCTTATTCAAGCTCCTATATTTTTCTGGATCTCTACACTTCAGTAGTCAATCCTGTTGTCACAATTAATACAGAACTCTGTATTACCAGTTAGATAAAGCCTGAAAATGTCTTCAAGACCTTTGACTTAGAAATGTTAAGAATATAAAGCCTAATCAATGTTGGGGTAAAGACCCTGTGGGTCAGAATTATACTCATTTCACATTTTGCAGCATAGAAATGTCCTGAATAGCTTGTAAGGAAACTCTTCAGTTACCCAATTTCAGGGTTGAGTATTACCACCTATGAAAGATAACCTTTAATCCAAAAACTATGCATGTGTGCTAGTTAATTATTAGTCAGAAAAAATGTAGACTCTGGTATTCTCCTTGAAGGTTTAACAGAATTAATAGGTCCTTACAATAGATTTAACAGATTCATTTCTTAAAAACAAAGTAAGTATGGAGTTTTCCTTAATTTAATGAAGCACTTTGTAGCTATATCTTTGTACAAATTCTTAATCATTTTTACATAACTTCCTAGAAATAAAATCAATAGATCAAGCAAATTCATATTTTTAAAATACTGCCAAATTACTCTCCAGAAATGTAGCAATTTACATGGCTATATTGTATATAAGTTAAATTAGGGCTATAAGTGTTGATGACAATAAGTGTTGTGAGGGACTCAGTGTTCTGAGCCCCTCACAATTTCTCTTTCAGGTGCCCTATGATCTTAACATAAATACACTTTGACTTTTTGGATTATTGATCACACTTGCCTGCTTTGCACATATAGAAGGTGCCCGTCAGGTTGGTTTCAATCACAGCATTCCACCCCTTTGAACTGATTTTTTCAGCAGGAGAGAAGAACTGGCCTCCTCCGTTGTTTACTAAGAAATTGATCTTACCGTAAATATCTAAGGTGGATTTGACCAAATTATTTACCTAAAGAAAAACAGTAAAAGTGAACTAGTTATAGACAAATACTGTATGACAGCATTTATATGTAGAATCTAAAAAGTACAACAAACTAGTGAATATAACAACAAAAAAAGAAGCAGATTCATAGAGACAGAGCATAAACCAGTGGTTAGCAGCGTCAAGAGGGAAGCAGGGAGCAACAATGTAGGGGTAGGAGATTAAGAGCTACAGCCTGTTAGGTATAATATAAGTTAAATTAATATATTATATAACATGGGGAATATAGCAAATATTTTATGGTAACTATAAATGGAGTATCACCTTTAAAAATTATGAATCACTATATTATACACCTGCAACCTATGTAATATTGTACATCAATTATACTCCAGCAAACAAATAAAATTTTAAGAGTGAACTGGTTAATAACTAACTTGCTACTTGGACTTTATCATGTGCTTTAGGAGAGTAGCAGAGCTTACAATATCTCACAGTGAATAGTAACTCTGAGAACCATAATAAATGAAGATGTAGTCACAATAAATAAACCTGAAAACCCTGTGTCACCCACAGATCAATATGCTAAATACCCATATGCTTCAATATGCTTCATATCAATATGCTTCAATACCCATAGATCATAATGCTAAATTTAGAATTTTGATGACAAGATTTATCCAAGGATTTGGATCACTCATCCAATAATCTGTAAACTGTAAATATATATAATATCCTGGGTGTTCATTGGAAGGACTCATGTTGAAGCTGAAACTCCAATACTTTGGCCACCTGATGCGAAGAGCTGACTCATTTGAAAAGACCCTGATGCTGGGAAAGATTGACGGCAGGAGGAGAAGGGGACAACAGACGATGAGATGGTTGGATGGCATCACTGACTCAATGGACATGGGTTTGGGTGGACTCCGGAAGTTGGTGATGGACAGGGAGGCCTGGTGTGCTGCAGTTCACAGGGTCGCAGAGTCGGACACAACTGAGCGACTGAACTGAACTGAACTGAATCTGTAAACAACTAACTCAGAATATTGGAGAGTGATGAAATAGACATTACAAAATGAGTTAAAGGGCAGAAGGCATGAAAGGTAGCCTCCAGACTAAACTGTTCTTGCTTAGCTTCCCTCCATGTCTTCCCTTCCTCTCTTTCTCCTGAGGCTACTTGCTGAGCGCCAAAGAATGGATGCTTTTGAACTGTGGTGTTGGACAAGACTCTTGAGAGTCCCTTGAACTGCAAGGAGATCCAACCAGTCCATCCTAAAGGAGATCAGTCCTGAGTGTTCATTGGAGGGACTGATGCTGAAGCTGAAACTCTAATGCTTTGGCCACCTGATGCCGAAAGCTGACTCATTTGAAAAGACCCTGATATTGGGAAAGATTGAGGGCGGGAGGATAAGGGGACAACAGAGGATGAGATGGTTGGATGGCATCACCAACACAGTGGACATAGGTTTGGGTGGACTCTGGGAGTTGGTGATGGACAGGGAGGCCTGGTGTGCTGCAGTTCATGGGGTCGCAAAAAGTCGGACAGGACTGAGCGAGTGAACTCAGAACTCAGCAAGATGGATGGACCTTGAAAATACCATACTATGTGAAATAAGAAAAACAAATACTATATGACCTCACTTATATGTGGAATCTAAAACATGACACAAGTCAACATGTCTACAAGACAAAAACAGACTCACAGATACACAGAACACATTTGTGGTTGCCAAGGAGGAGGGAAGAATTGGGAGTGTGGGAATAGCAGACACAAGGCATTATATAAAGGATGGATAAACAACAAGGTCCCACTATATAGCATACGAAACTATATTCAATATCCTGTGATGAACCATAATGGAAAAGAATATGAAAAAGGACACACACACACACACATATATATAACTGAGTCACTTTGCTATACAGCAAAAATTAAACATGACATTGTAAATCAACTGTATTTCAATTAAAAAAAAAAAAGAGAGATTAGCTTTACCTCCTCTTCATTACGGATGTTACATTTTATGGGAGTAACTTGAGCCTGGACTGTAGGAGACAGACTGGCATTCAGTTCATCTGCAGCAGATTTTAACCTATCAAACTTACGGGACGCAATGACCACATTACATCCTGAGGAGACAACAGTCAAAGAACAAGTAAATATTGATATATTTTCATTAATTGTCTACATTTCAAAAGCAAAAATGTTTAGAAAATATGAACAGAAATATGAATGAGAACGTCTGTTATGGTAATAGGAACTGAACTGATCCTAATTCAAACAGAACAACTAGAATAACTAAAACACTGAACAAATTATGCAACAAGGATTTCCAGGCATTGGGTATCAGGAGGCACAGGACAGTGACAGTGAACACAGGAAACAAATGTGAGCCCTATTATTATTCCAGACTGCTGCCTAGAGAGAGTCTTCAAACTGCAGCGTAGGCAGGAAGAATCCATTCAGAGCCCAGCAGGCTCCTGGGTAGAAGAGATGAAGTTGGGAGTCTGAGGAGGCTAAGACAGCTAGATTAAACAGCAACACAGAGACAAAGGAGGTACACAGGGAGAGAACTCCAGAGATCTCTCGAGTTCCCTCAGATCTTCAGCTGAGCACTGATCGGCACATATGAGAAAAGACACTATCTGAGGCTGGGGAAAGAACCAACCAAAACAAGCAGAAGGAACAAACCCTGACACTCGTACAGCACTAGACAAAAGTTAGTGTTCCAACCAGGAAAACACTCTGACAAGGTATTGGGCAAAGTACCCGGAGGGTATGGCCTCAATAGTGAAGCAAAATTAACGCTAGACTAAAGGCTGTTTAGGACAGTACTTAACAGAAAGAAAGCCTCTTTAAAGTATCAAACTGCTACCAAGTTAACTACATCACAGAACAAAGTTCAGCAATATTTGCAACAATACAAAAATATCCATACAATGATAATAACATAGTTACCTAGGACCACACAAACCCAGGCATATTGCTCTGAAGCAACAGCATACTTAAGAAAAATAAGTAATTTTTATTTTTTAATTTTGCAGAATGCAAAACTTTTGGTCGAGAGATTAAAGGAAGCGAAAGAAAAACAGCAGGAACAGATTGCCAAGAGAGGGAGGCTGTCCTCTCTGGGAGCTTCTACTTTCCAGTCCAGTCAAAATGTTCTATGAGTAACAAATAAATGTTAGTAACATTTGTTAACAAGTAACAAATAAAATGTTCCATGAGTAACAAGATGTTCTAAGAGTAACAAATAAATAAGAGCAGACATCAAAAAAAACAAAAAACAAAAAAAACAGCCTCCAACAAAGTAAAATTCAAATGTCTGAGATCCACTGAAAATCCACAAGGTACATAAAGAAGCAACGAAATACAACCCAGAATGAGGAGAGAAGTTAATTAATAAAAAGAGACCCAGGAATAACATTGACAACATAATTAAACAAACCAGAGATACAGTGGAAAATATTAAAAGCAGCCAGAGAAAAAGAACACAAAACACACAAAGACAGAAGACTTCTTTTCAAAAACAACACAAGCCAAGACAAGTACTTGAAAGTCCTAGGGGTGGGGAGATGACATGGGGGTTTTGGAACCTAGAACTCTTACCCCGTGAAAACAGATTTAAATTCCAGTTTCAGGGAAGAATGAATGGTGCTGTTATCCACTAAAATGAAGCCTGAATTGTTTGATGTTATCAGCTGGGGTTTGAAAAACGTACTGCTTGCCATTGTGTGTTTCTCCTCCCATTAATACATTAATGTTCCCACTTTTGTAAAATTATATATATCTATTAAATAATTAAATAATATAAATATTAAAAAAATAATGGCAAAATAAAGATTCATTCACACATATAGTATCCAGAAGAATTCTTGAAAACAGAACTTCACTACAAAAAGATTAAAGGAAGTTCTTTAAGCAGAAAGGCAATGATACCAGATGAAAATCTAAATCTACAGAAAAGAAAAGAGAGAACCAGAAATGGTCACTATGTGAGTAAATAAATATGAAGACTTTTCTTATTTCTATTGAAATCCTGCAAAAGTTGGTGATTGTTGAAAGTAAAAATGGTATCAATGTATTGTAGGCGTTATCACACATGTAGAAGCAGAATGTATGAGGACAGCATTTAATTGTTACATGAATGTCTCCTGTACTGGGAGGCGGGGTTTTCACCTGTACCACGACCTGGGAAGCCCACTGTATCCCTTACACTAATAGAGCATTTAAGCCTGTACTGGATAATAATTAACAGTCTCCTCCCACTCACTTTCGTCTCCTGGAGGACTGGGACCCTGTCATTGTTATAACTGTTATACTACAAACAGGCCACATATTCAATATTAACATATGGAACAGATGACATTTGGAAAGGTTAAAAAGTAAAATGGCTCTGCATTTTGGCCAGAACTAGTTGTATACATGGAGAAGGCAATGGCACCCCACTCCAGTACTCTTGCCTGGAAAATCCCACGGATGGAGGAGCCTGGTAGGCTGCAGTCCACGGGATCGATAAGAGGCGGGATCGCTAAGAGGCGGACACAACTGAATGACTTCACTTTCACTTTTCACTTTCATGTATTGGAGAAGGAAATGGCAACCCACTCCAGTGTTCTTGCCTGGAGAATCCCAGGGACAGCAGAACGCTAGAAGCACAAGCAGAGCCTGGTGGGCTGCCGTCTATAGGGTCGCACAGAGTTGGATACGACTGAAGCGACTTAGCAGCAGCAGCAGTTGTATACGAGGAGATAGTTTCTGTATATTAAAATAAGTCACTTAAAAAAAACTATCTTTCAAGCTGAGGTTATAATTTAGTGAATTCCATATGCAGACAATTTTTGGAAATTCTGATAGGTAATCTGAGAGCTTTACAAAGCAAGTATTAACTTCACCATGAATTCCTTGTAAGACAAGACTAAAAGAGAATTCAATTTATCAAAATTGATGTGTAATTTTCAACAAAGCATATATTATATTGTTAGGAAATAGCTCAACTGGAATTCCATCACATCCACTAGCTTTGTTCATAGTGATGCTTTCTAAGGCCCACTTGACTTCACATTCCAGGGTATCTAGCTCTAGGTGAGTGATCACAACATCATGATTATCTGGGTCATGAAGATCTTTTTTGTACAGTTCTTCTGTGTATTCTTGCCACCTCTTCTTAATATCTTCTGTTTCTGTTAGGTCCATACCATTTCTGTCCTTTATCGAGCCCATCTTTGCATGAAATGTTCTCTTGGTATCTCTAATTTTCTTTAAGAGATCTCTAGTCTTTCCCATTCTGTTGTTTTCCTCTATTTCTTTGCATTGACCGCTGAGGAAGGCTTTCTTATCTCTCCTTGCTATTCTTTGGAACTCGGCATTCAGATGCTTATATCTTTCCTTTTCTCCTTTGCTTTTTGCTTCTCTTCTATTCACAGCTATTTGTAAGGCCTCCCCAGACAGCCATTTTGCTTTTTTGCATTTCTTTTTCATGGGGATGGTCTTGATACCTGTCTTCTGTACAATGTCACGAACCTGCATCCACAGTTCATCAGGCACTCTATCTATCAGATCTAGTCCCTTAAATCTATTTCTCACTTCCACTGTATAATCATAAGGGATTTGATTTAGGTCTTACCTGAATGATCTAGTGGTTTTCCCCACTGTCTTCAACTTAAGTCTGAATTTGGCAATAAGGAGTTCATGATCTGAGCCACAGTCAGCTCCTGGTCTTGTTTTTGCTGACTATATAAAGCTTCTCCATCTTTGGCTGCAAACAATAGAATCAATCTGATTTCGGTGTTGACCATCTGGTGATGTCCATGTGTAGAGTCTTCTCTTGTGTTGTTGAAAGAGGGTGTTTGCTATGACCAGTGTGTTCTCTTGGCAAAACTCTATTAGCCTTTGCCCTACTTCATTCCGTATTCCAAGGCCAAATTTACCTGTTACTCCAGGTGTTTCTTGACGTCCTACTTTTGCATTCCAGTCCCCTATAATGAAAAGGACATCTTTTTTGGGTGTTAGTTCTAAAAGGTCTTGTAGGTCTTCAAAGAACCATTCAACTTCAGCTTCTTCAGCATTACTGGTTGGGGCGTAGACTTGGATTACTGTGATATTTTATGGTTTGCCTTGGTTTCTCTTACCTTGGACATGGGAATCTGATTAGTAAAATGGAAAGGAGAAACAAGTTCCCCTGGATCAGCCATGGCCTCTGCCCTATGCTGTTCTTTCTTCAATCTTTCTGCCTTCAAGACAGGCATTATCTATTCTAGTTCCCAGAGGAGAGCACAGGCTGAACAAGGTAAGGAAATTGGATATATATAACTCTTCCTAAATCCACATTAAAAAAAAAAAAATCCTCAGGAATTCTAGGAGATTAATGCCTATTTTGACCAAGGTCTCAAAATATGAGACATAGGGAACTGTAACTAGGATTAGTCACAGGAATTATCTAATTAGAAGATTCCCAAATTATCACTAATTACTATCTGAATGCTGAACACCTCTGGGAAGTTATCTAATCTTAGAACAGCTATCTTGGGACACAACTTTAAAAGGTATTTATTTTAACTGGTATATAAACTTGAACCAGGGTATAAATGTATTACAAGGCAGAATGTTGCAATGATGGGTAAAACTAGAAATCTACAATTCCATTAAAGGAATGGTTAAATAAATTATTACATATGCATACAACAACAATACTACAGTCTTGGTTTTATAAATAAAAAAATACAGACACATGTGTATATTTGTGCATGTGGGTGACTTTTAGAAAATCACCAGGAAGGGGGTTTAGGAGATGGGCAGAATGGGAAAGCTCATTTTAGTTTTCTTTTATATACTTCAATACTGCCTGGTTATTGCAATGTTATTTTATAAAATTATTATTGTCCTTCTCGTCACCCTTATGCTAAACGATTTGGATGAACATTTTTGTTTATATGAGTTGCAAGACAAACTCAGATTGATAAATTTCCTTAGAACAAGGTACCGAAGTAACTAGCAAATAATGAGTTATTTTCACATATGAGGCAATTGTAGCCAAATATATTGATTTTTGCCTGGGTTGATACTGATTTCTTTCAATCTTCAACTCAGAGTGCTCCATTTCAGCACCTTCTAGGTCCCAGGTGTTGGTAAAAACCCTGTCACCAGAGCAACAAAAAGTGCTGTCTTGCCTCACAATTTCCACTTGGAATTCCTACTTTCATTTTATCCACTGTCACAGAAGGTGAAAGTGCAAGTCGCTCAGTCGTGTCTGACTCCTTGCGACCCCATGGACTATTTAGTCCATGGATCTCCAGGCCAGAATACTGGAGTGGGTAGTCTTTCACTTCTCCAGGGGGGATCTTCCCAACTCAGGGATCAAACCCAGGTTGCAGGCAGATTCTTTACCAGCTGAGCCACTGTCACAGAAAGGGAATGACTAACTTGAGGACAGAGACAAGGATTTGGCTTGAATTCAATGTGAATGGTCTTAGGTTCAATATTCCTTGATGGAATCAGGGCTCCTTTTGTCTAACAGCATCTGTTAGACATAGATGAAATAGATGAAAGAGAGTTCCAATTCTGTTCACTACATCTTACTCTTGTGAGCTAGGGCTTTCACCATCCTCACCGAAAAGGAATAGTCAAAATCATTTGGATGTGAAAGACAACACAATAATCACCACTTGCCTCAAAATCCAACTTGTATTTCACGCCAAAAAATAGTAGCCTTCTCACTGGAAAGAGAATTGGCTATTGTTTAATTTGCCCGATTTGGGTTTCTGTAACAATTTTCAGAAATAGCCATTAATTCTGGTAGAAAAAAATTAAGCTGAGCAAGTCAGAGTAAAAAGTATTTGTATATTCTTACACTGAAGGAAATGTATTTCCAATACAACACTACTGTTTTTTACAAGTACATTGGAAGGCTGAGCCAGGATCTGATGAATCTGCTGTGAAGCCTAGTACCTGACCTTCACAGAAAATGACAACCAAGACTACTTTTCTTATGGATTTTCCTGAACAGGGATACAGTTTGGTGTTGGGAGTAACGTAGAGAGTAATGGCCATGAAGTTGCACCAGGGTCAGATTCAGTTCAGTTCAGTCACTCAGTCATGTCCAGCTCTTTGCAACCCCATGGATGGCAGCATACCAGGCCTCCCTGTCCATCACCAAATCCTGGAGTTTACTCAAACTCATGTCCATTGAGTCCGTGATGCCATCCAATCATCTCATCCTCTGTCATCCCCTTCTCCTCCTGCCTTCAATCTTCCCAGCATCAGGGTCTTTTCAAATGAGTCAGCTCTTCACATCAGGTGGCCAAAGTATTGGAGTTTCAGCTTCAGCATCAGTCCTTCCAATGAATATTCAGGACTGATTTCCTTCAGGATTGACTGGTTGGATCTCCTTACAATCCAAGGTGTTATAGCCACACGTTCCGGGAAACAAACTCACTTAGAAGGATGATGCAGGCAGTGGAGTGTAGTTTATTACACCAGAGGGCCCAACACAGAGTCTCCTCTTAGCCAAGGACCCCAAACAGTTTTTGTGAAAACCTTATATACCCTAAGTGTATGTGCCCAAACCCACCTCCCAAATTCCCTGAAACTAGTCTGAACAAAGGAAGAAAAAGATATAATCAAAGTTAACCCGTGATTCATATGCCTTAAGCCTAGGTAGTTAATAGTGGACAATTATCAATAGGCTTGTGGTCATACCCCAATAAGCATAATAGAATTTATGATTCTATCTGGTTACACAGATGATTAGGGTATTCTTTTAGGCAATGAAGAGTCTAGGTATGAGCCCTGGTGTTCTTCCATCAAGGAGGCCTGGTTTTCCAGTTGGTATGTCGTTTCTATAGGTACTGGGCATATAGCTCAAAGTCCACAGTCCAGCCCAAGATAGAGTCCTGCTTTCAAGATGGAGCCTGTTCTGTCTGTTTCCTCCTACAAAGGGACTCTCAAGAGTCTTCTCCAACACCACAGTTCAAAAGCATCAATTCTTCGGCACTCAGCTTTCTTTATAGTCCAACTCTCACATCCATACATGACTACTGGAAAAACCATAGCCCTGACTAGATGGACTTTTAAGAAATGCTAATTTCCCTTTTTTTTTCTTATTAAGATGTATTTTTTCATTTTTTTAAGCTCATACTATGTGCCGAGCATTAGAAACATACGGGAAGCAAAGATAATTTACGTGTTCATTAAAAAGATCTGAAAAATGAATACAATTTAACCACTCATCATTCAAATCATTTCCAGAAACGGCAGTTGCTGATAAACAATGTTGTAAACTTCTTTCCAGTCTTTCCTGCATATACATCTTTCATTAACAATTAAATTGGAATGCTATATTTTGTTTAGAATCCTACTTTTTAAATTATATGGTATGCATTTGACAACATACATTCTTCAGTAGCAAGGTATTTAAATAGCAGCATATTTCAGTGTTACTGATTTATTCATTCCCCTTATCACATCTCACTACTGAACATTACACTCTTCTACACATATATGTGCTTGTCCCTGATTATTTCCAAAGAATGAATTCCTGATAGAGGAATTACTAGGTCACACAGCACGAACACTGTTAACATGTTTGGATTTTTTCCCCTAAGCTGACCTCTAGAAAGCTTGCAATATTTTACATTCTTGCCTGTCCTCTCTGTCATCAACATTTTCATTTTCCCTAATGTTTTAAAATTTTGTTAGAAAAACAATGAACCTTTTTATTGCTATATTTTGCATTTCATTGCCCCAAAATTGACTGTTTCTTCTTGCACTCACTGCCTTTTTTTAGTTCTTTCTTTAAAATGCTTGGCCCATTATCATAAGCCTATTTTTCTACCAGTGTGTCCCTTATTTATGAGATCTCTTTATACAGTAAATTTGTGCATATTGCAAATGTTTTTCTTCATGTACCTTCAAATTTTATTCATGTATATTTTTTAATTCAATGAGGATTTACATTTTCATATTTATTTATTTTCTCTTTTGTGGTTTCTTTCCTCTTTTTGTACTCACAAAGTCCTCCCTTCACCCAAGTCAAGTTAAGCTCAGCACATAATATGAACTTAAAAAAAAGTATGCTTAAAAAAAATGAAAAAATACATCTTAATAAGAAAAAAAAGGAGGATTAGCATTTCGTAATCTGACCCTGGTGAAACTTCATGGTCATTACTACCTACTTAACTCTGAAGTCAAGGTAAATATTAAGAGATTCAAGATTATATGATAGGAGCCTCTCCACATGTTAAATAAAAACTTTTCCAGTAGTCTTTCCATATTTCGTAATCATTCCTCAGGCAATAAACAGAATGAAAAAACAGGGGGTTTTTTTGGCCACAGATGCATGGCTTGCGGGAGTGGGATATTAGTTCCCACTGCAGTGAAAGCGCTGAGTCCTAACCACTGGACCGCCAGGAAATTCCCTAGAATTAATTCAAAATACATAACCAATTCCATATGAATAATTAATTGACCATAACGATTCCATAATTACATATTAATAATGATAAAGGTTTCATAATTAAGTCCATAGCAAGCTTCCACACGTTTCCTTAATCCCCACATCGGGCACTGTATCTTCGGCTCGAAAATTTCCCTTTAGTTTACAAATAGTCCATCCAATGCTTGTCCATGACTTTTTAGAAAGAACTCTCCTCTCCCCACTCGCGCTCGCGGTTAATTTCACCCACAGCTACACTTCCTTTCCTTTGCAACGCAACGCTCTCCTAAGCCCGGGTACCACCCGCTGGCTCCCCGCCCCCCCACCCCGCTCCCGGTTAAACCAACCTCTGAGGACCCCTTCCTCAAGATACCCTAGCCCAGGGACCTGTTCACGCACCCAGATGCAGGAGCTCGTTCACGATGGCCTTCCCGATGCCCGTGCCCCCACCGGTGACGATGGCCACCTGGTGCTGCAGCAAGCCTGCTGCTAAGCAGCTTTTGCCCTTAACCCAAGAATTCACGGCCATAACGCGTTTGAGCAATGGAGGGCAGGGCAAGCTAAGCCACCAAGGTCACGCCTGCGTCGCCCCGCCCCCTCTCCTTCGCCCCGCCCCTCTCCGTCATCGCGCCCCATCCCAATCACCAACCCGGCACGCCCGCCGCAGCGGCTCTGTGTCTCTCCAGTGCAGAACCGTTCCTCAGCGGCTGCATCCTGACGCTCAGCGCTCTCCGCCTGCCCGGGTCCGCAGCACATGTAGGTGAGACTCCTTGTTCCTTGTGTGTGTGTTTTATTTCGATGCTGTTGGGGAAGGGAAGAAGACAAAAAGTGGCGCTGTGCTCTATTTTGAAAAATTTAATGCTCAGTGGTATACCTCTCACGGTTTTAATTAAAATTAAATCTCCAATGCGTCTGGGAAAAGAGGCTGCAGCTCGGGAGCCTTGCTCCGCCCTCCCGCGGAGGGCGTGGTGTCGAGAGCGATGCTCTGGCTCCAGTTGCTTTGTGCAGCTGGCTGGAAAGGAAAGGGGCAGCCTTAGCCGAGGGGGAGAAAATCTTGCTTCATCCTCTGGAAGGGATGGAAACAAAAGGTGGAGGGGGCGGAATACAATGGTAATTATCCAGAGACCAAGATAATAAATGATTTTTAAAAGACACAATCCCACCTCCACCTTATCTACCTCTCCTCACCCAGGAATGAAGGGAAGAAGGACTCTTTGAGGTTTGATTTGAGGTTTGATCCATTTCAGCTGGGCTGCATAAAATTGATGAGTCCAAAAGATCTTTTTTTTTGAAAGATGTATGCTTCCTGCAAGAAGGCGTCTGTAGGTGTGTGTTTGAGATCCTACCCTCTAGTTCATTTCTTATGCAGGCGAGCTCGCCTATTGAGGATGGTGGAGATTTATCACCCGCATTTTGGTGCCCATTAACAGTAATTCGCTATTCAAATTCTCCATCTTGCTTTGTGCTGTCTGCCCACCAGAGTGCAATTACACTAGCCTCAGGAGACTTTGCCTAAGAAAGTGGCAGATCTAGGGACTATGACAGGTGCTGTGATCCTAATCGTCCATGCAGGATGCTATTTCTAAGTCTGTAGGAAGGGGGACCCTCCAGGGCTTGAGAGTGGACTCTTGTCTAACACTCACAAAAGTATTGTCCAAGGAGACACACATGCTGACAAAGCAAGAGACTTTATTGGTAGGGGACATCCGGGCTTGGGGGTGGGGGTAGCTGCAGGGTAAGGGAACCCAGGAGAACTACTCTGCCAAGTGGCTGTCAGTCTTGGGTTTTATGGTAACAGGGTTGGTTTCTGGGTTGTCTTTGGCCAGTCATTCTGGTTCAGGGTCCTTCCTGGTGGCTTGCGCATCACTCAGCCAAGATGGATTCCAGCAAGAAGGAATCTGGGAAGTTGGTAAGACATGTTGCCTGGCATCTCCTCTCTCCTTTTGACCTTTCCCAAAATTAGCTTGTTAGTTCCATGTTCCTTACCAGGACCTCCTGTTGTAAGGTAACTCATGTAAGTGGTTACTATTGTGCCTGGCCAGGATGGGCAGTTTCAGTCAGTGGTTCCCCTAACAAGAATACTGTATTTCTCCCTGCAAGGTATTGAAGTAATGTAAAAGCAAACAAATGCCATCATTCTTTTGTTGGGTCCACCACCGAATTATTCAGAGTGAATTGGAAATGGATCTGGTTGAGAGTGGAATCAGACATCGCTGCCTCCCTGTTCCTCCATCCCCCTGCCCTCCTCTGACCTCTTTTGAGAAGAACTTACTCCCTATCTTTGTTGCTGACAGATTCCAAGTATGCGCCTTAAAGAAGGGAAGATACCTCTTCCGCTTCTCATTTGCTGATTAGTTTATGAAGGGATCACTTCTACTGGTCACCTCTCAGTTCTGAGAGGTTTCTTATTGCAGAAAATTTGAGGCCTTCTTTCTCCGGAGGAAGGAGCACTTTAAATTTCTTTCAATGATACTTTGATTGAAGATCTGATGAAATGTGGTTTGTGACCTGGCCTGGACTTGTGGATTCACGGAGCTCCACCAGGGTGGTTCCGCATGGACCTGGCAGTACTGCAGCCACTGTGTGTGTGGTGGCTCAGTGGCCTCAGAGAGGCATTCTGCGGTCCTCCAGTGAAAAGATGACTGACTGGACAGGCTTCAAGCCAATTTTGCTTGCTGAGGATGACCAGAAGCCATTTTGCAGGCTCAAGGAAGTTGCACTATGAGCAGACAGAAAGCTCTTTTTCACAGTCCAAAGACAGCCTATGATTTAGGGAGATGTGAAATCTTTTTGAGAGGTCTTTTTTTAAAAAGACCTGTAACATGGAAACTTACACTACCATATGTAAAACAGATAGCCAATGGGAATTTGCTGTATGGGGAACTCAAACTGGGGGCTCTGTAACAAACTAGAGGGGTGGGTTGGGGATGGAGATAGGAGTGAGGTTCAGGAGAGAGAGATATGTGTGTACCTATGGCTGATTCTTATTGATGTTTGACAGAGAACCACAAAATTCTGTAAAGCAATTATCCTTTAATTAAAAAAAGAAAGTAGCAAAAATAAATAAACTAAAATAAAACCCATAAAAATAATTCCTTTGTTCCATGATCAAGTGTTTCTAGATAGATTTCACTTTGGGAAGTTAAATTAAAAAAGACCTGTCCTCTCTGCCCCTGCCTCTGACTTCAATCAGTGTCTGAATGTCCGCAAACCCCCAACAGGCCTGGAGACCCAGCAACAGCTCTGCCTTTGGGAAGCTCTTTGTTTCCAGATTGAGCCCTCTTTTTTCAGGGCATCCACGCCCTGCTGCAATGACTGCTCTTTTGGCTGAATCAAAGACCGCCTGGTGCTCTGCAACGCTGCCCACTTTGTCCTGGGGGAAAAGGCATCAGTGTGGCCATGATCCTCCCACCCTCCCGCTTTGTCATAGCCCATTAGCACTCCCTCGGTTCATCTTCTGAGATTCTCTTGCTGCTCACCCATCTTCCCACTCCCCCCCGACCCCATCTGCCTAGTATCTTCATTTTCTCCCCTCCACAAAGCAGCTGCTGGCTCAGACTGACAGGGGCCTGTGGGATTCTCAACACGGAGACAGAATCTCAGTGCTGAAGGAGTATCAGTGGGGCATATCTAGCTCTGCCCTGCCTTGATGTAAAAGCAATCCAGAGCCAACTTATATAAGTAAGATTCTTAAAATGTGTTAGTTGCTCAGGTCACGTCCGACTTTTTGTGACTCCATGGACTGTAGCCACCAGGCTTCTCTGTCTATGGAATTCTCCAGGCAAGAATACTGGAGTGGGTATCCATTTCCTTCTCCAGGCGGTCTTCCCAACCCAAGGATTGAACCTGAGTGTCCTGCATTGCAGGCAGATCCTTTACATCTGAGCCACTATGGAAGCCAGTTCACAATATTCATCCGATATTTATAGAACACCTTTCATGTGCCAGATACTATTCTAGATATGAAAGATACAGTACAGTGGACAAGACAGTTAGGTGTGCTGAACTGATAGAGTTTATGTTTTAGGATAAGTTGGGAGTTGAGGATGGAAGGGGCATGTGTGCCATAAGAAGTAAAACAATAAGCAAATGAAAGATCAGACAGTAAAGATCTTATCTTATAGCTCTTACAGTAAAAAGATGCTCAGGCTGCTTATAACCAACTAGCTTCATTACCAGGAGCTATTTCCTCTATAGACAGATGCTCCTCAGGTGATGAACTAGCCTCAGTGTGAAAGCCTTCCAGGACCAGGAGACAAGAGAAGTGCTGCTTAAGGACCACAGAGGAAAAGGCTATAGCCTAACTGTGCTCACAGCCAATCACAGCAACGGGGGGAGACTAGGCGTTCTAAGTTGCTTCTCCATCATTTTGCAATCACTTGACACTCATCTGAACCAAATTTCCTTCCATTTTTACATTTGTGAGAGTATCTCTCTGAGAGGGTCTACTAGTCATTCTCAGTGGTGAAATGGCAAGCATTTCATCTCTTAGTTGGCCTACTACATCTAATGGTGTTAAGCCAAGATGCTAAGCAGAGAGTTTGGTCACCCCAGACAGAGGACTCTTATCTCTTCGAGTGACAGAGCCACAGGTAAGAAAACTGGAAGAACAGCAGGGCTGGAGCAAGGCACAGTTCACTGTTGTTTTTGTTGTTCAGTGGCTAAGTCGTGTCTCACTCTGCCATCCCACGGACTGTAGCGTGCCAGGTCTCCCTGTCCCTCACTGTGTCCCAGAGTTTGCCCAAGTTCATGTCCATTGAATTGGTGATGCTATCCAACCATCTCATCTTTTACCACCCTCTTCTTTTGCCTTCAATGTTTCCCAGCATCAGGATCTTTTCCAATAAGGAACAGTCGTAAATGAACTTGAAAATGATGATCCTTTACCCACCTGGCCCCAGTTCAGGTTCCTTGGAGAAAGAAGATGTGTTAATTTCAGTGAAGGTACAAAAACTCAATTCCTGATTGTACTCAATTAAACCAGTGGAGCAGAGCACCCTAATTTGAAAGCTTTATAAATCAGAGATGGCAGAATGGCACCCTGTTTATGATTTGTTTTGGTTGTTTGTCCCCATGGTAATTTATTTAAATTTAGACTAATTGCAACAATTAAAATCACGAACTTCCACATGCAGTTTCAGACAACCCCTACTAAATGGGCCTGAATTTGTCTGTGAAAGCAGTTGGCTGAATACTGGGCTTGGTGGGAAAAAGAGAACAGTAACTTCTTATTTCAGATGAGACCTGAGCTCTTATATTTTCCATAGCCCCCACCACTCCTTGTGTCCAGATGCTAAGTCTTGGTATCATTGGCACTTATTAGCTTTTTTCCACCCACATTTCATCCATGTATGTTACTTGCTTCCCTGCAATTAATCTAAGAGCAGAGCCTTCAAAGCTTCGTGGCCTCTCCCACCCACCAAGTCCAGAAGTTCTGCTGAGGATCTGGATGGATTTAGAGAAAGCACTGGATCAGGTCTGCTTCAGTGACTACCTGGCAGCAAAGAATTATAAACAGACTCCAGGAAAATCATGCCCAATGGTAAGAAGTCCATGAAGCACCAGTGTTCCACCACTGTGGAGGTGGGGTTAGTGACCAAGTGACTGACTGATTGGATGGGAGTAATGACCAGGTGTGTGCTGATGCCCCAGCCCAACAAAGGCACTGTGCCTGGGTAAAGAAGTTCATTTTGTGGTCTTGTGAGTCTTTGGTTGTTTACTGACTGCTTCAGAGCTATTGGTTTTCTTTTAATAAACCTCTGGAGGAGTACATAGGCAGCTAGAGTGATGGAAGCATTGGAGGAATATGTGAAGGAGATGGTGTAGGCTAGGATGGCAGGACAGGGAGGAGCCAGATCCTGTCCAGATCCTTTAGGCCACAGGACAAGTTTAAATTTCATTTTATACCAATGGGAAGTCACTGGAGGGATTTTAAACAGAAAATGGCCTGCTTTTATGTATGTTTTTAACAGACCTTTCTAACTGCTAAGTGGAGAATTGATTGCAAGACAGCAAGAATAGAAGCCAGAAGATAAGGAACATTTTTAGAACCATAGTAAGAGATGATGGCCTCATAGACCACAGTGGTAACAATGAAGATGGGACAAAGTTGTGGATGCAGTTAAGAATTACTTGGAGAATTTCTTTCAAATATGGCTTAAAATCAGTAGTTTATGCATTAAGTTCCAGAGTTTGAGTAGTATATACTTTAAAACCTATTCCACCTACCTCAGAATAACTGAGGATTCAGAGCTTATGGTGGATTGAGGTTAACAGTCTGCAGTATCACATTCATTCATAATCTTTGGACTAGGGGTGGTGGTGGATGGGTGAAGCCTACCATGCAGGAAAAAGAGCAGAGTCCTGTCTCTTCTCTTAATTCTATTATTTGAAACCTTGGAAAAAGAGAATTTTTTTCCTGCTATATATCTTCAGTTCAGTTCAGTTGCTCAGTTGTGTCCAACTCTTTGCGACCCTATGGACTGCAGCACGCCAGGCCTCCCTGTCCATCACCAACTCCTGGAGCTTACTCAAACTCATGGCTATCGAGTCAGTGATGCCATCCAACCATCTCATCCTCTGTCATCCCCTTCTTCTCCCACCTTCAATCTTTCCCAGCATCAGGGTCTTTTCAAATGAGTCAGTTCTTCGAATTAGGTGACCAAAGTATTAGAGTTTCAGCATCAGCATCAGTCTTCCAATGAATATTCAGGACTGATTTCCTTTAAGATTGACTGGTTGGATCTCCTTGCAATCCAAGGGACTCTCAACAGTCTTCTCCAACAGTTTAAAAGCATCAATTCTTGAGTGCTCAGCTTTCTTTATAACTCAACTCTCACATCCATACGTGACTACTGGAAAAACCATAGCTTTGACTAGATGGACCTTTGTTGGCAAAGTAATGTCTCTGCTTTTTAATATGCTGTCTACGTTGGTCATAGCTTTTCTTCCAAGGAGCAAGCGTCTTTTATTTCATGGCTGCAGTCACTATCTGCAGTGATTTTGGAGCCCAAAAAAATAAAGTCTTTCACTTTTTCCATTGTCTCTCCTTCTGTTTGCCATGAAGTGATGGGACTGGATGCCATGATCTTAGTTTTCTGAATGTTGAGTTTTAAGCCAACTTTTTCACTCTCTTCTTTCACTTTCATCAAGAGGCTCTTTAATTCTTCTTTGTTTTAACCATAAGGGTGGTGTCATCTGCATATCTGAGGTTATTGAGATTTCTCCCAGCAATCTTGATTCCAGCTTGTGCTTCATCCAGCCCGGCATTTCATATGATGTGCTCTGCATGTAAGTTAAATAATCAGGGTGACAATATACAGCCTTGATGTACTCCTTTCTTGATTTGGAACCAGTCTGTTGTCCAGTGTCCAGTTCTAACTGTTGCTTCTTGACCTGCATACAGGTTTCTCAGGAGGCAGATCAGGTAGTCTGGTATTCCCATCTCTTTAAGAATTTTCCACAGTTTATTGTGATCCACACAGTCAAAGGCTTTAGCATAGTCAATAAAGCAGACGTAGATGTTTTCCTGGAACTCTCTTGCTTTTTCGATGATCCAACAGATGTAATTGTTTCAGCATATATCTCTTATGTATAAGAACTCTCTTTTTGAGAAAAGATAATCACAATATCGTGTGTGTGTTCAGTTACTCAGTCGTTATCTGACTCTTTGTGGCCCCGTGGACTGTAGTCCACCATGATCCTCCGTCCATGGAATCTTCTAGGCAAAAATAATCGAGTGAGTTGCCATTTCCTACTCCTGGGGATCTTTCTGACCCAAGGACTTAAGCCCGTCTGTGGTGACTCCTGAAATGATGTCTAATGTTTGCTTTTAAATAATAGGAGGAAATGAAACAAAATTGGCTACTGGTATTTTGTTTATTGTTAAAATTGGGTGAGAGGTACAGTGAGGGTTCATTCAAATTATTCTCTTTGCTTCTGTAAAGGTTTGCCACTTTCCCTAATAAAAATCTTCTCCTTTTACATATTTGAAACTTTCCATAATATTAGTTTACAAAAATAATTGCGGTTGGTGCCAAAGTGATTGAAAATGCAAAAGTAATTGTGGTTGGTGCAAAAGTAAGTGCAGTTCAAAAGTAATTGTGATTGGTAGAAAAGTAATAGTAATTGCAGTTGATGCAAAATCAATTGAGGTTGGTGCAATAGTAATTGTTGGTGCAAAAGTAATAGAGGTTAAAAAGTAAGTGTGGTTGGTGCAAAAAAAGTGAAAGTGATAGTCGCTCAGTCATGTCCGACTCTTTGCGATCCCATGGACCGTAGCTTGCCAGACTCCTCTGTCCGTGGAATTCTCTAGGCAAGAATCCTGGAATGGGTTGCCATTCCTTTCTCCAGGGGATCTTCCTGACCCAGGGATCAAACCCGCATCTCTTGCACCTCCTGCATAAGTCAACCACAATTACTTTTGAACCTCAATTACTTTTGCACCAACCCCGTGTAATAACAATTTTGTTAAGAAGAATTTTTTAAGTGCCACTAGCTGGATACTTGCTAACTGGCACCTCTTTAGCAATAGCACTCAAAACATTACTTTCCCCTTTATGACTCATGTACCAAGAACACAGGCCGATCTGTTTTTTCTTTAAAAGATGTTGTATAGACTCTCCTCTCTCCCACTTTTTACCTGAAGAATAGAAGAGGAGAGAAAGTGTTAAGAGTTAAATGTGTGCATTCTTTCCAGTGGTCTCCCAAAATGTGTTAGAACAGATCCCAACAATTCTGGGATCTTGGGCTAACAAGAAACCAGGAGACAAGTGTCCTTTATAGAATACCAGGGAAGGCATGGTTGGTGAAGTGGTGCCAGTGTTGAGTGGCACCACTTGCTCAAAGTTGCATTCAACCATTTGAGTATAGTTGTAATGTCTGACTTAATAGCTAGAAGCCTAGAATGCTAGTCCCAGCCATAGGAATCTCCATCTATGGTGCAAGGAAGATTGGTCCTTAACCTGTCTGTAAGGCTTCCTCACCCAACTTCTTTATACTTGGCATCCCCCAGCTAGATTGATGGGTTTTACATAATACATGCAACTCAAAATATAGCAACACAAATAAAATTTTATTCACGATTCATTCTTGTAAACGTAAGTCCATATTCAGTTCAGTTCAGTTCAGTCGCTCAGTCGTGTCCGACTCTTTGCAACCCCATGAATTGCAGCACGCCAGGCCTCCCTGTCCATCACCAACTCCCGGAGTTCACCCAGAGTCATGTCCATTGAGTCAGTGATGCCATCCAGCCATCTTATCCTCTGTTGTCCCCTTCTCCTCCTGCCCCCAATCCCTCCCAGAATCAGAGTCTTTTCCAATGAGTTAACTCTTCGCATGAGGTGGCCAAAGTACTGGAGTGTCAGCTTTAGCATCATTCCTTCCAAAGAAATCCGTTACTCTCGAAATAAAGTTTTGTGAGAAATAAATGGAGGGGAAGGCGTCTGCCAAGTTGAGGACCATTTCCTAAACCCCTTTCCATCTCACCTGATTCATTCCCTGTTGATGACTTTGTTTCCCTGTCTTTCAAGTGCAACTCGTCACTGGAACGCCTTTGCATTAGCTGCATCCTGGAAGAAGCTCTGTGATGTTGTGGGTCATGAGTTTGCTCTGGCAGATTGGACTCTTGACAAGGAACAGCTAGATTTGAAGACGAGGATGGAAGAGCCAGCACTGGTGGAAGGCCAGAGTCAGCTCCCCAGCCCCCACCACAACTCCCTGAGGAAAGCCATGGCAGCTGCTCTGGTCCTCGATGGAGAATCCACCATGGGGCGCAGGAAGAAGAAGAAGAAAGAGTCCCGCCCAGAATCTATCATCATCTACCGGTCAGAGAGTGAGACACTGGATGAGGAGCCTGGGGAATCGGAAGGTGGAGATCAGCCTAAAGAGGAGGAGGGAGATGATTTCATAGACTATCCTATGGATGATGGTGAGTCTCTCTGGGGTCACCTGCTTAAAGCCACAGGGAGCAGGCCCAGTGAGGATCCTGTAGAAGCCAGGCAGGCATTCAGTCACTGACCTGCTTCTTACAGATACATTTCTTCTCACGATGTTGCAGTCTTCATCCAACAAGTCAACAATATTTGTTGAGCATTTATTGTGGTTCTCTTCTAAGTAATATGGAGGAGAACTCTACTTTTTTTGAAATTCCTGGTATAATAGAAGAGACCAATTTATACACAAAAATTAGTAATATAAGCTAACAAGGCTAACTATTTAATACATGTAGTTGACGTTCATAATAATCAGGAAAACATGAATTATAACATATGAGTTATAAAATTCCTTCACTATATAATATTCACTTCCTATATGGATGGCAAAAAATTAGGTAAAAGATATTAACATCAATGTGAGTAAATGGATATACTCTCATATACCTCATGTGGAAAAGGTATCTGCTTTTGGGAAATATGTCAATATCTATTAAATTCAAAATATGCATAGCTTACGTCGTAGAAATTCTCAGTATCTACCACATGCCCATGTGCATAAGGAAGCAGTTATAAAAATGTTTGTTGCTGCTAAGGAAACTGCAGGACGTCTATATTAAATGTCACTATTCAGCAGTAGACGGACATGGTAGATCTGTCTGTGTATACGGGTCATCCCTAAGACATATGCCCATGGTGAATGGGATGAGCCAAGTCGCTGCTCTTATGCCACTTACCTTCCAGTCAGGGGAAGACAGATAGCAAACAACTCAGCAAACAAAAGATGATTTCAAAAGATAATAGTGGTACAGGTTCCAAAGACAGTAAACCTCCATGACAGGAAGGGAGGTGACCAAGTGAGGGAAGGGGGTGGAGGGCTAGACCACACAGCCTCTCAGAGGAAGGGACATTTGCTCTTGAGTTAGCCCCATTCTGTCCCTCATTCAGCCAGGGGCTAGACGTCCACAGGGCCTCGGGGAGCTGCCAACCAAACGCCTTCACATACTAAGGACCGTGGACTTTGCTGCATGTTTTACACTCACTACCTGCAGCCTCACTCCCAGGCCCGCCAAAGAGCGGCTGTTTGGTGGGGGTGGGAGTGATGCTGCTGGTGGTGGGGATAGTGGTGGTGGTACTGGTGGAGCATCTGTGCTGGGGCATGTGTATGCGGTGTGCATGTGTGTATGTGTGGTACCTGTGTGTGTACAGAACTTGGATATGAAGCCTGGGACGTCGACCGGATTTCTCTCTCAGAGAGGCATGGAGGTAGGAATAAGGAGAGAAGAGGAGTGGGCTGCCCATCAGTATAGCACCCATACACGGTGCCACCTTCACACACGGTAACCGATACTCAGGAACAGTATTTTCACAGCACTTACAGACCAGAAATACGATCACGCTGAAGAAGTATCTGTGGTAGAGTTCTCACTCCCTTCCATATTGCAGACATGATAGAAGCCCAGAGAAGTAGAGATAGTAAAAAACAAGCTTAACCTGCTTCACAGTCTTAGCAGGGCCCTGGCAGGAGGGTTGATCATGGGAATACTAAACCTTCCCTTGAGGGAGACTCACTGAATCTGCTGTGAAATCACTGACTTCATGTGGTGTCAGGGGCCAGAATAAAGGACCTTCTTGTACTCGGCTCCAGTCTCAGGGGACAACCCTGATGAAATGTCTGTTCTTCTGATCTTGACTTTTGCCTCTCTGTGCCCTGCAGGTGTGTGGAACGTGCCCGTGGACAGCCGCTATGTCACATTAACTGGGACCATCACCCGAGGAAAGAAAAAGGGGCAGATGGTAGACATCCATGTCACGTTGACAGAGAAGGAACTGCAGGAACTCACCAAGCCCAAGGCATCGTCAAGGGAAACAACACCTGGAGGCAGAAAGGCCTGCCAGCTGGGAGCAGACCGTGGGCCACACGTGGTCCTCTGGACGTTGGTCTGCCTGCCTGTGGTTTTCCTCCTCTCCTTTGTGGTCTCTTTCTACTATGGCACCATCACTTGGTACAACATCTTTCTCGTATACAACGAGGAGAGGACCTTCTGGCACAAGATCTCATGTTGCCCCTGCCTCATCCTCTGCTATCCAGTGCTCATCATGGCCATGGCCTCTTCCCTGGGCCTCTATGCGGCCGTGGTCCAGCTCTCATGGTCCTGGGAAGCCTGGTGGCAAGCTGCCCGGGACATGGAGAAAGGCTTTTGTGGTTGGCTATGCAGTAAGCTGGGTCTGGAAGACTGTTCTCCCTATAGCATTGTGGAGTTGCTTGAATCAGACAACATCTCAGGCAACCTGTCCAACAAGGATGCCACCCAGGAGATAGAAACATCCGCTGTCTAAATTCCCAATGACTTACTTCATTCTCTGGTCTTAGTAGCCTGTTTATCATCTTCCAGTTTCAGAATACTCCTTGTTTAAATTATTCCTTCTCTCCCCACTATACACTGTTCTTCTGGAAAATTTTAGCCCACACTTATCTGTCGTACCATCTTGTTGGTTTTCGGGAGGGCAGGAAACGGAAAAGCAATTTGTGCCCAAATAGTCCATCTAATGGATAAACTCTTCTTTGTTCCTTACCCTAAGATAACCCTTTATCTGAGACAAGGAAGTTCAGGTGTGCAACAGTTCAGGAACTTGAAGGTATTCCTGGTGCCTGGAACCCAGGTTAGTATGTGACTAAATGTGACAGGGAGACTAAGGAGGCTCAGGGAAGACCAAATCCACTAATAAGATAATAGATAGTGATGGAGTGAAACATATAAGAAGCAGGGTTGCTACAGTGTAGCAGAATGTAAGAATTTGTGTGTATCACTTAGATTTTGATTTATATCTTAAATATAATCGAAGTCCAAATAGCAGTAGTTTAAACAAGACAAAAGTCTGTTCTTTCTTGTACAGAAGAAGTCTGGAGGCAGACCATCAGGGAAACTGATAAAGTCATCAGAGTTCCAGGCTTTCTTTTTATTTCCCAACCCTCATCGCCTTTATCCTCAGCAACCAGCGCTGACTACATCTCCAGTCGTCCCATCCATGTTTCAGACAGAACAGAGGACAGGGCAGAGAAGAGCACATACACTCTCCCTAAGCTAAGGAGGTTTCCCAGGAGTCCCTTTCAACACTTCTTCTATCTCATTGGCCAGGCCTTACTCACATGACCTCATGAGCAAAAGAGGCTGGAAAATGTAGTCTTTTGACTGGGCAGCTGTATTCTAAATATTTGGATTCTGCTAATTTAAGAGACAAGGAAAGAATGGCTATTTTGGTAGGCAAGTAAGAGTCTCTGGCTTACAGTAATTATTTAAATACATTCAGATCCCAAACTGTGAATACAGTTCTATTTATGTATTTATTTATTTAAGCCTAAATCTTACACAGAGAACTTATACATAGATACTAGCTACATATACTATGCATAAACCACACAGATATTAGCAACTCGTGTGTTGCAATTAAATATCTGTAATGCCATATGGTTTCAGGTGTTTTCAAAAGGAAGAGTGGATAGCTGAGTACAATTGTATCATGTACAAATTATAGTAGCATAGCTTTTTTCCAGGTAGTGAAGATGGACTGGGTGATGATATTTAATGTAATGTACAGATGAAGGACTGGGAAGAGAGGCATTGCATCTGTCAGACATTCCCCCGCCCCCGCCCCCGCTCCACAACCCCCAGCAGGGTCAGTAACCCTAAGCAAAAGAAGATGGAGTCAGCTTTGGGTGTGTGTGTGTGCTCAGTCATGTCCAACTCCACAACCCTATGGACCGTAGCCCACCAGGCTCCTCTGTCCATGGGATTTTCCAGGCAAGAGTACTGGAGCAAGTTGCCATTTCCTCCAGGGGATCTTACTGACCCAGGGACTGAACCTATGCCTTCTGTGTCTCCTGCACTGGCAGGCGGATTCTTTACCACTGAACCACCTGGGAAGCCCCAGCTTGGGATGGTTTGACCAAACCTCACTCAGAATTTTCTGGAGTTCATCAACAAATACAATCTTTGCTGAGAAGCTTGGATCTTTGTGGCCACTGAGGGTATAAACCCTAGATGAATCCAGACTAATACATTCTGAACTTAAAAAAATTCCTGAGGGATCCCTTTCTAATAAAAAAAAAAATCGTATGCGGTCACACAGATTTTTAAAGTTTGGGTCCTTACATGAAGAGCTGGTGTCCATGTTCATGTTTCAGGAAGAAGCTGTTGAAAGAACTGCTGTGAATCAAACCCAATGGGTCAGGTAACACTGTGCCACAGAAGGCCAGGGGCATTCGCCTAATGCATGGTGCTGAATTCCCCCTTTAGAGGGAAACCCATCCTTTTAAAAATAACTATCATTAGTTTGAAAAAACCCAACTCTGTCCAACATTATTGAAGATAACTTTGGTGCTGTCTGGTGGTTTTGCAGAGATACAAACAATTGAAATGAAGACAACAATAAAATCTAATTAACGTTTGCTCACTTTGTCTCTGAGTCTCTCCAACATTGAACACTACAGTTTTCAGAAAAAGAGTGAGTGTAGTGACTGTTTTATAGGTGTGTAATGGTCTTAATATGGGTCCTTAACATCTTGACTCTTCCCATCTGCCACCAATTTGTGAGGCTTCTGTTTCGGTGGACTCTTCCCACAGATCACAGATTTACCTGAGCCTACATTAGGAAGTTGCAGCTTTATTTGCCACGTTTTTTTCAGAGGTTAAGGAAACCAGTGGGCAAGGTCCAAAGCAGTCACGATTAGGACAAAGGTAAGATGTCCCTGCGGGATGGAGGAGGGTGGGGTTAGGGTAAGGAACAAGGGATACCTAGATGAAGTAGATGTAGCCCTCACCCTAGTTGAGCTCGCCAGCTAGTGGAACCCATAGGTTCATAAAATCATGTCAAAAGGGCTCTGAGAGAGAGATGGAAAAGTCTTAAACTAGAGGAAGGAAAACCTCACCAAACAGACCCAAAGCAATCTCATCTCAGCTGTTAGCAAATGCCTAGAGAATTTTAGAGGAGAAATTAGAGATTTAAATGCCATATTTGAACATTCTGTTAGCTCATAGTTACATAATCTCTTTGGTAAATATCAGGAAGGAGGATTATGCTTTCCAGTTGCTTTGTGGGCATAATATACTGAGCTGAGTAAACTGTATTTGATCCAGTATAATACCAATGTTGCCAAGTGTTTTTTTTTCGGGGCGGGGGGGCACGCAGCATGTAGGATTTTAGTTCCCTGACCAGGAATCAAACTGTGCCCCCTGCATTGGAAGCACAGAGTTTGTTTTGTTTTTATTTATTTTAACTGGAGGCTAATTACTTTACAATATTGTGGTGGTTTTTGCCATACATTCACATGAATCAGCCATGGGTGTACATGTGTTCCCCATCCTGAACACCCCCTTCCACCTCCCTCCCCATCCCATCCCTCAGGGTCATCCCAGTGCACCAGTCCTGAGCACCCTGTCTCATGCATCGAACTTGGACTGGCGATCTATTTCACATATGATATTATACATGTTTCAATGCTATTTTCTCAAATAATCCCACCCTCGCCTTCTCCCACAGAGTTCAAAAGTCTGTTCTTTACATGTGTCTCTTTTGCTGTCTCGCATATAGGGTCATCATTACCATCTTTCTAAATTCCATATATATGCGTTAATATACTGTATTGGTGTTTTTATTTCTGACTTACTTCACTCTGTATAATAGGCTCCAGTTTCATCCCCCTCATTAGAACTGATTCAAATGCATTCTTTTTAATGGCTAAATAATATTCCATTGTGTATATGTACCACAGCTTTCCTATCCATTCGTCTGCCGATGGACATTTAGGTTGTAGAAGTGGACCACTGGACCACCAGGAAGTCCCCCAAGCCATCTAGTCCATTGACATTAAGTTGCCATCCTTCATTTCAGTTCAAGTCCAGGGGGAGCAAAATCTCCTTGGATTATGATTATCCGTGGTTTCCAATGAAACAAGGTTCTAAATCTTTAAAAGAATTAATTTTAGATGACTTGATTCATTGCATCATTGAGGGCCATCCAGGGCTTAAGTTTTACAGTGTTGTAAAAGATTAGTGGCCAAAATCAGAAATTTCCTCCTCTTTAATTACTAACATAAGCTTGTTGAAATACTTCCTAGGCCCAAGATGGAGCCACTCCTGCCTAGGTCCCACACCAGCAAACCAAAATTTTAGATCACTTTTTTATCCCTTTAAATGCTCTGCTTGACCAGAAACACAGTACAATTGTCCCTAGCATCAGTGGGGGATTGGATCTAGGACCTCTGGGGAGACCAAATTCCGTGGATGCTCAAGTCCCGTATAAAAATGATAGGAGAGTTGGTTCTTTACGTCTGGATTCTGCATCATCGAATTAAACGAACCAGGGGTTGAACTTGATCCACAGTTGGTTGAACCTGTGGTTGCCCAACCCATGGATGTGGCGGGCCAACTGTGTGTGTAGTCAGCCAGCTCCCAGACAGCAAGCCAGCTCTGGGCTCTATACTTATTTCCTTGTTCCTTCTCATTCCAAACAAGGCTTACTATGTGCCCCACAGCTAATTAGATATTTTCTATTTTCCTCTTCCTTGTTGGTTATTATCTATCCTATAGAAGCTTCCTGCCTTTGTCCTATTTTGTGATTCTTTGAATCTGCTTCAAAAAGTGTTAAATAAAATCTGTATCACTGGCATTGTTTTCTTTAATCATTTTTAACAAGCATTTTATGTCTTTTTAATGGCATTTAAAAATCACATCAACATGGAACATCACTGCTCACATCTTTCTGGGATATAAACTTATTTCATATCTGTACTTTGTTAAGATTTTAAACTAATTTTTCCAATTGCCCATATAAACATCGTTACACCTCTGTCAGAACACAAAACCTGCACATTTTAATTTTGTATAATGTTCATAAATTCATCACTTATGTAGTTCATCAGAGCAATATCAGAACAATATCAAACTCGAATACATTTCAGCAACTTAAATTGTAATTTCAAGTTAAAATTTTTTACTTGCCTTTGTTAACTACTCCAAAGGGAAGCTTAGTCTACACTACAGCTAGAATTTAAAATATCCCTGCTGTTTCAGTTATCTCTTGTTGTGTAACAGGTAAAACTTAACTGGATTAAAATAACAATCATTTGACTTATTTGCTCATAATTCGCAATTTGGGTGGAGCCTGATGGATATGACTGGTCCATATCTCTCTAATACTAATGAGAAAAAAGAGAGAAGGAAAGAGAGGCTACACACAAGATAAAATCATGGACATAAAGCATAGAGATCTCCTTCACCATGGTGTCACCAGTAATTATTTAACTGTCATACAAAAAATACTTTAATATTTCAGCCTTAAAAGAATTCCTTGAATCAACATCTAGGTGAACTTCCTGAACTCTAAAAAGCACAGTCTAAAAGCATCTGACTCTCCTGGCTTCAGTCTGTTCGTAATTTGGGTTCCCTCAAGATCCCTCCCTCATCATGGCCTCCCCACATCTTTCCAGCTTCACATCTGTTTTTCTTAAGTCTGATTTTCAAGATGATTAGACTTAATGTTCTAGGTTGGCAGACACTTGCAAGTTGCTAGATCCTTTGTCCAATCAGCCATCAGCTTGTGGGCCATTTGGTACAGAAAATAGCCTTTTCTGTGTGAGGTTCAACTTGGGCCTGCCTCCCTCAAAGGGGCTGCAGGCTGGACAGTTTCCTTTGAAAGGGGGTGGGGAGATTGTCAGGCACCGTAATTGACAGCTGCCACTTCTAGCACATATCCCTAGATTCTTCTTCTTGAATTAAACCTCACTTCCCCCTTTCCAAACTAGGTATGTACTAAGTCACTTCAGTCCTATCTAGTTTTTGCGACTATATGGGCTAAGCCCATCAGGCTCCTCTGTCCATGGGATTCTCCAAGCAAGAATACTAAAGTGGGTTGCAGTGCCCTCCTCCAGGAGATCTTCCCCACTCCGGAATTGAACCTGCCAGTCTTATATCTCCTGCACTGGCAGACAGGTTCTGTACCACTACCACCACCTGTGAAGCTCAGGGATACTCTGAAGTATTGGCAGATCTTTAGCAGATGCTGTTCATGCCTCCAGGCCTATATACATCCCACCTCCTCTTAAAGAAAGAATGCTGTTTCCACTTTTGATTGCCTGGAAACTACTTTTCCTTCAGGAACTGGTTCTAAGGTCATCGCATCTGCTGTCTTTCCTTATCCTTCTTATAAGAAGAAACATAATTTATTCATGCTCATATACAAGTAAATCTAACTCCAGATCTCTGACATAAAACGCTGTGTTATTCTCAATGTGAGAAAAGGAGAGTGACTCTTTCGGAGAAGAGATTCCTATTTACCTAATTCTAGAAATTTGGGAAGTTCGAAGACCACAAAGTCCCTTCAGTTCAGTTCAGTCGCTCAGTCGTGTCCAACTCTTTGCAATCCCATGGACTGCAGCACACCAGGCCTTGCTGTCCATCACCAATTCCCGAAGCTTACTCAAACTCATGTCCATTGAGTCGGTGATGCCATCCAACCATCTCATCCTCTGTCGTCCCCTTTTCCTCCCGCCTTCAATCTTTCCCAGCATCAGTGTCTTTTCAAATGAGTCAGTTCTTCGCATCAGGTGGCCAAAGTATTGGAGTTTCAGCTTCAACATCAGTCCTTCCAATGAATATTCACGACAGATTTCCTTAAGTTCCTTAAAGTGAAAGTGAAGTCGCTCAGTCGTGTCCAACTCTTTGCGACCCCATGGACTGTATAGCCTACGACGCTCCTCCGTCCACTGTTCCTTAACCAGGGGACAAACGCAGTGAACCCGCGCATGCTCAGAGTCTCGACGCACAATTTCCCCGCCCCTTTCAGGCTCCGCGGGAAGCCGCTTTTGCCGCAACACTCCAGGCACTCCGGCTCCGAATCCTGTGGAACTGAGTTTCGGCGCCGCAGGTTCCCGCTCGGAAGAGGCGGTCGAGGCGCTTGTGGGGCAGCAGCATGGCGCGGTCCTGGGATAAGGTAGAAAGACCATTAAGCGTGGGCCTACGTCTATGCCTGGGGTCCGGAAAAGGTGGTTCGGCAGCAGGAATCATGGGATCACGGCGGTGCCATGGAGTGAGGAGGGGAGTTCCCGGTGGTGGGCTGATCGAGCGATGCGCTGTGAGAAAAACTGGGCATTTGGAGTCTGAAAAATGGGAATTGGAGCCTCGCCCAGTCCCCACCCCCGCCGCCTCCTCAGTCCTTCCGTGCTTACTTTATCGCCACCGGTCCACATTCTGTCCCCATCCCACTCCGACCTCTCCTCGGTACCTCTCCATCTCCAGCCTGCCTCCACCTCCTCCATTACTTCTGAATCTGGTTTGTAAAAATCTGTGAGGATGGACGTTAGTTATGGTAAGCACCAATCCCACAGTCTCGTAAAACATCAGAGAGGGATTGCAAGTGAAATAATTTGAAATGTAAAACATTCTTATTGTTGTTGTTTAGTCGCTAAGCCGCGTCTGACTCTTGCAACCCCATGGACTGTAGCCCGCCAGGCTCCTCTGTCCCTGGATTTCCCAGGCAAGAATGCTGGAGTCAGTTGCCATTTGCTTCTCCAGAGGATCTAACCAACCCAGAGATCACTGAGCCACCTGGGAAGCCCCGTTCTATTATTACCTCTATAGTAATCGAGTATCAAATATTTTGCATTTATTGAAAGCTTACTCTGATGAAGCACTGGTCTAAAGGTTTTATTCCTGTCTTACTTAATCTTCACAACAAACCCAGAAGTTGAAACGTTTTTTCTCCTTTACAGTTGAGAAAAGCAAAGCTTAAAGAAAGTGATTAGCCCCAAGGTCACCCAGTCCATAAGCAGTAGACTCCGAATTTAAACACAAGCTTTCTGCTCTCAGAGCTCTGGAGAATGTTTCTCTTGCTAGGAATCGATGATTCTCAGTGACCCAGGTTAATAACGTATGGTGATGAATTTTTTAAATAGTGTTTTCAATATAGGCAGAAAGTGGTACTTGTCTCTGAGGGATCATAGAGGTAGGCGTGTTCAGAGGAGTTGTTCATTCATCCATCCATCTGTAATCTCAAGAACTAGGCCCTTTATTAGGCAACTGGTATACAGATAAGATTGGAGAAGGAAATGGCAGCCCACTCCAGTGTTCTTGCCTGGAGAATCCCAGAGACGGGGGAGCCTGGTGGGCTGCCGTCTATGGGGTCACACAGAGTTGGACACGACTGAAGTGACTTGGCAGCATACAGATTAAGATAGGAGTTGGAGCAGGTGATCCCTAGTGCCCTCACCTCCCCATAGGGAAATAACTGATTAAAATGGTTATGAACATACGCCATGTACCTCCTTTATTCCTTTCAGCTGCTGAAAACTTTCAGCTCTAATAAAGCAGATGTTTATGGCAGGTGGACTTACAGCAAAATTCTAATACCCTCGTTGCTTCAGTGTTTAAATGGCGGGGCGGGGCGGGGGGGAGGGGGGAGGTTGGTCACTATGCCACTCACTTTCTTTTTCCTGGTTTTCTTCCTGCTGTCAGAAAAGAACTTGAGATACTACATAGACCATTCTCTGCTTTCAGATAAGAAGTTCCATACTGTGAAAGCCTTTGTTGACATTTTTTGGATAGCTGATTCCTGGCAAAGGACCTTTAGTCCTCTTTTTTTTAGAGTTTTCTTTTTTAAAAGTAGCTTTATGAACTTATTTATATATTAAGTAAGTACAGCAGCATATTTGGGGACTCTTTAACTTTTTTAAAGATTGTTATGCTCAGAGCATTGAAAGTATGGGATGTAAATTTTTTTGCTCTCAAAGGAATTTCTCCAAACATGCTATTTATAACCTGGAGCTCTCTTAATATTAGTACATTATGTTTAATTTTTTGTAAATTAGGGGAAAACTTAAATAGTCTTTCCTTTCCATAGTTTTGCCTTGCCTGAGATGTAACCAAATTAGATATCATCTGTAATGTCCCTGATAGGAGCTCACCCAGGTTTTTCAAAGAATTCTAGGGTCAGGAGATAGTTGTTTCAGAAAACAATTTCACTAATTACTTCTAGGTATCATTTTTTCTTCCCTTCAGTTTAGTTCAGTCGCTCATTCGTATCCGACTCTTTGTGACCCCATGGACTGCAGCACACCAGGCCTTGCTGTCCATCACCAATTCCCAAAGCTTACTCAAACTCATGTCCATTGAGTCGGTGATGCCATCCAACCATCTCATCCTCTATCGTCCCTTTCTCCTCCTGCCTTCAATCTTTCCCAGCATCAGGGTCTTTTCCAGTGAGTCAGTTCTTCGCATCAGGTAGCCAAAGTATTGGAGTTTCAGCTTCAGCATCAGTCCTTCCAATGAATATTCAGGACTGATCTCCTTCAGAATGGACTGGTTGGATCTCCTTGCAGTCTAAGGGACTCTCAAGAGTCTTCTCCAACACCACAGTTCAAAAGCATCATTCTTCAGCGCTCAGTTTTCTTTACTCTCACATCCAACTCTCTAAGTCCAACTCTCACATCCATACATGACTCCTGGAAAAACCATAACTGTGACAAGACAGACCTTTGTTGGCAAAGTAATGTCTCTACTTTTTAATATGCTGTCTAGGTTGGTCATAATGGACTCAAATCAATTTCCATGTAACTTCCATCTGTTAATCCTATTATCTCTCTTGCAGAGCTGTTTTTTTGTAACACAGCTGTCAACTATATGAGGATAACAGTCAGGTTCCTCTAAATCTTCTTGTCTGGTTCAAATAGCCAGTTTTTTCCACCTGTTCCTCTCATCAAAAATGCTCCAGATCCTTCTCTAACCTGCTTATTTCATATTCGGTTGTAGTTAGTCTTATAAGATGTGATGGTCAGAACTGCTCAGTTTGTCAAATGTGGTCCAGTCAGTACAAAGCATAGGTGAGACTGTCAGTCAATGTCAGATAATGTTAACTCTGGAAAAGACTTTAGATCTCATTTAGTCCACTTAGTCCAACAACTGCTTCCTGCCTCCACAGATTAGCAGTGAAGTTAAGTGATGTGCCTGAGAATGTAGCTATTTGGTAAAAAAGATGGGACTGATTCCAGGTCTCCAGATTGCTAATCTAGTCTTTTTAAAAAAAAAAAAAAAAAACATTAAACTTGTCTTTTCCTTCCATGAATTTACTACAACATTGAAAATATTTTTTACCGTACCATTTAGGACCAAAAATATTTTAGAGGGTGGGATAGGGTAAATATGGGGAATCTACTACTGTGGCCATGCCATGCTGGTGACATTTTATAATCCACCCTGAAATTGTGAGCTGCTGTTTGTTTAGGTCTCCTCCAACCCAATTCAGTTAAATTTTGGATGCCAAATGTAGGACTTTACATGTATCCGTTTTACTTTCAGTTTATGTTTGCCCTATTTCCTTAGTCCCCAGTGTGCATGATTACTAGCCAATGACTAGAGTCTTTATTTGGTTTCCTCTCCCTGCGATTCCCCTCATTCACAGGACTTACTCCTACTCATCCTTTAGTTCACCCAAGGATCGTGTCTAGAAAGTCTTTCCGCTTCCTTACCTGTCCTCTATCACTTCCACTAGTCTTGGGTAGATGCCCCTCCTATGTGCTGTCTCAGTGCCCACTGCATACCTCGGTCATGGAATATTGGGTCATTGGTGTCTGTGTCCCCTAGAAGAATAGATTTGGTGTCTTAGTCTTCATTTTAGATTCTCAGTGTACAAACTGATTCGAATTATCGGAGTATATCATTTTAGCATATATAGATTGTGACAGTCACCTATTGCCACAAAAATGCTTTATGACAAACTATACTCCAAATCAGTGGCTTGCAACAAAAGCATCTGTCCTCATGCCGTAGGGCTGCAGATCAGTTGAATTTTGGGTTTGATGGATTCGGGGCTGAGCTGGGCTGGACTTAGCTCTTGCCTGCAGGTTGTTTTCGGATCTGCTCCCCATGGGTTTATGCTCAGGCTCAGGCCAAAGGAGCAGCAGCTGCTTGGAGCATGCTCCTGTCCTGGCAGGTGAAATACTTTGTAGCTTTCAGAAATACCAGGACTACTTAAAGTTTCTCCACAGTAAAAATTCATATGTCTTACATCCATTCTCTACATTGAACAACTCCCCTCCCTTTATCATGCATCCCCTGAATATATGAGTGAAATAAGCAAAGGACATGTCCTTTGTTTTATTTTTTTAATGACCATTAATATTTTCTCACACACTCTCTGGGACTTCGTTTCTAGGCAGCAGTGGTGCTGTGTATGGATGTGGGCTTGGCCATGAGTAACTCCTTTCCTGGTGAAGAATCCCCATTTGAACTAGCAAAGAAGGTGATGACCATGTTTGTGCAGCGACAGGTAAGATTCAGAATGGTCTTGAGCTTGTAACTCATGGTTTAACTGTCTATGGCTTCAACTTAGTAGTGCAAGATGCCCGCTTCTTTATGTTGTCCACCCTTGGTATTTGGGGTAATCTGAGGAGTTATTCTTATACACACTCACGTGCAAGTCCAGCTGCCATTAGAGCCTGATGTTTTTTCTTGTCTCATTTTGGCTCCTCCACTGGATATGGCAGCTTTTCCGAAACAAGAGGCAATGTAATGTTTAAATATGTAACTGCTATAGCTAGATGACCTGGGTTTGAATCCTTGCTCTGCCATGTCACTTACTAACCTTGTTATCTTGATTAAGTCTTTCAACTACCCTGTGCCTATTCCATTTACCTTTTACTGGTTACAAACTACCCTCCCAAAACTTAATGTCTTAAATGACAGTTAAAAAAAAGTCATCCCTTGTGGTTTTGTGAGATAACTGGGTGTCTGAGACGGGTAGTTCTCTCTGAGGCCTCTCGTGAGGGTGCACTCAGTGGTGGCTGGGGCTGAGTCATCTCAAGGTTCGGTGAGGCCCTACCTATGCATCCGAGATGTCTCAGTCCCATGGCTGACAGTGTTGCCTTCTGGTGGCTGTGTGCTCAGTTGGGCCTGTCCCCCAGAACCCTTACATGTGGCCTCTCCGTGTAGCTTGGGATGCTCAGTATAGCAGTTGGTTCTAAATTTCTAAGACTGGATATTCTAAGAGACCTGGTTATGTGACTTTTATGACCTAGCTCTATAAGACCCAGAAAGTCATTTCCACTGCCTTCTGTTAGGTCACTTAGGTAGCTCACGTTCAGTGGGGGAGAAGGGGGTGGGAGCTAGACTCCCGTGCTGTTTTCAAGAGTAGCCTCTAGGTTCAGAGGGAGGAGGAATGGATGGAGGCCACTTTGAAGACGTGATGCCGCAGCGTCCTTTGTGTCAAAAGGGGGAAAATAATAGTACCTCTAAGAAGAAAGTGTTTAGAACAGTACTTGGCGTATTGTAAACACGGTATATGTTTTTATTATCATTATTACTACAGTTACTCATTTCTGCCCTTTCCACCTGGTTTGACTGCTGCTTTTGCTAAGTCCATGAAGCTCTGCTTCATCCACTGCTCTGCCGGACACCTCTGTGCTTCTTCTGGGTGTTAGCTTTTCCACTTGGAACTAGTACCTACCACCTGTCATCCTAGAGGTTTTTTTTTTTTTTTTTACAAATTCTGATAACCTGAAGCCCTAATCTAATGTCTTAAAGAAGACAAGGATGCTCTTAACCCCATTCTTGGTTATAGTAATTAGTGTCGTGACACTTAAGTAGTGGGGTTGTGGCCCCGTGTACTGTGTGTGTAGTTTTAAAGAGTAACAGTGCTTTCAGTCATTATTTGTGGCTCTGCCCCTTGCATGGGAGTCAGAGTGAATCTGGAAGGCCAGGAGACAAAACCTGGTACCACTCCATGCTGCATGCAATTTCCCTCCCCTCTCCTGGCTGAGATTCTGTCATCAAGTAAGACTACCTTGCGTCAAGATGAATACTTGTGTGGGATACAGCTAGAACTCTCACTGACCCGCCCCACCGGTGTGCTGGAGATATCTGAACCCCAGCAACTGGGACCTTCCTTCCATGTGCAACTGGCGGTTGTAGCTGGAATTGCTAACAGAGCAGAGAGAGATGAGGAACCACAGAATCCCACCCTTAACCCATAATGCAGCATTCTTCTTACCAATGGCTTATGTTAGTGAGCAGGGGGGAACAGGACTGCGTTTTGTGTCATACTATGTCTTGTTTTTTAAATTTCATTACGAAATGCTTTGTAAAAGAAGCAAGTACAGAGAACAATATAATGGAAAGCTGTTTTCCCATTGTCTAGAGCTATATCGCCCTAAAGTTTTACACTATTTGTTTGATTTCTTTTCTTTCTTAAAAAATCTTAAATTAAGGCCTCCTGTGTGTCTCCTCCTAACACTTTTCTTTCCTCTTCCTCCCCTCCTTTCCTCAGAATTTTCAGTTATTACTGTGCATATTTTATACTTTGGTTTAAGTGTATTTGTAAATAATATTTAGTATTGTATGAAGCTCTCAAAAGTATATGTCATAGTATTATGCAGTACATATAATTCCACAAGTTACTTTTTCTCAACCTTATGTTTTTGAGATTTATCCATGTTGGTAAACACTGAACAAATTCATTTTTTTTTTTAACTAGGGTATAATATTCCATTGTTAAATATTTTGCAGTGTGTTTTTGGATTCTTCAGTTGACTGTTTAAAGTTTTGCCCTGTTATGAACAGTGCTGAAGTGAACTTGAACTTTCTTGTCCCTTGTTGTCTTGTGTACATGTGTAAGGGCTTCTCTATAGTATATATACCTACAGGGGAAATTGCTGGGATATAGAATATGAACCAGTAATTTTCTTTTAATCTCTGGAAATTTTCAACCAGGGATAGTCATTCCAGAAAGACAGACTAAAATCTTTTCAAATCATCTGTAATTAGTTTTCACTGAGAATGAGAGTCTGATTTGGGTGGAAGCACATCAAAGAAACTCATCAAAAGCAGTTAGTGCCCACCCATTCCTCCACCACAAAGTGTGTTGAAAGGACAGGACCTTTAGTCAATGAAGAAGTCCACTTAGAACCTAGGAACTGTCACTGCCCATCAATCCCAGGGGCCAGTTAGCCCAGTATCCTGTTGTTGCCAATGGCCCCAGGGGCCTCCCCAGGGGAAATATGCTTGTCTTGCTCCCAGAAGGTTAATTATCTAATGGCCTCCAGGTGATATTGTATGATTTGCAGCCCTCTCACGTACTTCTGTAGGTGTTTGCTGAGAACAAAGATGAAGTTGCGTTGGTCCTTTTTGGTACCGATGGCACCAAGAACGCCCTCGCTGCTGGGGATCAGTATCAGAACATCACAGTGCACAGACATCTGATGCGCCCGGATTTTGACCTGCTGGAGGACATTGAAAGCAAAATCCAGCCAGGTTCTCAGCAAGCTGACCGTATCCTTTTTTCAGCCAGAGACGACTCTGAAGAAATTTCCTTTAACCTAGGGAATTGTCATCTAGTTCAGTGAGGTTCTTTAAGAGTCCTTGCTCTGAGTATATGGACATTTTTGGCGCTGAGGACATCATGGATGTGAAGCACATTAGGACTTAGTGTGAAATAGTTACACATTAACTGGTTGGGTGGGTGGACTCCAAGCCCATTAATTGGTTGGGTGAGTGGACTTTTAATTACACATTAAAAGGTTGGGTTGGGTGCCTGGACTCCAAGCCCTCCAGTCTGCCCTCGTGACATTGAGAGGATGGGAAGTATCAGAAGTGTGTGTGTTGACTGTGTGCAGAAGGCATGGTGGTGGCAGTAGTTAGATATGTTTGGACGTAATGCTGTACAAAGAGTACAGCCTTAGCGTTCTCCTAGCCTTCCTGCATAGAGGATATTTGTATGCCAAAAATCAGACTGATGCCCCAACTGTGAGACTTAACAATTTCTTCCACAGGTGTCCTGTTCCTCTTATTTTTTTAAACAGTGATGCCATCTCTGGTCACTGGGAGGTGCTGCTGTGCTGGGAGTGACTTACAGATGCTACATTATGGCTCACTTCATGTGTAAGAATGGGCTGTAATCACAGAAGATAAGTTCTCAATACAGTAAAATGGCATCATAATTTTTCATTAAATGAGTGGAATATGTGAGATTACCTTTCGGCTTACTTCATTTTTCCTGGTTGTATGTTTTAGGAAGTCTACTTTGATTTTTAATATATATATGGATATATGTTACTGAAATAAACTTGGAAGAAGGGCACTTGGGCAAGTACTTTTAAATCATCACACAGTCAGCCCAGTGTCCACAGGTTCCAGCACTGGGTCTCACTGGGGAAAAGTTGCATTTTGGGGGGATAAAGGGACTGTTTGACGTTATCTTCTGCCCTTAACTAGCTGAGTCCTGGATGCCCTCATCGTCTGCATGGATTTGATTCAAGAAGAAACTTTGTAAGTATCGCAGCTGAAGAGAGTTGGAGATGAACCTCTCAGTGTGGAATCAGACTGTTTGGAAAATGAACCCTTGCACGGTTGTAGTTGTGGTGCCCTGCAAACCCAGGGATTGAACCCAGGTCTCCCGCAATGCAGGTGGATTCTTTACCGTCTGAGCCACCAGGGAGGCCGGGAGAGTTCCTTGTTTATATTCTACCTTCTGAAGGCTGGAAGGGGATCCTTTTTATCATAGTGACCACACCTTTAACTGAGGTGGTTAAAGTTCGGAAATCAGAGACTTAATATTTCCATAATGCTCAAAAATTTTGCCTAAGATGTTTAAAGTGTGAGTCACAACTTTGTTGATTATGTGTTTAGTAAGAACTTAGCATCAACAGCATGTGGACTTCTAGAGTGTAATCACATTGTTAACTGGAGCTAATTGGTTCCTTACCCTTTTTCTGCTCAGTGACCAAGTACATTTGAATTTGTAGGAAATGATTCAGAAGAATGATTTGTTAATGTGCTAACTCTGTCTTCTAGAGGAAAGAAGTTTGAGAAGAGGCATATTGAAGTGTTCACTGACCTCAGCAGCCCATTCAGCAGAGATCAGCTGGATATTATAATTCATAACCTGAAGAAATCTGGCATCTCCCTGCAGTTCTTGTAAGACCATACAAATAATAATTGTGGACAGCTCTTGTGCTCTCATGATGCAGTGATAGGACCCCTTCATAGAGCGTTTGGTTTGCAGGAGTCCTCTCTGCTCTTGAGTCAGAATCTGCCACATTAATAACTTCAGCCAGCACTCATTGATTACTCTCTGTGTTCCGGTAACTCTTCTGAGTTTTGATGATAACGGGATGAAAGTCACAGTGAAACATGGGAATTTAGCTCTGTAGCAGACTCAAAGAACTGAGGAATTAGCTTGGAGAATCTCAGGGACGGGGAAGCCTGGTGGGCTGCCATCTATGGGGTTGCACAGAGTCGGACACGACTGAAGCAACTTAGCAGCAGCAGCATTAAGATCATTCAGTTCATCCCCTGTCTACATAGAAGACTTTACTCAACAGTTACCAGATTGGTAGTGTCTTCTCTTAAATGTCCTAGAGAACTGTGTCTTAAAGACAGTAGATGTTTTTAGGATAGAGAAGAATGTCAACTTGGGAACCATTTTAAACACATATGCTTATTTTTAACTCATTTTCAGATCTAAAGGATACATACACATTTGTAAAATGTAATTTGCTGTGTGTTTTTACAGATGAGGTAACAAACTTAGGGGGAAAATATATTTCATAGTTTTCTAGGGAGAGAGTCCCTCCTCTCTCAATAACTTGAATTTCCCCTCCAGGTACTTTATTTTATATCCCTTACAGAAAGTTCTTTTCACTACATTAATCCTTCCTGCTCCATCTAAAACCTGTTTTTCCTTGTCCTATTTTTTGGTAAAACCAGAGTGATAGTATAGAATGTTGAATTATTAGTTTTCTGAGGACACTCATTTTTCAGACTGAAATCTCTACCAGGAAGCCTCCAGCTCCGAGTGGTAAGCCCACGGCTTCTTTAAAATGTCTGCCCTGGGGAATTAAGAACCTCTCTTGCATGTATGTACTTCTTAAGACTGCTGAGGGGCATCTCCTTTCTGTAGAACTGTAGAAAAATAGTTCAGAATAAGCCATCAAGCTGATACTTGTTAAGATGGTACTTCAGAGAAATTAAGTGCTTTTTAAGTGATTCTTCTTACTGAGTCGAGGTTTTCTCGGCACTTCAAAAGCCCAGCGTGGTTTCTGTTCCCTGCTCATAATCTCAGATGTCTTTACATCCTTCACACGTCCTGTACTTCTGTCAGTTTCACTGGAAAGGGCTACTTTTCCTTTTGTGTGAGCAATACTGTAATCAAGCTGAGACAGAACAGAGCCTTTTCTTCCACTGGCTTGGTATTTGACTGGTTGTTTATAAAATGCTGATTGGATTGTTTAACTCTCTCTTCCTTTGCTGCAGACCTGTAGCATCCAAAGTAGAGTTTTGGGTTTTCTTGTTTGGTGTCTCCCATGTATGATTGATTCTTCTAGTTGGACCAGACCTTCCTGATCCTTGATTTTCATCATCCCTTCTTCCTGGTTGATGCTCTGGAAGCAGCAATAGTCTCATGAAACATGATGTGCCATATCCTGCTCCCTGGAAGCTCTTTTTTCATGTAATGCAGGACATATACATCTGTCATGCAAACAATATGTAGAAAAAAATGTAAATGGGAAGCTCTGTTTTAATAATGGCAAATAAAATGATAAAGGAATCACCTTAAAATCCACATGGGGTCACTAACAGATAATGTTGAGTAAACTGAAGAAGCCATTTGGGTTTCCAGGGACACAGTGGGGTGACATGCTACAGTGGAAAGAACCTTGCTCTTTCAGTCAGATGACCAGGTCTTTGCTCATCTTTAGCTATGCGGCTTTGGCTAAATTATTTTGTCTCTGTATATTCCATTTCTTTTCAAAAGATGAAGATAGAAATCTCTACCTATAATATAAAGATGAAATGAGATTGTTTATATGAAAGCATTTATAAAGTGTCATATAGATTATTATCATAAAATGTGTTTCGTTGGTTTGCTTTTCAATTTGTATATTGATTATTGACTATTCCCATGACTGTTGATCCCAATCTAGTTTTAGTCTCATTTCAGTCAAACAACTGGAGTGAAGCAAGAACAAAACTGGTTTTACTTATTTCTAGCAATTAACTGATTTCTGTATAAGAATTTTATATCTAAAATAATGATGATAATGTTTGTGGTGTAAGTATTTTAACACTTTATCTTACTGATCTTTATAATAACCTTGAGAAATCATTAATGGGCATTTGTTTGTTATTTTTGTCTGCCTAGAATGTCACCCAGCTTTTTTCTAGGAAGCATTTCTTCCTACTCTTTAACCTTATGGCTTGAATGAAAGCTGACCTTCCAGATCTGGCCCCCAGGTTACCATTGATTCCTGCTTTTGATGTTGTGCTTTTTGAATTGGAGAGTAGAGGGTTAAACCCTCAGTCCCTCTTTGGTAGTAGAATTGGGCTTTATGCACTTGAGGGTGTTCAGAAGCTATGTGGAGGAGAGAGCAGGCCAGCATAAAGGCAAATGAAGATGAAATACGGAGATAGAGTGAAAGGCTCACAGAATCCCTGTGGTGTTTGAGACTTTGGATCTAGTCATCCTAAGGCCATGTGCAGCCTCACTCTTTGAATTATTTTGTTATGTAAGCCAATAAATATCCCCCATAAAGTCCAAACCAAAGAGGTTTCAGTTACTTGAAACTGGTAAGAGTACTGGCTAAGGTAGCTGAGTGCTATTTGACAGCTGAGAAACGTAAAGCTCAGAGAAGTTGACTGACATGCCCATTTTCTCACAGCTAGTGAGTGACAGTTACAGAATTGGAACCCAGTTTATCATTTGGCTTCAGAACTTGTGTTCTTAACTACTGCTGATCTTTTCTTGGTAGTTTGCCTTTCCCGATTGGCAAGCAAGGTGGAACTGGGGACAGAGGAGATGGCAGCTTGCTCTCAGACCACCATGGGCCTTCCTTTCCTCCAAAAGGAATCACCGAGCAGCAAAAAGAAGGTATTCAGATGGTGAAAAAGGTGATGATGTCTTTAGAAGGTGAAGATGGGCTGGAGGAAATTTATTCCTTTAGGTAAGAAGTGAAAACATTGTCTACAAATTTCAGTTGTAAGCATATTCATTTCTCTTTTGATCAGAGAGCTCTCTAATGCTTTTCCTTTCCTGAGCCATTCTTGAATTAACAGTTATACTAACACTTTAATAAATACTCTGGTTTTTATTAAAAAAATGGTATACCAGCCTCTAATCCTTTTCTTTGAAGTTTGCATGGTTGGCACAAGGTTGCTCCTTTATTTCCAGGACTGTCAGGAGAGGTTGGAAATATATAGATATAATGAAAGATTTAACAAGTCAAATGATAAAAGATGAGGTGGTAGATTTCTTCTTTATGCCAAGCTTGGGATACATTTCTCAGGCCCTTCCTTGTCATACACCTAAAAAATATTCTTAATTATAAAAGTGGTATCAGATCTGAGATAATACTCAGTATCCTCTTGTCCTCTGATTTAGGTTTGGGAGGCAGTATACTATAATATAGTAATTTTTTGCCATTTATTTATTTATTTTTAGCTTTTTGACTGTGCTGTGCAGTGTGCATCCGGACCAGGGTTCAAACCCATGCCCGCTGCCGTGGAAGTGCAGTGTCTTAACCACTAGACTGCCAGAGAAGTCCCTATATATAATAGAGTGATTTTTTTTTTTTTTTTTTAAAGCTTTTGTCACAAAATAGTTTGGTCAGGCAAACACAAAACAAAACCCCCAAATTTATAACCTACTTATTCCATATGGGCTTTGTAAAGGCAAGAAATGTGAAATCCCGGAAGTACCATGTAACAATAAAGCAAGCTGCTTTTTTCAGCCATCCAGAGATGGTGGAAGAGACTGTTATTCTCTCTTGGAATTGGATATGCACTTAGTTTGAGCAAAGAACATGACAAGGGCCCCTGGCATCTAGAATGGTGTATATTTGAGGGGCTTGATTTGGTAAAAGTGGTGGCGGCATACTCTACTGCACAGTATTTCTTTTTTAGAGTTTCAGATTTTCAGGAATACTACCTAATGTTAAAGAATTCATTTCAGTTTATCAATAAATACACAAAGCACGAGCCTTTTAAATAAAATTCTTAATTGTTGAAGTAGATCAACAATTAAGATTTTTTTGAGTAGTGATAGTGTATATCTGCTCTAATTTTTCTTCTCAATCACAATTTTTACATAATTCTAATGAGCTATAGTTGATAAGTGATAAACCTGCTTTTCTAAGTATAGATACTCTTGGAAAATTGCAGGTAAATGGGGATTTTGGAAATTAAACTGTAATTTCCCAAGGGATTGGTGAAAGAATCAAAGAGGAATCCTATAAAGTGATGTTTCTTTGTCTTAGTATATGTTCTAATTATAATACATTCGAATGTGTTTTTCTAAATTATTCTCTCAAATTTGAACATGGCTTGCTTTAATGTGGGAATACATGTCTGAAGTGAACACGTTCACCATGATATTGAAAGAATTATCGGCCAATAAAATTATTGTTAAGAGTTTCTTACAGCAGGGAGGGAAATTACTATGTGTTGTCCTCACCTTTTTTTAAATGTTTATTTATTTGGCTGCACTGGATCTTAATTGCTGCATGCAGAGTCTTTAGTTGTGACACATGGGATCTAGTTTCCAGGGTTAGCACCCAGGGCCTCTTCATTGGGCGTGCAGTCTTAACCACTGGACTACCAGGCAAGTCTCTCTTCCCATTTTTGAAGCTGTGTTGATTTCAGGTCTCCCATGAAGGTATGGATCAGAACTTGGCCATCTGATATAGTAGCCATTATCCGCAGGTGGCTACTTAAATTTAAATTCAGTAAAATTACATAAAATTAAAACTCTAGCCCCTCAGTCATACTCTCCACAGTTCAAGTGCTCAGTAGCCTATTGTACAGGCACAGTTGGAAATACAGCACTTCCCTCATTGCACAGAGTGCTACAGGACAGCCCAGTGCTAGGCTTATTCTTATCTAGAAGACGTTAGTGGGAGATAACGTGACTTCTAATTTGGGGAGGTTCATATCTACTGCAGAATTTATCCAGTTGTTCTTAGATGTTACCTATAAAATGCTGATCTTCAGAACTTCCCCTGGAACAGAATCCAAACCTCTTGATTATTTTAGACATGACTCATAGTACAACTAGCAATGTCCTGTGAGGCAGGTGAAACCTGATTTCAGACCCACTCCTTCTTCAACGAATACAAAGCCAAGGTGTACCATAAGCTTTGGAGCAGAGTATCAGGTAGAATATCTACTATTCATTGTAAATTGTTCCTGAAAATCGGAGTCTCTTGAGGCCTGTTTGTCCGTAACTCTGGATAATGCCAGATAATCCTTAGTGAATTCCATAAGTTCCACCTCTCGCATGTATTTTTCTTTGCTATATTTGATCAGGAACCAGATGAAAGTAGAGTTGATCTTCACTAATGTTCAAAGGAACTAGCTCTGTACATTGTGTTTGCTACTTCCCAGTTCCCCTTCCCTGCCGACTGAGAAACGTAGGATTATTATATCTGCTTTATTTTAAGACAGTATGGACTGCTCAGTTCCTTTATCTCCTGAAAGATCATTTTCTAACTCTCTCCACAATGTGCGTATACTCATCATGTCTTTTATTTAAGAGAATGGAAACGAACTAAAGAATTGCGGAGTTAAATGACATTGAACAGTGACATTATAGGATGGAGCCCACCCTTTGATATCCTAGAGTAGGGCTTTTTATCCTGAGGTCTGTGATTTTAAGGGAGTTGTGCAAATGCATTTATGAATGTGCTTGTATCATATCCTCACAGTGTCCTTGATCCTGAAAAGAAAAAAAATGTTACAAACAACTGGCTGAGTTGAAAGAAAAGATTGAATGAGGGAAGATAGAGATGTTCCTTTTCACCTGTTAGTGAAATTCAGCTGGGATTCAGCTCCTTCCTCAGCCAACTCATTTGTACTCTGGCTCTCTCCCAACTGAGAGTTGCCACAAGTTTTGCTTGTCATCACCTGCTGTTCCTCTCTTTATGATCAACAGCATCTCACTTCTCAGTCTAGAAAACTAAATGCAACATCCAGCAAAGGTTAACATTTTAAAATTGCTGCTTTCATAATACATTTTTCTTTGTTAAGTGAGGCTCTGAGACAGCTGTGTGTCTTTAAGAAAACTGAGAGGCGTTCCATGCCCTGGTCCTGTCAACTGACCATTGGCTCCAATTTGTCTATAAAGATTGTGGCTTATAAATCGGTAAGTGGTAGGTACACATTTTTTAAAGAAATGTTACCAGGCAGACAAATGTGCTTATATAAGAAACTGGCAATTCATGTGTGGGTTATTCAAAACCATAATTACTGCTTCTCTAACTGCTCTCCCTGTTTATTTCATCTCTATTTAGCTTTTATGTAAAAAGCATGCTAGGAGAGGAACTTTTAAGAATTGTCTGTAATAGAAGTTGGTTCCCTCCTCTTTCTCTTTCTCTCCATTGACAATTGATTGTTAATCACAAGTTTCAAGTCTTTCCCTCTCCTTTTCTTTTTTAAAAGAAAGAAAATGCATTAAAAAAAAGAAAAGTTGCATTATTGTAGTATTGTAGCAGAAATACAGATACAAACCAGAGTTAAGCTCAGAGTTTTTAAAGCTCAGTCCCATCTAATTCAATTATAAATGATCTGGTAGTAATAGCATCTAAAAAATATGAGTACATTTTGACCTATTAGTGTGAAATGGCCTCTTTGTAGCGTATGTGCATAATAGCACACTTTCAAAAATGAGTTGTTTTTGGTAATGACTTGATGACATACCAGTTTGAATGTCAGCCTCTGATCCATGCCTCCACATGGCCCTCCTTGCCTTTTTTCTTTAAATGTACAAAATAAATATATAAACACACTTAAATATATAAAATGTAAAAAGCATGTTTTTTTATAAACTGTTTTTTTTTCTTTTAATATTCAAGGACTTAATTCCAAAGCATACTACATGCATGAGCACCATGGAGGTACTTCAAGGCCTAGAATAGTGTCCCTGAGAATGAGAATAAGTCTCTTGCCTTTTTTTTCCCTTTTGGTAGCTTCTTTTTCGTATTTTCTTATTGATTTCTGACTACTGATAGACTGCTTTCCCCTTTCTTCTCTATTGAAAAAGTATGGTAACAAAATGTAGGGTCTTCTTTTATTAAACAGTCTGTGGGTTTTGCATAGAAAGTGTTTGAGTATCTATGAATATTAATATTTATCTATGGATTACCCTTGGGGAAAATAAAATGTAGAAAGGATTATAAAATAAAATTTCCACAGTAAGCCAGAGACGACAAACCAGTGTAGCTGGAGTGATTGTTTTGGATTTTTTTCTGTAAAGCAGAGAATGTATTAGTTTTTCCTCTTTCTTCAGTCTGAATCCTGACTTTCCTTGTTTTCCCTTTATTTTTCTTTCGGAAATCAGATTACACAGGAGAAGGTTAAAAAGTGTTGGACAGTTGTGGATGCAAGAACTCTGAAAAAAGAAGCTATACAAAAAGAAACAGTTTATTGCTTGAATGATGATGATGAAACTGAAGTTTCAAAAGAGGATACTATTCAAGGTATTATGCCAGTGAGAGTTTCACTGTTTCCTGGAAGATTTTCTTCAAGATGATATGAGGCAGGCTAGGTTTTGTATTGTTATTTGTCTAGAGACACATCTGTGTGAGGGAATCATGGGATGCTGGGTTCTGTAACTCATCTACTGGGGTTTGGGCAGGGCTGTTCTGAAACAGGAGTATGCTCATGCATTCGGTCTCTCTGGGTTTTATTTATTTTTAATTGTTGATGATTGCTTTACAATACTGGTTTGATTTCTATCATACATCAACATGAATTAACCATAGGTGTACATATGTCCCCTCCCTCTTGAATCTGTCTCCCACTTCCCGCCCATTCCCACCCTTCTAGATTATTACAGAGCCCCAGTTTGAGTTCCCTGAGTTGTACAGCAAATTCCCATTGGCTGTCTGTTTACATGTGTTAGTGTATATGCTTCCATGCTACTCTCTCCATTCATCTCACTCTCTCCCTCTTCTCAAGTGACAGGACTTAATACTTGGCTTTGTTTTGAAGTCTGAAGCTTACTAGCTAGGCAAATGCTTATATTAACATGGGTGAAGCAACTTTTTTTGCGAATCTTTGACTTCCATGGTGATCATTTTTCTAAATGCCAATTTCAGGTCTCATAATGTGCCAGATTAGCTCCCTTAAGGTAATTTAGGGGTTAAAAAAATTATTTATATTTGTCATGTTGCTTTATATTCATTGGGATCTTTAGAGTTGTACTTCGTATATTTATATGCATTAGCTCTGTAGAGTGTATTTAGATCATGTCTCTATCCAGAGAGCTTAGAAGCCAGCTGAATGTTCAAGAGCTAAAGTGATAAGATACCAAATGATGGTTAAGATAGAAGCCAGAGTCTTTATATAATAAATTTATCACCAGACTACTATGTGCTAAATAGTCTCAGTATAATTTTAATTTAAAAGCCTTGAAAAAATTCCTTTTATCTGTGTGGCATTGTATCACAGTGTTTGTGTATATTTATATGTTTTGCAGGGTTTCAGGGGGTAGGAGAGTGATTAAAAGTGGTAATGGTTATGCCTCCTTTCTTTGTTCTCATGAGTTATATTTAGAATGTAATTACCATCCCATCATCTCTACTAATTCTTTAATTCAGCTCATCGGTAGAGTGTGGTTAAGAACAGAAATTTTGGAGTCAGACTGGTTAGAATCTTGGCTCCACTACTTGCTAGTCATTTAATCCTAGTATAATGACTGTCTCATAGTAGGAGGATTAACATGATTAAGGGCATAAGACCAGAAAAGTAGAGGGCCTTCTCAGTGATACTGAGTAGTTGGGTAAGATGTACTGGGCATATACAGACTCGTGGTCAGAGCAGTATATAAAAGACAACCTGCATTTTCTCTTTTAATCTTCACAGCAAGCAGTGAAGTAGGCACTCTTGTCCCCATTTTACAGATAAGAGAACTGAGGCTGAAAGACATTCATTAACATGTGCAGTATCACATAGTTAACAGCTAGTAGATTTGAACCCAGGGCTGCAAGAGTCTGTGTTTCTCCATACTATTCTGAGTTAGGAAGGGTTCTGAATGATACACTGAAGAGTTGATGCTTAATTTTGAGAGCAGCATGAAGCTGTTTATAATTTTGAGGAGCAGAATCTCAGAGTTGTGTTTTAAGATGATTAATAGGACATATGGATGTAGGATGGATTGGAAGGAGAAGGGACTAGACATGAGGGTGCCAATTCTTTTGGTTGCAAGCAAAGAAAGCAACTCTGGTTTATCTTAGGCAAAAAGCAAATTCATTGATAGAGCAATGGAGAGGAAAGAGTTAAATATGGTTTAAGTTTAAAGAGTATAGGTGAGTAGCTTTTCTCTCTTAGCTTTTTGCAATTACCCACATGCTTCCTTTGCCTGTCCCCTACTCTCTACCCGCTAATAGGTAGAGTTCTCTCTTCTAGATAGAGGGATTAGTTAATACGAGCAAAGACTTGTCGTATTTGTAGTCTGTTCTCTACTTTTGGCCATATACAAAAGTTGCAGTACTTGATTTGCCCTTTAAAAGATGAACCAGAAAACATGACACTTTTAACGAGAAGTTTCAAATTACTCTTAAACAATTCAAGTAAGATGTCTGAAAAAACATGTACTACTCTTATGTGCCATGTATTTCCCTCTTAATTTTTTGTTGACATTTTTTTATCATTAGTTTTTATTAAGACATATAGAAACGTGTTTCTTTTTAATCAAATACTTTGCATGAACAGAGTGAGAGGGGCTAATAAATAAACATTGGATCACAGAATCTGCCCACAGACACACACGTTTCTTTGTTTCTTCGAGTGAAGATGCACGCATGTGCTTTTCCTTTTTATCCGCCCAAGGTCAGACTCCTTGGATTTTGATGATCTTTCTCCCTATTAAACATACAATACTATATAGTGAAAGGGCTCAACCGTACATAGAACAAAGACCCTGAAACAGGGTTGGAGTTTTTTTAAGGAGCCAAGAGCCTGTATGTGTATGAATACCCTAAGTAATTAAAAATATATATATATAGACAATCCTACCCCAGAAATAAAATAAATTTAAATGCAGAAAAATATCCAGCATATCAATTGAATGTTTCTGAATAGAAAAATTTTGGCATCTTCTGTTAGGCATTTATAAATCTCCAGCATCCATTTTTGGGAACATTTTGTTCTGAAATTTTCCAATAGGAGTTTTTCTCTGTAGATTTCCAGGTTTCTGAATAAATGTGTTCTTGTTATTATTTGTACAAATCATGATTATACTTTATAGTCATTCATGGTTTATATTTGGTTGGTAACTAGTACATTGCATTTGCTGCTGTTCTTTCTTCTAGGCTGGATAATCATCAAGGTAACTAGATGGCAGAATATGCTACTTAAAAAAATATAATTAGATTTTAATTATCTCTATATTGTATATGTTTGTGGATCTGCTGCTTCCTTTCCCTCATTGATCACAAGGGACAGAAATTTGATTCCAGGGAACAGTATATAGAGGCTTGATCCAGAGTGTGCATATATTGTTAATGTATATGTGGGGCCAATTTCAGCTTGTAGAAAATGAGGCCCCATATGCTTAACAGATGCTCTTCTCTTGTTCTCCAGGGTTCCGCTATGGGAGTGATATCATTCCTTTCTCTAAAGTGGATGAGGAACAAATGAAGTATAAATCGGAGGGAAAGTGCTTCTCTGTCTTGGGATTTTGTAGATCTTCTCAGGTAAAGCACATATTCTACTAATTGTAAACAAAACAGACAAGCTTTTTTCTCATTATTTGAAATGGTGTGGTTTTGATTGGACCTTTTATGTATACTTATTTCACTTTTAATTTTTCTAAATGTAGTTTGCGGTGCTACTATCTTTGATTTTTGAAGATTGAAAATCAAGAGGTGGAGAAGTCAGCATAAATCAGAAGAACAAACTCAATGAAAAGTCACTTCTTAGCTTTGGTGTCAGTGGTAGCTCATGGTAGCCTTAAAGAAACAGCAACCAGTTCTTTGCTGTTGTATTCCTTTCTCTAATTGTAAACTGGAATGTTTTATAGGAATGAAAGTCTAGTTGGGTTTTGAATGACCATAGATCTCTTAGAATATCATTGATTTATGCCAGTCACCCTTCTCAGTGCCCAACAGAGATCTAAGATGTGAAGCTTGTTCATAAGTCATCTGTTTTTAGACTGCAATACAGAGATGCAAAATAGACACATTGGGAGATGAAGTAACTCAGTGAAGGCTGTGAGATACAATACACGGTCCTAGAAAGAGTCATTAAAGATTCATAAAGGTCTTAAGTGAAATGTTCTTGAAATGTACTTGAATAAGTAGAAAGTGCATCTTTTCAGGCTTTTTAGAGATGAAGAGATTCTTGTTGGCTCCAGAAGAACTCAAGTGAGAATTAAAATAAATATATTCCAGTATACCAGATTTGAACTTCTTCATGTTGCTCTAGCATGTGGTCCTTGTGTAAGTCAGTGTTAGAATAATTCGGTGAAGTTGGGGAGAATGTGTTCATGATATGCTCAAACTGTTAGGTGCATTTTTAAGATTCATAAGCCAAAAATTGAGAATATTTACTTAAAGTCAATACAGTTTTAATGGTGAGATTAAATACTTTTTGGAAGTTGAGAGTCTCTAACAAATTACAATCAACATACTTTTCTTTAAAATTATTTACTTTGGGAAGAGTGATTAAACTTAAAATTTATGTTTATTAAAGTCAGTGCTTATGAGGCAAGTGAAACAGAGCCTCCATTCAGACCTGCTTGTAGAAACTGGCCTCTTGGGAACTAATTCCAGATAGGCAGAAAAGAATTGCCTATCTAAAACCGCTACAACTGTAATTCAGCACTCAAAAAACTTAAATCATCTGTGCCACAGTGGGTGTGGGGGCCCATTTAGTTAAATGATGAAGCAAGAAAGAGTGAACTGAAAAAATACATATTCCATTTAAAGAGATTTTTATTCACTTAAACTGAAGTTTTAAGTCATGAAGTATTTTCTAAATCAACTTTTTTTGATGTTAAGCTCTAAGTTATTTTTATCTTAAGTACATTATCAGACAGATACAATAGAAATAGTCATGCTACTGCTACTGCTAAGTCATTTCAGTCGTGTCCGACTCTGTGCAACCCCATAGACGGCAGCCCACCAGGCTCTGCCATCCCTGGGATTCTCCAGGCAAGAACACTGGAGTGGGTTGCCATTTCCTTCTGCAATGCATGAAAGTGAAAAGTGAAAGGGAAGTTGCTCAGTCGTGTCTGACTCTTCTCGACCCCATGGACTGAAGCCTACCAGGCTCCTCCGTCCATGGGATTTTCCGGGCAAGAGTACTGGAGTGGGGTGCCATTGCCTTCTCCAAGAAATAGTCATAATAGCTACCATTTACTGATTACAATATTACAGTCAGTATACTAAGCATTTTATGTAAATTCCCATTTAATTCTTGTTATAACCCTCTTCAGTTCAGTTTAGTCGCTCAGTCGTATCCAACTCTTTGTAACCCCATGGACTGCAGCACACCAGGCCTCCCTGTCCATCACCAACTCCCAGCGTTTGCTCAAACTCATGTCCATTGAGTTGATGATGCCATCCAACCATCTCATCCTCTGTCATCCCCTTCTCCTCCCACCTTCAATCTTTCCCAGCATCAGGGTCTTTTCAAATGAGTCAGTTCTTCGCATCAGGTGACAAAAGTATTGGAGTTTCAGCTTCAACAACAGTCCTTCCAATAAATATTCAGGGCTGATTTCCTTTAGGATGGACTGGTTGGACAACCCTCTTAGGTAGGTGCATGATACATACTTTATATATTAGGAAATTGAGGTTCAGAGCTGTTAGATAATAGGCCCAAGGTGACCCAGTTCGAAGGTGGTAGAGATGGGTTTTGAACAAGGTCTCTCTGACTCTAAAGCTATGCCATTAATCAACTGTGATCTGTGCACCAGTAGACAGGCTCATTTTTGAATAGTCTAGCTTTTATATCCGGAGAAGGCGATGGCACCCCCCTCCAGTACTCTTGCCCGGAAAATCCCATGGGCAGAGGAGCCTGGTAGGCTGCAGTCCACGGGGTCACCAAGAGTCGGATACGACTGAGCGACTTCCCTTTCACTTTTCACTTTCATGCATCGGAGAAGGCAATGGCAACCCACTCCAGTGTTCTTGCCTAGAGAATCCCAGGGACGGGGGAGCCTGGTGGGCTGCCATCTATGGGGTCGCACAGAGTCGGACATGACTGAAGCGACTTAGCAGCAGCGGCAGCAGCTTTTATATCAGAGAAGGCAATGGCACCCCACTCCAGTACTATTGCCTGGAAAATCCCATGGACGGAGGAGCCTGGTGGGCCGCAGTCCATGGGGTCGCTAAGAGTCGGAGACGACTGAGCGACTTCCCTTTCACTTTTCACTTTCATGCATTGGAGAAGGAAATGGCAACCCACTCCAGTGTTCTTGCCTGGAGAATCCCAGGGACGGGGGAGCTTGGTGGGCTGCTGTCTGTGGGGTCGCACAGAGTCGGACACGACTGAAGCAACTTAGCAGCAGCAGCAGCAGCAGCAGCTTTTATATATATGCTTTCGTGTATTGTGTTAACAGATGCATACACAGCATCTTAAGAAGGTTTTTCCATAGCAACTAAGGTAAAGTGTACGTATGTACCTTCTAACAGACTAGTAATTAGCTTTAAATAAATAAGATCACATAGTTTTCCAGATTCCCTTAAACTGAGGGACACTAATATTTCTGGATTGAATTAGTGTGAAACTTTTCATTATATAAAATGGACTCTTTTTTTTTTTTAATTGTGAATTACTCTTTTAAATTTTCAGGGGACTTTTCACTTTTTCTTCTTCCAAGTTGTCAGTATTCTTGGTATCTAATTATAGGATGGATAAGAATTTAGCCAGAAATTCCCCAAATGTCTGACTGTCCTTTGAGAAGTCATTTAGGTGCCTTAGGAAAAGGTATCATTAACTGTTCTTGAATAAGTCAGCTATTACAGATTCTAATAAAAGGGCAAATAAATCTATACAAATGTAGCAGACTGAAAATATAAAATTATTCCCATATTTCTTCAAATAATGGTTTTCAGATGGGGAATGGATGTGAAGATGGAGGGTATTTAAATTACATGGGCCTCACCCCCACACCTTTGAGACTCAGTTTTCTTGAACTGCTGTTACTGTGAAAGTGCTCACAATTTCTCAGCATTAGAGGTGGGAGTGCAGAAAAAATATTTGAGAAGCATTACTTCTCTTATGGCACCTTCTTAGAAACTCTGGGCTCAAGATGACATAGATCAAAGAGATGTTGATCTTGGTTGATAGATGCAGGTGGTTATAATATCAGGAACTCTTAGTATTCATTTTCTAGTCTGTCTTTGACTCTGATGCTCTGCTAGTTAAGTAATTTAAAGGACAAATGGTACTCTAGTCTCTTGCAATTCATCAGTGCTTTGTCATTGCTCTTAGGATGAAGTCCAAACCACTTTGCTTATGAGACTTCATGATCTGATCTATGCTAAATCTTACTCATCTGACTTTACATTTATTGTGTTTAATTTATTTGAACCTCAAGTAGTAAGTTGTTTCTAGTGCCTGTGAATGTTTTTCAGCAAGAGCATTTTGAATAGAATTTCTTAATAACATGTGGCATTATGGTTTCATATGTTCCTTACTTTGGATCTAAACCAGTTCTTTTTCTCACTTCCTCGTGTAGGTCCACATGAAATATTTTATGGGAAATCAAGTTCTAAAGGTCTTTGCAGCAAAAGATGATGAGGTGAGTTGACAGTAGGTCTTTAAGGCAGGGCCACAGAATTGAATTGTCATTTTAAGTGAGTTGTTTGGGGCTTTTATAGTTTAAAATAACATTAATTCTTGCAACAGCAGTGGGAAAATTCACTGACCTTTAGCTTTGAAAATGGAGAAGTGATAAATGAGTTTGTCATAGCATGAGCACAAGGCCTGAGAACATAGTCCTGCAATTGGAGATCAGGTGAATATTAAAAACAAAAACGTTTGAGCAAATATATTTAATTTGGGGATCTCATGGTCACAGGTTCAGGAAGTGTGGCATTAGGTTAATATTTTCATTTTCATAAGCAGAACATTTAGTGCTGGCTTGAACTGAACAAAGCTAGTGGAGGTAATGAAATTCCAGCTGAGCTATTTCAAATCCTAAAAGATGATGCTGTGAAAGTGCTGCACTCAGTATGCCAGCAAATTTGGAAAACTCAGCAGTGGCCACGGGACTGGAAAAGGTCAGTTTTCATTCTAGTCCCAAAGAAGGGCAATGCCAAGAATGTTCAAACTGCCAAAGTACACTTATTTCATTTGCTAGCAAAGTAATGTTCAAAATTTTTCAAGCTAGGCTTCAACAGTTCATGAACCGAGAATTTCCAGATATTCAAGCTGGATTTAGAAAAGGCAGAGGAAGCAGAGATCAAATTGCCCACAGCTGGTGGATCATAGAAGCAGCAACAGAATTCCAGAAAAGCATCTATTTCTGGTTTACTGATGATGCTAAAGCCTCTGATTGTGTGGAAACAAACTGGAAAATTCTTAAAGACATGGGAAAACCACACCACCTTACCTGCCTCCTGAGAAACCTGTATGCAAATCAAGAAGCAACAGTTAGAACTGGACATGGAACAATGGACTGGTTCAAAATTGGGAAAGGAGTATGGCAAGGCTATATATTGTCACCCTGCTTATTTGACTTATATGCAGAGTACATCATGGAAATGCCAGGCTGGCTGAAGCACAAGCTGATATCAAGATTACAGGGAGAAATACCAATAATAACATCAGATATGCAGATGACACCACCCTTATGGCGAAAGCAAAAAAGGAACTGAAAGGCCTCTTGATGAAAGTGAAAGAGGAGAGTAAAAAAGCTAGCTTAAAACTCAATATTCAAAAAGCTAAATCATGACACCCAGTCCCATCACTTCATGGCAAATAGATGGGGAAACAATGGAAACAATGACAGACTTTATTTTTCTTGGGCTCCAAAATCACTGCAGATGGTGACTGCAGTCATGAAATTAAAAGACACTTGCTCCTTAGAAGAAAAGCTATGACCAACCTAGACAACATATTAAAAAGCAGAGACTTTACTTTGCCAACAAAGGTCCGTCTAGTCAAGGCTATGGTTTTTCCAGTGGTCATGTATGGATGTGAGAGTTAGACTATAAAGAAAGCTGAGCGCCGAAGAATTGATGCTTTTGAACTGTGGTGTTGGAGAGACTCTTGAGAGTCCCTTGGACTGCAAGGAGATCAAACTGATCAATCCTAAAGGAAATCAATCCTGAATATTCATTGGAAGGACTGATGCTGAAGCTGAAGCCCCAATACTTTGGCCACCTGATGTGAAGAATGGACTCATTGGGAAAAGACCCTGATGCTGGGAAAGATTGAAGGCAGGAGGAGAAGGGGATGACAGAGGATGATATGGTTGGATGGCATCACTGACTTAATGGACATGAGTTTGAGCAAGCTCCAGGAGTTGGCGAAGGACAGGAAAGCCTGGCATGCTGCAGTCCATGGGGTTGCAAAGAGTTGGACAGAACTGAGCGACTGAACAACAGCAACAAAGCATGCTGAAGATCCACTTACTCACTGGACAGCTTCCATCATTGAGAAGTTTGTCTTATTCTCTTTGCCCCTTTCTCTTCATTCTCTTTCTACATCCCAGGAGGTTGTGTTTTCAGGCTGGTTTCTGTCTGATTAACAACCCGTGACTGTTACATCCTATGTGCACACCTGCCCTCTCTACAGATATTTCCTGTGCAGTCTTCAAGTCAGAACTCCCTTGGAAATTTTGATGTTAACTGGAGGCTTACCATCCTGTGTCTGTTTCAGACTACTTAAACAGGTCTCCAAGTTCCAGAAGTTATTTATATTTGGAACTGGTAAACTGGATGCAGAAGGCTTGTTCGGGTGGTGGTGTTAGGGATCTAGTCCTCCTTTTCCCCTCACCTCTGAAAGGTAGCTGGCTGCTGATTTAGTGAATGGATATGCCAATATCCATTAGAGCAGTAAAATTAAGAGAAGAAAATGCTTGGCTTCCACTCAATGTTGGATTTGTTAATGCACAGTAGGTGTATGTGACTTCTCAAATTTGAAACTCCTACTTCATGGATTTCTCCTGAATCACATCCTTTTGGGAATCATGCAGTTCAATATATGTTGTCAACACAACTGCATTTTTAACTTCTGCCGAAGTTTTAACTCCAGCTTAATGTCCTTTTACCCAAAGAAAATTTTGATCACTTCATGTGATTGCTGGATATGAGTAAGAAAAGTCACATCACAAAGCCATGTTAGCACTTGTCATTGTCTAGACTTGCTAGCTCAGGTCAGGGCAGCCTTGTGGCTTGTGTAGTTCACATCCAGCCTTATACGGAACCTATAGATCACAGGGTCACTTTGTGACACTCAAGAAAAAAAAATTCTTCTACTAACGGGTCAGGGCTATTCTGTGGTGTCAGTTCTTGATGTCTTACTCAAAGAATAATATTAACTAATTGGAGCTTAATGAGATAAGCTGAGGAAGAAAGAAATTGTCATGGAAATTTTCAGTAAAAGATAACATGGAGAATACTTGTGTAGGTAGCAGCAAAGTAGGAGGGATGAGGGATGTGATAGCCTTCTTCAGATACTTAGCGGGTTATCATATGAAGCAGGAGCTAGACTCTGCTTCCTGCCAGAGGATAAATTGGAACCAACAAGTGGTCGTTTTGTTCACAATGAAGAATTATTTTATCAACAAGGATTACTGTCTCCATATGGATTGGTTCCTTGTGAGATGGTCCAGTCCCCATTCCTGTAAGTTTCTAAGCAGAGTCTCCATCAGTCAGATGTGGAAGGCAAGTCCTTCATCATGTGGGTTGCCAAACTAGATGAATACTTTTGTTTTCAACTCAAATATTCTAGGAATCTATGAATATATTCCTTTTTAAGAATATTTTCTTCGGTTATTAGCATTTTTTTTTACAGAGAATCTACACTTAGGTCCTGGTTTTCACTGTGTGGAAGAGAAATGGAGGAGAAAGGAGAGGAAATGGAGCCTTAGTTGAGAATCTACACTTAGGCCCTGGTTTTCACTGTGTGGAAGAGAAGTGGAGAGGAGGAAGGAGAGGAAATGGAGCCTTAGTTGAGTTTCCCACAAGTGTAGTGTTGTGTTAGAGCAGACACTGGGGACCCCGTCCTTCCTTCTTTAAATATCTCAGTTGGTTCTGTCAAAGACATCCACATAAAAACTTGCAGATACATTGGAAGTAATCTCTTCTTTAGTTTCCCACTGTGCTGATATGGTCTCTTGTATGGGACTTGTTAGAATATATACATTCTGTACTTGGTACACTTGGCTATGGACAGGGAGGCCTGGTATGCTGCAGTCCATGGGGTCGCAAAGAGTCGGACATGACTGAGCGACTGAACTGAAGACATTACTTAGCCAAGAGTAGGCACTAAGTTAATACTCCTTGAACTGAAAAGGTAATCACTCTATCATGACATCTGTAGAGGATTTTGATGGCAAGATATTGATATCATCGTTTTTTTTGTGGAGAAGATGGGAATATGCATAGCTAACGTTGATGGAAGTTAGCTGTGGCCCCTGAGAAAAATACAAAGTGTTTGAGAGGTTAGTGAGAGGAGGGAGGGCTTAGTAAAGCAGATCTGAAATGGACTGCTTGTCAGTTTGCTGATTCTTGAGGATGGGTTCAAAGCTTGAGAGCCCAAGCTTGAGAAGCTTGAGAGAGAGTTTTGGGGAGAGCATTCCAGTGAGGAGAAATTGTACATGGAAAAAGCTACTGGGGCGGGAAAGCACAAGACTTGCCTGTGAATAACGATCTGCTCTACCAAGGCTGAGAAAGAGGTACCTGTGGAGGTTTTTATGGAAGAGAGTGACATAGTCAGCTCTCGGAACAGGGGACACCATGATGGAACAGGGCGGATAGAATGTGAAAAATGGCATAAAAGTCGAATTTGTAGAGCCTGATGAACACTTGAAGTTGAAGGACAGTAGGCAGGCCTTATCAACAACTTTCGGACTTCTCATTTGGAAGTGATGTTTGTAGAAGGAGGGAGTACAGGCGGAGAAGAGGGGAGTGATACTAAAGTTAGTTTTGGTCATGGACAGTTTGAAATACCTGAGGTATAACAGTACAAGTTATCTACCAACTAGTAGGCTGTGTAAGTCTAGATCTTAGGAGTTTTAAAGCTGAATATACAGATTTTTGATTCATCAACTCATGGGACTGGGTGAAAGAAATTGTCACCAAAGTAGAGTTCTTTTAGAGTGAGAGGAGGAGAAAAAGGCCAAGAGCAGAATTTCAAGATTGGAAGACAACAAGAGCTGGGGGAATAGTGGTCCACAAAGGTAGAATAACCAGAGGAGAGTGTTACTTCTGAAGCCAAAGAAGGAGAAAGTGTAGAGAAAGAGGGGTGGTCAGATGCTACTGAAAGGTCAAACAGATAGAATGGAGACTAAGAGTTTGGCAACTTGGAGATCACAGGGCACTTCAGAGTAGTTTCAGGAAGGAAATGGCTACGTAGCTGGTTTAGATTGAAGAATAATTGTGTTCTAAGTGGTGAAACAAGATTATTTCATGAAATTTAAGATGAAGGTAAAGAAGGTTACAGATAGTAATTTATGGAGAGAGGGCAAGGAAAAATTTTGTTTAGAGTTAGGTATAAATTCAGAGGAGAAGGAAAGTTGAAGGAAAAAGAGCATATAACAAAGTTCCCGAAGAGGTACAGTAAATGTGATCAAATGCAATGTGTACAGTGTAGCCTTCAAGTGGATAGAGGGGTATTTAATATCCGAAACAGGGAGAATGTGGATAGCAATCTTACAAGTATTCAGTTGTGCTGTGAAAATCCTCACATGTTGGACACATACTAACACAAACATCTCTCTTACTAGGCGGCAGCAGTTGCCCTCTCCTCCCTGATTCATGCTTTGGATGAATTAGACATGGTGGCCGTGGTTCGATATGTTTACAACGAAAAAACTAATCCTCAAGTTGGCGTGGCTTTTCCTTTGATCAAGGACGCATATGAGGTAGAACCTGCAAGTTGTTTATTCATATTAATTTTTTCCCTTCAGTTGCTTTGTTCTAAACAGTGTTTTTCAACTGTTCATGTGCATGGGAGGTACTGAGGGGATCTGGTTAAAATGCACATTCTGATTCTGTAGCTCTGGGGACGGGGGTTGCCTGAAATTCTGCATTTCTCACCCACTCCCACCTAATGCTGAGACTGCTGGTCTGGGAATCACTTTCAGTTGCAGTGAAAGAGCATAAATTACAAGAGTGTACAAGGAGCTTCCTAATAAAACAACTGGTAAAAGTTGACTATGACTTACTGTTTGCCCAGTCCAGTGACTTCCTCTCCATTCTCATCCTTCCTGACGTCTCAGAACCTCAAGGGAATACAGATTACTTCCCTTTTTACAATAGTCTTTACTATGGATAAAGGCTGAGGGTGTGATTTTCTTGTGATCCTGCTGAATTTACGTTTTTTAGGGCTGTCCTGTTGAAAATACAGATCTAGATTCCTTGCCATTTCTTGTGTCTCAGCGAACTCACTGTGGCAGAAATGGAAGAGAAGGCAGGTATCCTGACTTCCATGTCAGCCTGCCAGTCACCTTGACTCTTCTCATCTGTTATGTTAGTCATGCGTTTTGTAGATATTTGATAGTCTTTCTTTGAGCATTTCTTTTATATTTACTATTTTTGTACTGTTTGCAGTTGTGTACAACTTATCACAGGGCTTCCCAGGTGACTCAGTGGTAAAGAATCCACCTGCCAAGCAGGAGCCATGAATTCAGTCCCTGGGTCAGGAAGGTCCCCTGGAGAAGGAAGTGCCTACCCACTCCAGTATTCTTGCTGGGAAATCCCATGGACAGAGGAGCCTAGCGGGCTACAGTCCATGGGGTTGCAAGGAGTCAAACACGACTGAACTGAGCAACTGAACAACAGCAGTGGCTCATAGCAGAGATCAGAGCATGTCACTCTCCATGTCCTATACTTTTGCCTTCTAATTTTTTAAATCCTTCTGTTGAGCCATTTTCATAGCATTTGGGATCAGCTTTAAATTTTTCCATTAATTCAGTTGTCTGTTTTTATCTCCGCTGTCTCTCATTAGTGTTTAGTGTACATACAGCTGCCTTTCATGGAAGATTTGCGCCAGTACATGTTTCCATCCTTGAAAAATAATAGGAAATGCACTCCCACAGGTGAGTTTATTTCCATTTTGCTCACTGATTTGCTCTAAACACAGACTGGGGGAAACCACCTGTCTTTAGTCGTGTTTGAGGGCTAGGATTTCACAGGGTGGGATTATAGTTGACCCTTGCACACTGAAGAGGTTTGGGGTACTACTCCCCCAGTTGAATATCCATGTATAACTTTACAGGGCCCTCAGTATTCACAGATCTGTATCTGTGGATTCAGCCAATCTCAGATTGTATAGAAATGTACATATTTGTAATCCACATGTAAGTGGATCTGAGCAATTCAAACTGATGTTGTTCAAGAGTCAACTGTAGTTGGATTCCAATCATAGTGGTATACAGTAATGATGAAAGGTGATTTTTTTCCCCAGTAGTAGGGATAGGTTTGCTCCAAACATTCTCCAGCATCCCCCTTCTGACTTAGAGGTTGTATCTAGGGAGCAGTTTAATGGAAATGGATGTACATTCTCTAATTATGAGCAGAGGGTTTGTCCTTCAGAGCAGTGAATTGACACATAGTATCAAACTTGTGACTAGTGTCCTACATGAAATATGATGTAACTTTAACCATACTTTTCTCTTTGCCCTTTCTTCCTAGTTCACATTTTCAGTCCAAGTCCTGTTGCTCCTTATTGCCAGGAGTTACTGGGAGCTTAATGAGAAGAGGCCTTTATTAAGCATCTGGCTGCAGATGTCAGGATGCTGTACACAGTGAATCTTACACACATAGATCCTGTCTTCCGTAAATCTCACAGTTTAAGACAATTATCATAGATATAATAGTGGGCTGAAATAGAGAATATACCAAAAAGAACACAGAATGATGAATAGATGTTTTAGTTGACAACTTTAAATCTGCCTTGGTGTAGGATGAGGGAGCTGTGAGGTGAGTTCAGAACTGGGTGCTCTCTGTATGTTGGGAGCAGGGTGTGGGAGAAGAGCCAATAATCAAATCCTCCATGTGGAGTGAGGCATGGACTTGAATGTGTAGAAGATGCCAGTGTATTATAATATTCAGTCTTTTCCTCTTGATAATTCCAAATTTTAAATGAGAAGAACATTTAAAAAAGAGAACTTTGTTGAGAGAGAACCTAATAGATGTAAATCACTCAGGATCTAAAACATTATTTTTCGATCTGTTGATTTATTTCCTGTGAGTTGACACTTTTGTTTGCATTTGCTCCATTGGAAAAATAGATCATTAAAGCTGTTTGACATATTTCCCAAGTCAACATTTATGTAAGGGTGTGTGATGCCAGCGTGGTCTGGCCTGATACTAGCCTGGAGTAGCAGATGGAAATCACTGAATATTCACCCACACAGTTTCCACCTCCTTCTTACTGCTGGGTGGACCCTGCAGTCGTCAGTGTGAGATGGTGCCTGAAGCCTCCGTTAGAAAGTGAAAAAATGGAACAGAAATGTCTCATGATAAATGTCTGTATGCTCATTCCTTTTGTAGTAGCTGTCTGAAAGGGATGTTTGAAAGGTGAAGAACAGAAGTATAATAAACTTTAAGGAGCTGCTTACTCTTTTCCGCCTTTTGCCTAGTGGCTGTGAATGATCCCAAAATAGCACTTCAGCTTTTTAACAGCTGAACTGCCATATGAATCAGCAGAATGAAAGTTCCTTGTGGTAGTTTAGGTAGAAGCATTTTGGGGAGAATTGCTTTGGGCTGTGCCATTTTTATTGACTGTAGATTTTTACTGGGAAGAGCTTGCTTTCTATCTGGTATCTGACCGATGTAAAGAAGAGGACACCAAGTTTCTGTTCTCAAAGATTTTTAGAATTTGCCTGGAGTGGGGTAAGACATGTATGCAGGACATTTTTCCAAAGAAGACATATATATGAATGGCTTGCAGACACATGAAAAGATGCTCGACATCACTAATCAGCAGGGAAATGCAAGTTAGAACCACATCTGTCAGAATAGCTGTCATCAAAATGACAACAAATAACATGCTTGTGAGGATGTGGAGAAAAGGGAAATGCAGGGCACTGTTGTTAGAATGTAAATTGGTGCAGCTTCTATGGAAAACAGTACGGAAATTTCTCAAAAAATTAAATTTTTACCATACTATCCAGCACTTCTGATTCTGAATATTTTCCCACAGAAAACATAAACACTAACTCAAAAAGATATATGTATGCCTATGTTCATTGCTGCATTATTTACTACAGCCAAGATATGGGAGCAACTTAAATGTCCATCAGTAAATGAATGAACAAAGAAGATGTGATACACACACACACACACACACACACACACACACACACACAGAGTGGAGTATTACTCATCTATAAAAAAGAATTAAATCTTGCCATTTGCAGTATGGATGAACCTAGAAGGTATTGCGTGGCTTTTTTGGTTACATTTTATGGAAAAACCTGAACAAACTTACTGGCCAACCCAGTATTATTCCAGGTAAAATAAGTCAGACAGAAAAAGAGAAATACGGTATGATTTCACTTAAATGTGGAATCTAAAAAACAAAACAAATGAGCAAACAAAACAGAAACAGACTCATAGAGAACAAACTGGGGGTTGCTAGAGGGAAGTAAAATAAGAGGATGAGTGTAATAGGTAAGAGTGATCAGAGGTAAAAACTTTTAGTTATAAAATCAGTCACAGGGATAAAACACATTTTACATTGCAAATATAGTCAGTCAGTTCAGTTGCTCAGTTGTGTCCGACTCTTTGCAACCCCATGGACTGCAGCATGCCAGGTTCCCCTGTTCATCACCAACTCCTGGAGCTTGTTCAAACTCATGTCCATCGAGTTGGTGTTGCCGTCCTCTGTCATCCCCTCTCCTGCCTTCAATCTTTCCCAGCATCAGTGTCTTTTCCAGTGAGTCAGTTCTTCGCATCAGGTGGCCAAAGTATTGGAGCTTCAGCTTCAGCATCAGTCCTTCCAATGAATATTCAGGACTGATTTCCTTTAGGATTGACCGGTTGGATCTCCTTGCAGTCCAACGGACTCTCAAGAGTCTTCTCCAACACCACAGTTCAAAACCATCAATTCTTCAGTGCTCAGCTTTCTTTTTGGTCCAACCCTCACATCCATACATGACTACTAGAATATAGTCAATCATATTGTAATGACTTTGCATGGTGACAGATGGTAACTAGATTTATTATGTTGGTGATTTTGTAATGTTTAGAAATACTGAATCACTACATTATACACCTGGAACTAATGAAATGTTGTAGATAAATTCTACTTCAATTAAAAAAAGATATGCATGCAGGTCTATATGATTAATGCCATGAGATTTGTGAGAGGAAAGAACTCTATCTGCCTTGCTGCTGCGGCTAAGTCGCTTCAGTCGTGTCCGACTCTGTGCGACCCCATAGACAGCAGCCCGCCAGGCTCCCCCACCCCTGGGATTCTCCAGGCAAGAACGCTGGAGTGGGTTGCCATTTCCTTCTCCAATGCATAAAAGTGAAAAGTGAAAGTGAAGTCTCTCAGTCGTGTCCAACCCTCAGCAACCTCATGGATCGCAGCTTTCCAGGCTCTTCCGTCCATGGGACTTTCCAGGCAAGAGTACCGGAGTGGGGTGCCATAGCTTGTAAAAGAATCTACTCCCTCTGGTCCAGTGACGTCTTCCTGTTAAGTTGGTATACTCCAATACAGGTTATGTTAAATCCTTATAAAGCTGATGTTTCATTACCAAAGGAATGCTTTTAATGTTTTTCTCCTTTGCCAGTTACTAGTTTTTTTAATGTCAACTCAAGGGCTTCCTTGGTGGCTCAGACAGTAAAGAGTCTTGCTGCAATGCAGGAGACCTGGGTTTGATCCCTGGGTGGGGACGATCCCCTAGAGAAGGAACTGGCCCTGTAGTATTCTTGCCTAGATAATTCCATGGGCAGAGGTGCCTGGTGGGCTACAGTTCACTGGATCTCAGAGTCAGACACAACTGAGTGACTGACACTTTACTTTTTCCATAAATACCCAGTATTTTGAATTACCATATGGAAGGTGGGTTTTGTTTGACTGTGGTGCATTCCTCTAGAGCACTTTTGATAAGATATCCCGTTGTCAGAAGTTCATCAATTGGTAGACCTCAGAAGTACCTAAGAGACCAGCTATTCTAAACAGCTCTCTTTGCCGATAAGAAAACTGAGGCTTAGGTTAAATGACTTACGTAACTGGAGAATGCTTTTGGCAGGGCCAGGACTGTCTGTCCTGCCAATGTTGCTGTGAACATCTATGAATGGAAGCCCTTTGTTTGGGAGACTAATGGAACTAATCGTTGTTTCTTTTTGCTGTTTTGTTTGTCCTTGTCTTAGAGGCACAGTTGAGTGCTGTTGATGCTTTGATTGACTCCATGAGCTTGGTGCAGAAAGATGAAGAGGAGGGCACCATTGAAGACTTATTTCCAACCAGCAAAATCCCAAATCCTCAATTCCAGAGACTGTTTCAGGTGAGAGAAGAAAGATGAACCAATCATAGACTTTTTTAGATGAAAGAGAGCAGAGTGAAAAGTTAGGGCAATTGGCTGGTCCAAGTCAAATCAAGAGCTCAGTTGCTCTGTTTAATGAAAGATTAACACCTTTCTCTTCCTACTGAAAAGCGATTAAAAAAATACTCTGAATTTTTAGAAAGAAAGAAGTAATTTCAGATGTTCTTAAATATTTTTTTCTGGGAGAAGGCTAGATTTTTGGTTTTGTGTCTTAAATAGGAGGGCAAAATAAAAAGCAGATTCTTCTGTTATATATATATATATATATATATTTTTTTTTTTTTTTAACAGAGTTTTCTCCTATGTTTTATGTGAATGAGACTTCATTGTTTTTTATATTCAAATAGTTGGGGATTTTTTAGGGACTGTGTAGTATATAACCATGACTTCCCTGGTAGCTCAGATGGTAAAGTGTCTGCCTACAATGTGGGAGACCCGGGTTCAATCCCTGGGTCTGGAAGATCTCCTGGAGAAGGAAATGGCAACCCGCTCCAGTATTCTTGCCGGAAAAATCCCATGGATGGAGGAACCTGGTAGGCTATAGTCCATGGGGTCGCAAAGAGTCGAACATGACTGAGGAGAAGAAGTGTTAGAAGTCGGATAGAGAGGTTATAGTATGAACTTATTAAACAGTAACTAAAGAAAAATTTAAATTTCTGAATCTTGGTCCAAGGGAATTAGAAGATGGAGATTGGATTAAAGGAAACTGGGAACTTGATAAGGGACCTATCTTATACGATGGAAGGGGAGGAATGGACCACTGATGAAGGTTGGTCCCAGTCCTGGAATAACCTGGTGACAGCAGGACATAGGCATCTCTGAACCCCACACAAAGCTGTGAAAAGTCACCAGTAGCTTCTCTAGACAGACTTCTCCCCAAAGGGGAGTGGAGGGCCTACTCTTATGACAGCTGGGGAGAGGCAGGGAGGTAGGAGTGGAGGCTTCGTATTGGGGGTCCACTGATTGCCCCTTTGACTCATTTCTCAAAGCATCCTTAACTAACTCAAGTCCAAGTTAGGGCCTGTTATGATTTTATGGGCTCTTCTACTCAAAAGAAGCTGCCTAGTTTTTTGATACTACACAGTTTCCTTTAAACTTTCTTTAAAAAAGTCTTTTGTTCTAAAATCAGTACTATGAAGCTTAACAGGTCAAGATCTGACTCAGTAAGTATTTTTGTATTCTAAGTATAATCAAGTATAAATTACTTGTATAAATTCCTTTGCTGTCTTTGACAAGTGGACTTCAAGACATGCTGTTTTTGACAAATGGCCATTGCCACTTGACAGAGAAGGGAGGAATAGATTAGTTGGTATGGAAAGCTTGCAAAAACAGGTCACCGTGGTGAAAAATAGAAACTTCTAATACTTGGTAAATTTATCAAGGGTGGGTACTGAACAGATGCAAGCCATAAATGCAGGCATTGTTATCTTTTAAAGCTTTAAGAACTGGCAACTTTGATTTTTACAACCTGCTAACTTTGTTTTGTTTTGTGGGGGTGAGTTTTTAATATGGCTTATCTGTATAAAGAAGTATCATTACTGGGGTATTTATAAATTGAATTCACTTTTTCTACAACAAACATTGGGTACTCCTAGTGTATGAAGGCAATGGCACCCCACTCCAGTACTCTTGCCTGGAAAATCCCATGGATGGAGGAGCCTGGTAGGCTGCAGTCCATGGGGTCGCTAAGAGTCGGACACGACTGAGCAACTTCCCTTTCACTTTTTACTTTCATGCATTGGAGAAGGAAATGGCAACCCACTCCAGTGTTCTTGCCTGGAGAATCCCAGGGGTGGGGGAGCCTGGCGGGCTTCCGTCTATGGAGTCGCACAGAGTCAGACACGACTGAAGCAACTTAGCAGCAGCAGCAGCAGTGTATGATGTGCTGGAGATACTGGAAGCTCACTACCTGAAAGGACTCCTCCAGGGGAATGAAAGAGAATAGAGAGAAGAGAGGAATAGAGAGTAGAGTAGTAAAATTCATAGGCTCAACAGTGGTGGGGTACAAAATGCTATGGGAATAAGAGGAAAGAGAGATTCTTGCAAGTGAATGACTTAGGAAGATTTCATGAAGGAGTAAAGCTGATGGGTGATGTGACGAGAGCATGCCAGGCAAAAGAAGTAGCACATGGGAAAACCAGAGAACACAAGAAGTGTGATGTATTTAGGGATCCACAAAGAGTTCCCTTTGGCTGGGAAATAGGCTCTATGGGAAAACGATGGGAAAGGTGGCAGGTAGCAGGCAGGTCATGAAGATCCAGTAATTTGGGTTTCTATCCCATAGGCAGTGGGAAATCAGTAAAGGCTGTTTTCAGTAGGCAGGTGATGTGAATTTTAGAAAATAGGTCTGATGGTGGCACAGGAGATGGGCTAGAGACCAGTTAGGAAACCTGCAGTGGCCCCTAGGAAGACTTGAGTTACAGCAGTAACAGAGAGTAGAGAAGAGAAAATTTAGAAGCTAGAGTGGATAGACTTTAAGGGATTGGGTGGTGGCTGATGAGAAATAGAAATTGAAGAAAACAGAATCCTAACTTGGACCACTGGAGGAGTGATGTCACCATGAATCAGGATAAGAAATATAGAGCGAACAGATAGAAAAGGTAGTTCATCTATTCTTGCAGGTGTTCAGTTTGAGTTATCTGTCAGCTATTCCAGTACAGACACTCAGGGGCAAGTTGGAAGTAGGGGTTCGAAGCCCAGGAGGGCCTTCAGGACTAAATGTCTGTACACTTGAGAGCCCTCCTCATTTAGATAGAAACAGAAGTGAATGAGGTCACCTGGGAGAGTGTTGAGTGACAAGGGCAGAGAACGAAGTCCTGAACACTGGTGTGACTGGACAATTAGGGAGAGACAGAAAGGCTGCTAATCAGTGTTCCTACTTCCCCGCCTCCTGCCGCCCCCCACAAGCTCAGAGAGGTAGAAAGAACTAGAAGGGTGTTGGAGTCAGACATTGCGCAGTGGTGAAGAGAGCTGAGCCTGGCAAAGGGCCTCTGGGGTTTGTAGTGATGTCTGATGACTTCAAGGACCCGGCGACAGTGGAGTGATGGGGCAGGAGCCAGGTTACAGAGCCTGGAGGAGAAAGCCGCACTGATGAAGGGGAAGAGAGAGAGAGGAACCGGGAAGCTACAGGAGGAGGTAGGACCCAGGAAGACTTTTCTTTTTTTTCTTTTAAAATGTCTTATAACTAAGGGTGAATGAGCTGGGAGTAGAGGGCAAAAGGGAGGAGAGGTTAACAATCAACTTGTTGGCAGGAGGAGTTAATTTAATTCTAACTTTAGAAAGAAATGCTGAAAAATATCCTTTGTCAAGTGTACACTCCTGCCTTTTAAATAATTGATACCTGGTTGCTAAAATCAACATATTAGTAACTTACGAGCTAGCCATGTGGCCTGAAGTTTTTATTTTTTATTCCTCTAGTCTTTTTCTAATTGTAAAAGTCACATAAAGGAAAATAGTTGCTTAAAGGAGAAATTAAGTAGACTGAGGACTGAGATCTCAGCGTCTTGGCTACTGAAAAGTATGATTTTCTCATAACCTGTTTTTTTTTAATAAATTGAAATTTTTTTATTGAATTTTTACCCCACTGAGCCTTATTTAAAATGTGACCTTTGAGAAAACATGAGAGTTTGATGGTTTTGAATATCTCTTGTGGGTTCCTTATTACTGACTTAAGGATAATGATACTATTTGAAAGAATTGCCTAGAATTCACAGTTCTTTCCCCAAAAATGTCACTTGACTATCATAGATAGAATCTCCTAGAGTATTTGAGAGGTAGTGTGCTGTGTTGGGTATTAGATTTCTGCTTACTTCTTTAGGACTTTCTAAATTGTTTTAGGTATTTTAATGACTGACCTAAGGGAGAGCGTGGTGAATTATAAATTATTTATGAGAAGGTCAGGGTAGATTCAGAGTTTGAGATCTTTTTTGGTTTCCCCTTTTGCTGTGCATTAAACAGGCCCAATGTCATTGATGTGCCAGGGAAAGTAATTAGGAAAAAGGAAATCAGGACTCTGAAACAATGAATTTACCAAGAGAAGGAAGGCTTGGTGTTGGTCTATTGAAATCAGGGAGCAGTACATGAAATTTCTAGAGGAGATTGGTATTTAATTCCTACCTCGGGGTTTTCTTAATTTATAAAACATTGACTCTGATGATATTTACTACTTAAGCCCAAGTATCTTTTTTTTTAGAACTAAGAAGTCTAGCTTCCATTTTCGACAGGGTAAGAAAACAATACATATATACCTTGTGGTATGAAACAGTAATTTTAAAATTGTAGGAGCTATTCAGTTCCCTGGGTTTTTTCTTCACAGTTACTAACATATAAATTGTTTTAAAAAGTGGGAATAGGAGTTTTGTTCTCCAGCCTAATTTTGTAATTATCCTCTAGCAAGGGGAATAAAACATCAGTATATTCATAAGTTTCACTTTTTCTCTTTTTTTTCCCTAAATGGTTACTTTATTCTTTGATGACATTCCTGCATTCCTTTTACAGTATTTACTTTTCTGGGCAGATAACAGTGCTTTGCCAAGGCCTGGCTTCCTAGTCTGAGAACAGTTATCAGTGATTGAATAGAAGTGGCCTGCTGTCCAGGTTTCCACTTGCGTGAGCAGTGGAGAACCTGTCCTAGCCTTGACCTTGGCCCCACTCCTGGTGCAGCTTCCTGAAACCTCTGTCAGCAAATGGAATTCTGAGGAAGAGCACCGTATTCACTCAGCCAGTATCTGTTAGGTGCTTATCATGTTGAGGCGCCATTTTCAGCACTTGGGATTCTGCAGTAAATAAAACCAGCAGTGTTTCTACTTTCAGGGGGAAAGTGGAGGTAATAAGTAAACTAAAAGGTTGATAAGGTAATTTTAGATAATGATAAATACTGCACAAAATACAACATCAGGTTCACGATAGAGAATGACTGGGTGGTAAAATGAAGATAAAGGTCTCCTTCATATAGTGTCAGGGGAAGCCTCTCAGAAGAGGTGATAAGTGAGCAAAGAACAGAATGATTTTAAAAGGGCCAGCTGCATTGAGATCTAAGGGAAGGCAGAAGAGGCCAAGGAAGCCTTACACATGGGACCTAAAATCTGCAGAGAGCTGGTCTTTGAGTGGAGAAGGAGGAGCCCAGGCTAGTTGGGTTGTGGTGAGTAAGGAGGAGAGAGGCAGTCAGTGGCTCTATTATGGTTGACTCCAGACAGGAGAGCCATGAGAGTGGACATGGGAAGACCAGTTAGAAAGGGGTTGTGGTAGCCCATGTGAGAGGTGAAGGTGCCTGGACAAGAGTGCTGTGGTAGAGATGGATGGAAGTGAGTGGATGACTTGGGGAGGTTGGAGAGAGACCTCTGGTGTCATCTCTTGCACAGTATTCCTGGGACTCACTGAGCACCTACCCTTTAGCACCTGATTTATCCAGCTCGTGTTGTTTTCTAAGATGGTGCAAGGGAGAAAGCACAGCATGCTGAAGGGAGATAAAAGGATTATAGCTGAAAGGTTATACTCCCAAACTGTCAGAGGCTGAGGAAACCCCGTATGTCTTCCATGAAGCCAGAGCAGGGGACTCTTTTTGTGGGATGAGGCTCTTTTCCAGGAGGGCTTCAGCTGACGGTGCTTCTAGGCTGGGGTCTGTTTTATGGTTGCTTTTAGACATTACCACCGTCCTGCTAACCAGGGCGGTTCTGGGTCGGCCCGCTTTGCTGTCTTTGACTAGTGGTAGGAATCTTGTAGCCCTCCCAAGCTAAAGAGGGAGGATCACTGGTCAGCTGTGTGTGGTGTCCACGTCTGCATTTCACAGTCCTTACTCCTCTTTCACAGTGTCTGCTTCACAGAGCTCTCCATCCCCAGGAGCCTCTGCCCCCCATTCAACAACACATTTTGAGTATGCTGGATCCCCCCACCGAGGTGACAGCTAAATGTCAGGTTCCTCTCTCCAAAATAAAGACCCTCTTCCCTCTGACGGAAGTCATCAAGAAAAAGAACCAAGTGACTGGTCAGGACATTTTCCAAGATAAGTAAGTACTCAATGGAGTTGTGTGTGAGGTTAGAGCACGGAAGACTGGTGGTGGTCTTGGAGGGGCTCTGTCATTAAGGATTGCAACCTGGGTTTGTAGAATCACAAAAGTGGGAGAAAGAAAACTCTTGCTGTTTGAGCCTTGCATTGGAAATCCAGCGTGGATACGTTTTATCCTGCTTGTGCATCTAGAAATTAGAGCTACCTTTGGGGCTGTTGACTTTTTGATCCACGTCAGATTCTTAGTGAATTTTATATATATATATATAGGAAGATAAACGATCTTTGAATATCTGCAACTAAATTTTACCATTTTTAAAGTAAGGTACTGGGGATGAGAGGAGAGGGGTGAAAATCATCAAGTTTTTCATTTTGGGGGTAGGCTCTTAGGAGAATATCAGTGAGATTTTCGGAAGGAAAATTGGGAGAATAAGAAACCTGGCCGTCTGCAGCTGTGCTCTTACTGTGTTGACGTGTTTAGTTATACCATTAATGAGGCAGTTACAGTTTAAGGATTGTAAAATGGTTTTCATGCCCTTAGATCAAGCTTGTAGGTAGCTATTAAGTGTTTTTTCCCTGCACATCAGAGTCTGTTTAGAATTATATAAGTTTCCATTCAAAGCAGAACACAAACAGACCTTAGGCTGTTCTTATCCAGAATTATTTGGGTGTATGACATTGATTTCACCAGGTTTTGGTCTGATTATTGGTAACTTTTCCCCCCAGATCAAAATGATCTACTCATTTTTGTAGGTTGTATGCTGAGATCCTATTTTATATCACAGTTTTTTTTTTTCCTTTTTCTTTGATTTCCTTCCCACAGCTGTGTCATTATTGACAAAGTTTTTATTTGTCAGTACCTGATTGGAACCGTATTGAGTAACTTCCAGAAATCTTCACAGGGTTCTGTAAAGTGTTAATTCAGTGAATTATCTTCCAAGTTAAAAAGACATCTTTGCATTTTTTGTGGCTTTTAAAGGCTACTATCCCAAGCTTTGTCAGAATTGGGGAAAAAAAGAAATCGTAGGGTTTAAAGATTCTATCTTGTGCATTTCTAACACATCTAGAGAATTTTATGTTTCTCTTTAGTCTGTTGTGCCTTTTTCTACATCAGAAGATTGTCACTAAAAACCCTCTTTCCCTCTGCTACCTTCAGCTACCTCTGGATTCCTCATGTCTCAAAGCAGTCAATAAAACTCTGAGTCCATTTCTTCCCACGACAGGCTTGCTGTCATCTCCCAACAGTCATATGGCTATTCTCTCTGTTTTAAAGCTCTCTTTCACGATCTTGATTACCTTCCTGTGTCGTGGGAAAGAAATGGGCCATTTTCCCCTCCTCCTGTTGATTAAAATGTAAATTAGCTGGTTAAAAAAAAAAAAAAAATACTACTGAGACCCAGACCCTGAAGACTGTTGTTCTTTGATTTGATCCCTGCTTGTTCTTTGCTCCCATAAAGGTTCAGTTTGCCACACAGCCAAGTGAGCTGCCTGGGACCAGAGAATAATCTTGCTCATACACACCTACTCACACTCCACTGCTCTAGTCTTCCTTCTCAGAAATCTTAGTTTTTAAGAATTGCAGAAACAACACATTTAAGAAGTATTTATGGAGCACCTCGTATATTCAAGAATGACTCAGTCCCTTCTGCAAGGTTCTAGAGACTTTCAGTTTTTATGATTAAACCCCAGTCAGCTTTAGAGGTGGTCTCCCTAAGGGAAAGAGAGATTGCTTACAAAAAGCTATAATTTTGTGTATATTCAACGTCCCTGTATCCAGGGTACATATTTCCATGATGATGATGGTGATTTCAAAGAGAAAATAGAAGCCCATAATAGGTCAGAACACCTCGGTTCTCCAGCCCATCTTACCGAAAAACATATCTATCTGCCTTTACTTCCTTTCTTCCTGTCTCAGTGGAGGAGGATACCACATCCTGTCCCGAGTTAACCCTTTAACCTGTGTCCTAGGATGCCTGGACATCCTTCCATCCTGTCTGGTACCTTTCAGTCCACTAATAATTGCTTCCTTCCTTCCTTCTGTGATTTTCAGCTTCTCCCTCTGTACCAACCCCCTTCCCTCCACACATTAACATTTTATTTCTTTCCTCTAAAAGAAAATGAAATAATCCTCTCAGTTTCCTCCCTCTAATTACTACCTGTTATCATCATCTTTCCTTCCACAGCCAGGCTTATTAGAAGACTAGCCCACACTGCTGCTGTTCCCAGTGCTTGTTGGCCCAGACTGATGCCTCCACCACACCCCTGCACCTGGTCTCCTGAAAGACACTTGCTGCTAGGTTTACTTCAGCTTGGCAGTCCTTTTCTTACTTGACCTCTTTGTAACACTTGATGTTGTCAGTTATTCTTTCCCTCTTGAAATTCATATATCTTCCTTAACTTCAGCTTCTCCAGACTTTTCTTTCTAAATCTCTGACAGCTCCCTCTCAGATTCCTCTGGGGCAGCTTTTCTTTCCCCAGGAGTCTTGCAGGTTGATATTTTGTAGATCTCTTTCTCTGAAAGGGCTGACATTTATTGGATACCGGTATGTTCTGGGAGCTTTACGAGTATTATCTGTTTGGATCCTCCTGGCCATCCTATGAAGTAGGTTCTTTTATTTACTCCATCTTAAAGCTGAGGACCCTGAAGCTTAGAGAAGATAAGAAACTTGCTCAGGATCACAGCTGGTTAAGTGTTAGAGTGAGGATTTAAACGTGGTAGTTCGACCCCAGAGCTTACACTCTCAAGGATTATGCTGTGTTGCACATCCTAAGACCTTAATTATTTCACATATGGGTCTTCAAAAATAACACCTGTCTATCCTAAAATATTTCCATCTTATCTACTAGATCTTAACTGTCTACAGATAACTCAAGGTCAATATGTCCAGAAATTACTTTATCACCTTCTTTGTCTTTCCACACTCCTTTCAGCCCCCTCTTCATGTTATTATTTTCAGTTTTTTAGTGAATGACACCTAATTTCTAGGGAGTCATCCCTTTTCTTCACTTTCCACATCTAATTGGTTTACCAGGTTGATTTAGATTTACCTCAAGTTTACTCCTTTCACTTCAGGTTAGTATAGTGGCTAATAGCATTGATTTTAGAGTCAGATAGATTGGATCAGGAGAAGGCAATGGCACCCCACTCCAGTACTCTTGCCTGGAAAATCCCATGGGTGGAGGAGCCTGGTAGGCTGCAGTCCATGGGGTCGCTAAGAGTCGGACACGACTGAGCGACTTCTTTCACTTTTCACTTTTATGCATTGGAAAAGGAAATGGCAACCCACTCCAGTATTCTTGCCTGGAGAATCCCAGGGACGGGGGAGCCTGGTGGGCTGCCGTCTGTGGGGTTGCACAGAGTCGGACACGACTGAAGCGACTTAGCAGTAGCAGTAGCAGCAGATTGGATCAAAACTCAAGCATTTCTTTTTAATAGTGGTCAAAATCGGCAAGTTGCTCTGTGCCAAGCTGTGATAACAAATACCTGCCTTTTAGGAGAGTTGTTAAAAGTACAGGGTTAGCTGTGGACCCCTTACTGTGTGCTTAAGACAAAGTCAGGCCCTTTTGACTCTTGATTTTGCTCATTTGTAAGAGGACAGTTTATAATAGCTAACTCAAATGCTTGGCATCATGATTAATGGTAAGCATTTATTTTAAAAAAAAAAGGTTAGTTCTTACTGGCATTGCCCACTGCCATTGCTTTTATGTAGGTCTCACTTTAGCCTGCTTTACTGATACAACCCCCTTGGCCAGTTTCCCTCATTCCAGGCTTCCCCTTCCAGTTCATTCTGCAATCTGCTATCTGAGTGATTTTTTAGAAAACAAATCTGATCACATCACTCCCTTGCTTAAAATTCTCTAATGCAGTGATTCTTCATCAGTGTTTGTGTGTGATGGACCGTTTTATCTTCTAATAAAAACTATGAACCATCTCCCCAGGAAAATGCCCCAACATAATAAATTTTGCAAATAATTTTGGGTGGTCACAAATTCCTTGATGTCCTTCTTGGATGCCTGGTTAAAAACCTTTGCTCTCATGGCTTTCCATTACCTTCAGCTTCAGATCAAATTCTGTTACACAAATGAGAAAACCCAAATACACAGAAGGAAAAGAAGTATCTATCTTGCTAACTGGAGAACCACTTTCTGTCCTCGGAAGTTTTTATGCCTACAGTTTAGATATTTTCTATGTTTATCTCTCACTACTTCCCAGCTTGTGCCTCATGCCCCAGCCCAGTACAGCCTCTCGCTGTTCTCTCAAGGGGATGCACTGCTTACCACAATATTTTGTTAATTGCCTGTTTATATATTATCTTTCTTATTTGACTGAACTTCTTGAAGGTGATGATTATGTATTCTCGTGCTGGTACTCAGCCATGTCTGACCCTCTATGACGCCGAGGACTGTAGCCCACCAGGCTCCTCTGTCCATGAGCCTTTCCGGGCAAGAATACTAGAATGGGTTGCCATTTCCTTCTCCAACCTTACAGATTATAAGAGGCTATATTCATAAAATTTGCTAATCTGCTGCAGAATACTAGGATAGGACAGATAATTTGCAATTGTCTACTTCCTAATTTTCTGTATAATAAAAATTGCTAATGGTTACAAATTTTAGAACCTAGAGCCTAAGAGTAAATGAACTAAGGTATATGTACTTGTAAATGATCTGCTGCTGCTGCGTCGCTTTAGTCGTGTCCAACTCTGTGCGACCCCATAGATGGCAGCCCACCAGGCTTCCCGTCCCTGGGATTCTCCAGGCAAGAACACTGGAGTGGGTTGCCATTTCCTTCTCCAATGCATAAAAGTGAAAGTGAAGTCGCTCAGTCATGTCCGACTCTAGCGACCCCATGGGCTGCAGCCTACCAGGCTCCTCCGTCCATGGGATTTTCTAGGCAAAAGTACTGGAGTGGGGTGCCATTGCCTTCTCCGTAAATGAGCTACAAGGTGTATACTCATATATGAAAGAAAATGAGAAAAGGAGAGACAGCAACAAACCGTCTAGGGCCCCAGCATCCAGACGCAGCAGCTGTTAACACTTCTGTATCTGCCGTGACCTCGCCTGGATGATGTGTACTTTCCAGGGCTCAGCTCATTCTTAGATAACTTGGGGATGAGAGTCATTGCACTTTCTCACTTCAAATAGACATTACGAGTTTAATATATATAAATTTCCCATTAATCCTGTTAAGTGTTTCAATCTTGAGATTATTAAATGTATTTTTACTGCTTCCTGCTCTTTTCTGGACTGGCCTTTATCTGCCCAGTTCTGGAGAATTGGTATGTATGTTTTCTAATTCTTCCTTCCCTAGAATCTTATTTGGGAGGGTTGAAGCAGTTCCTCCATGTGATTTGACCTTGTGTTCTCACAGAACTTAGCTTTGTATGTTTGACGCTTTTTAATACTACTGTATAAGTTAATTTGTACTTTTGGAAGAGAAAATGTGAATAGTTGATATATGCATGGTGTTTTTCATCTTAGTGTTTTCCTGAGGAACAAACTGAAGGTCAGAGAGGACAGTCACTTACTAGACTCTAAACGTACAAAAATTAATACAGAATCAGTACCTTCAAGAAGGTATAAAACTCCAGGGCTACCCAGTAGCAAAAACTGAGACTAGAGTCTGGATGTTTTTAATCTGTAGATTTTCCCTGAACCCTCTTATCTTTCTCTTGGGAAGAGCTGGCAAAGGTTAACTAAAGTGGCTGTGACTTTTTTTTTTTTTTTTTAAGAACTACTCAAATTGTGATAGAATTTCATGCTTCCTCAGGTTTGTGCATTTTCCCTTGTTTTCATCAGCAAGGTTTTGTGTGTTTGTTTATTCTGCTTGAAGGAAAGAGCTCTGAATGACTCACCCCTTATCTTTTCTTTACTTCTCAAAGGGAAGAAGGCAAGTGGTAAATGGGAAAGATGTCAAGTAGTAAAACTTTTAATTCGTGTTTATAAGACTGTAACGATGACTTTAGTTCTTTCATCAGGCTGGAAGAGGAGATTCATTATTGAAATATTATTGAATAAGCAAACTTCTGTCGTATTTTTCTTTGCTTTACTTTTAGGATAACCTCTTCAAGCTTTACTGTCTGGAAGTTGGGCTTTTGAATAAAAACATCCCATTTAGAATCGTAGTTCTTGGTTACTATTTTCCCTTCTCATTCAGCCATTTCTTGGCAGCTTCTCTTCCCCCAGATTGACTATTTGTCTGGGAGAAAAATCTTCATGTCTGTCTGTTCTGTAGCTTAAGTAAGATTATGGTCAGAGTCTTTGAATCTTTCTTCTCCTTTGCAATTAACCTGACCTCCTCTCGACTTTAAGGCAGACTGTTAAAGCCAGCCTGTTGCTTGAGGCAAGATGTTTGATACACTTCTTTGGAGTCATCATTCCCTTATCACACAGATGCTTTTGCACTCTCTTAGCATATTGCCCAAAACACAATTAGGTTTATAAACGAACATATTAAAAGTTTTCTTTTGAAAGTGGTTTTTTATAGTTTAAGACTTCTTTAAGAGCACGCTCTTGCATATTTATTTAAGGATTGTCTAGTAAGTTTTGACAGCTGTAAGTAGGAGCTTATAAAACTCTCACATTCATGATGAAGAAGATAGGTTATTAGACACAAAGGTCTTCTATGTATCTGGAAAGCTAATATTACTAGCTATCAATTCTCAGGTAGAAACTAGCAAATAATAACCGAAGGGTAAATGGGTTTCGTGCTGAAATGTGAAGTGTCCATGACCTGTGCTTGCAGTTTCATCTTTCGAAAGGGCTTTGTGGTGTGACTGCTGATTAAGCTCGGGCCGCTGCAGTTGCTTGGTCTGTCAGGAGCTTGGAGCCTGGGAAGGGGAGGCAGCTGCTTGTAAAGGAAGACTAAGGGTGGCTACTTGTTTTTGATTCTTAAAAAAGAAATTTATACTTTTCACATCAGCAGTTCTGGGTTTTGTATTGTTTGTTCTATTTTAAGGGGAGGAAAAAAACCATTTATTTCTTCTCTAGTCATGAAGAGGGACCCACCTGTAAAAAACTGAAGACTGAGGAAGAGGAAGCCCACTTTAGTGTCTCCAGTCTGGCCGAGGGCAGTGTCACCTGTGTAAGCAGAGCTCCCCTGCTGTGCTCCCTCTTTTGGGGAAGTTGGGACTTGGGGAGTTGGCATCAGTTTCTGTTGGTCCTTTGATGTAGCACTTTCTCTGGGCCTTTCAGTATGTAAGCCATGTTTGTCCATCCCACACTTCTTCCTTTCTTCTTTTAATTATTGTCCGTGAATCACCTGTAGGATTATTTATATGATATGTAGTATCAATACATAGAGCACTATATACAGCATGAAACATCACTTTGTAAAGTTTTTCTGGTGACTTCATTTTGCAGCTTTCTGTTTAGTCACAATGGTAGGATAAGTGGGGGCTTAGTGATAGGAGTCTTATCTCCAAGTATATTAGCTTTAAGAATATAAGTCTCATTTCCTTTCTGATGTACAACTCACTAGTTTAGGATTTCTCCAAACCATGTATCCTTTGACACTTGAGATCTTTAATGGAATGGTTTTTGGAACTTGAACCTATTGCCTTATTTTAAGTGACATTGTTTTGAATCAGTGGATCTGAAAAATTGTTCTTTACTACTAGCCAAATAGACTAGAAAGGGTAGCTAGTATTAGGGCATGCCTTTTCCCCTCCTGAAAAAGCAATGCTCCAGAAAAATTGAATGTCTAAAAAATTATTTGGATTTTAGTGCAATATCTTTATAGTAAAGGGAAAAAAAAAATCATGACCTTTTTTATTCTCGAAGCTCTTCTGATGCTATATAGAGCAGACTGGAAATCCAAGTACTTTTGTACCAGCGTTTACCAGCCTTTATAGTACCCCATTGTCTTCTCCCCCTTGAACTCAACTTAGCCCCTATTAAGGTTGCGATCAGAAGATGAGAGACACGGTCATGATCAGAAAGTGCCATATAGCGTGGCAGAGACTTTTGTCTTTGGAACTCTCCAACCTAGCACTGATTTGTTTTTATTTTGGGGCCATGTTTAATTTGGGCATGTTTGAATAGTCTACCAAGGTTTCAGTGCCACAGGTTTGATCAGCAGCAGTCTCCAGAAAGGACAGTTCAATGAATCAGGGCATCAGGCTATCAGTTCCTGTGTCTCTTAGTGGGACAGAGATACTCTGAACTGACCCTGCACCGCAGCATCCTCCCCATCCTAATTGGTTGGGTATCAGGATGGACAGGTAGTCTGCCTGGTGAGCTAAGCTGCCTGGTGCCTCGGGCGTCAGACTTCTGACCCCTCTGGAATGAAGTCAGTTTGCATGAGGAGAGGTGAGAGGAAGTACAGACAGACGGCAGCCCTTTGAACACAGGAATCTGCTAGTTTTTAACAAACCATGGAAATGAAAATGAACAGGAAGGGCCTCTCTTTGTCTTTGCCTGTTTTATAAGAACACACTACATTAAGCTGTCTTGTCTTGCCTGGGGTACTTCCGAAAAGAGACGTGATCTGCAGGTTTACTGCCTGTGGTGTGTTCTAGGTTGGAAGCGTGAATCCTGCTGAGAACTTCCGTGTTCTAGTGAGGCAGAAGAAGGCCACCTTTGAGGAAGGTAAGAGATACTCCGTGGGCTTTGCACTTAAGGAAAGGTGTTCGGTTAGGTGTGATTGAAGTCTAGACTAATAATTGTCACCTTTTGTTACACTGTTTTATAGAACGATTTTCTTTCCTGGTAGATCTTTGTGACTGTCCCTTGTTGGTGAGCTCACCAAGGCCACAATATGAGCACAGGAAGGTAGATTTAGCACTGGTATTTTAAACAGAGAAAAGCCAATTCAGAGGTCTCCCTGTTAAGAAAACAGTGGGCTGGAATCCTGTAGCTTTTAGTTCCACTTCACTGAAGTTCTCTGGGAATAAAACATTTTTGTGTCATATCCTCCCATTTTCTGAGACATAATTCTTGTTTGCTCCTAAGAGTTTGAGCCCCTTGACAGTAATCTCAGAAAGACCTTTCTCCTGCCCTTCGATTTGATCCTTCTGAAATTGATTACATCCTCATATTTTTCTTATCAGATGAAACCTAGAATTCCATTTAGTCTTGAGCTGATACCAAAGCAACTTGAAGGGATGGATAGAGGGTCTCGGACTGACATTCATTCACTTGATTGCATTCCGGTTCCTGTTTTTTTTGCCTTTAACAAGTGGCCACTGGCAATTGTAATCCTACAGCCTTGTATATATAACAGTATTGTATTCATTATTGCTACCCAGGGTCAGGGCCTGTGAGCTAAATAGAGGCTTGAGGTAGAGGCTGAATCTGTGTTCCCCTGGGGGACAAGTACTTATCAAAGGATTTTCCCAATAAAAATCATTTTTTCAGAAAATTCTGGTACCAGTTTTGAAGCTCTAATATTTTCTGTACTTGCTCACGTGACTGCAGGATTGCTCTGTAGGGTATTGAGACAAAAAGTGAGGTTAGGGGCCAGTGGTGGGGTTCAGAGAAGAGGGAGGCTGCTGGCACCATAGAAGTGGAAAAATTGAAGCTATTTCAGGAGAGGAGGGAATGAGGAGAAACAGGTAAGAGGAGAGGAAGTGAATAAATTTGCATAAGGGTGCAGTGTTCTACAGTATATTCTCAACTCATGACTGAGGATATTCAGTGTTGGTAAAACTCTGGGATGCTTGGCTTGAGTGCTCTGCCTGGGGAAGTTGGTGAGGAGGCAGAGTTTTGGGTCTGGAGTTAAGTTCAGGCAGAGCAGAGAAAGCTCCTGAGAACACCAGATGCCAGAGTCTAAAGAGGTCTTGCTGCGATTCATGGGGTCGCAAAGAGTTGGACACGACTGAGTGACTGAACTGAAAGAGGTCTTGAGAGAGTAAATTCTTGAGAATTTGCTTATATCTTAGGAAGACATTGTTTTTCCTAAGCTAATTGGGGATCAAAGCAATCTTGTGAAAATACAGGGGCAAGTGACCCCTCAATGGCATGTAGATCGCAATGTGTTCATGCTCAGTCATGTCTGACTCTTTGTGACCCCATGGACTGTAGCCCGCCAGGCTCCTCTCTCCATGGGATTTCCCAGGCAAGACTGCTAGAGTGGGCTGTCATGTCCCTCTCTAGGGGATCTTCCTGATCCAGGGATCAGAACCTGTGTCTCCTGCATTGGCAGGCAGATTCTTTACCGCTGAGCCACCTGGGAAGCCCATAGATCACAATAGGTATTATCATTATTCCCATTTTACAGGAGGAAAATCTGTAAAACTGGAAGAAATGAACTTCCCCCCAAAATCACACAGGGATTCAAATCCATGTCTCCTTCAAATACTGAATTTTTCTACTTAGCAGTACTATTTCTCCTGATTCCTAATGCCGTCCTTTCCTATGCTGTTTATTTGTTTAAACGTTATAAGGTCAAGTATCTCAAACCTGTGCCCGTAGCTAGGATTTTGGTCAGTAGACTGTTCTTCCCTGTTGAAGGTGACTGAGTCCTGGCACACTGCAGCATTGTGATGGTGGATGTCCCTCTGGACCTCATTCCGGAACTTGGTCAGTCAGAGATCTCCAGTGACCTCACAAAAGCAGACTTCCTGCCGAGCTGCAAAAAAGTGGGACTGCCCACTTGTTAGCGGTTAGTTCTGTCTCATGGTCCTCATTTGACTTCCCTTTCTTGCTTCAAGCTTCAGAAATTTTGTGTCTTCATTCCTTTTCTACCTTCCGTGTTCTTCTATTTGAACATCTCTTGGTGAGCCAAGACTCACCTTGTAAGCCTGAAGAGCTCTCCCAAACTTAAAGCTACCTCCCTGGTTTTGATCTTCTAGAGATCTCTGCCTTGGGCAGGGGAGGCAGAAGTCCTTCTCTCCTCTCCTGTGTATCTATTTTTTAAATGGAGTGGCCAAAAATGTGATTAATAATGGGTAGTTTTACCCTTTGTTAGAACTTGGCCCTTTCACTTCTGTTATAAACCAAAGTATGGGTGTAATTCCTTTGCCCTCGAACCAATGGCAGAGTCATCCAAAACTCTCAACTCAAATAGTTCTGTGATCCTGTCCCCTTGACATGAGCAGTCAGCAGCACACTTTCTTTTCTGGTTTTTAGTGTAAGCGATGTTCCTTGTCCTAAGTTTACTGGCATAGAGCAAGTAACACCGAACCCCAGGAACGTGTTCATTCTGGCTATTGATGCTTCTCAACTGCTGCTGCTGCTAAGTCACTTCAGTCGTGTCCGACTCTGTGCGACCCCATAGACAGCAGCCCACCAGGCTCCCCCGTCCCTGGGACTCTCCAGGCAAGAACACTGGAGTAGGTTGCCACTTCCTTCTCCAATGCATGAAAGTGAAAAGTGAAAGTGAAGTCGCTCAGTCGTGTCTGACTTTTAGCGACCCCATGGACTGCAGCCCACCAGGCTTCTCCGTCCATGGGATTTTCCAGGCAAGAGTGCTGGAGTGGGGTGCCATTGCCTTCTCCCTGATGCTTCTCTAAGAGGTCTTTAATTCTTATGTGCCCTTCTCCTTCTGGTCCAACTTTCCTCCTTCCTTGCTAGCTACCTGCCATTCTGTTACTACAATTTTACAATAGAAAATTCTTGACCACAGCTCTGTATAAAATAATCATCTCTCAGTTGTGAAGGTGGATCTGTTTCCCTCACACAGTATTCATAAGCCCGTCAGTTCCATCATCTGTGGTGTCTGTTATGTGCAGTTGTGAGTTATTGAGAGAACCTGAGTCCACAGTTCTCGGAGACCCCTGAGTCGTGACGAGGTGGCGGAGCTCTATTCCACCAAAGTGAATTCACAGGAGCATGACTGGTTAAAAAACAAACCTGTCAAGAAAAGACATCCTAAGTAGGAATAGTATGGACTCCTCTTTGGGGTCTGATATCTAAAACGTCCTAAGTTGCAGTGATACGGACTCCTGTTTGGGGTCTGCTATCTAACATCAGATTTATTTGCAGTGAGTGTAACGTGCACAGCCATTTGATAGATGATGATCACTCAAGTCTGTGGCCACTGAGATGTTTCATGATTCTCACATCTTTTTCTCTCACTTTGTTTGGATCATGTCTCATCCTCTAGTCTGCCATCTTCATTCTCCAGCCTCTTAGTCTCATATATCAAACAACATCCTTCCAATTTTAAAGGACATTTCTTAAAATTTACTTCTGTAGGATTGCCCAAAACTAGGCAGAATGTTATTAACGCAACTAGTAATGAAATTATATTATTCAGCAAAGTCAAATAATTTCTTTCAATTCTGAGAGTAGAGCACTGACCCGTATGATTTTCTACCATGAATCAAGTCTAACCTCTGGGTTCTCAATCCAAGTTTCTTAAGGGATCTGGGAAAAAATTCCCATATGTGTGTGTTTTATGTATTTTCTTTTGTTAATGGTTTATTAATCTAAGCTATGAATCATATAACCTATCATACCCCTTTCTAGATAAACATAAGAAAATAAAAAATATAGCCTTTATTTGTTTTGCACAGAGCAAATAACAGAAAAATAGCTTCTGTTAAATACCTTAAACATCTTGAAAAAAGGATACTAAATACAAACAGAACTAAAATTTTTAGTATTGTTAGCCCTATAAAAGTTTTTTTTAACTACTTGACATACTTTATTAGTTTTTCCCAAAACAACAGTGATCCATCTGATCATTGGAGAGAAAATACATGATTACAGATTCCAGAGATTTAGTCTATACTTTTATATTTTTTATTAACTATTTTCCTTGTCCTTCATTGACTTTCTTTTTGACTAGTTTTAAATTGTTACACTCTAAAACTTGATGATCCGTGCTTATTTTATACCTCACTTATCAATGTGAATTTTAAAATGAAAGCTTATTTGGAATTGTAAAGGACCCCTGCTAGAAGGATATGCTATTATTTGATGTGATAATTGTGTATCAGTGACCCTTAGGGTCTTGTTCATCTTCCTTGTGGCCCATGGGTTTAGGCCCAGAATGGTTGAGATGACTTTCCACAGATTATTGCAAACGTGTGAATCAGATTCAAGAGCTAGTTGTTGCCTTTTGTGGCCTAAACATCTCCATCGGTTGCTTACATTTCATTAGATGGTACACAACTGCTCTGAAGTTTACATTTTAATATAATAAAATTCATTAACCAAATAATTCCAATGAAATCATTGAAGACAAAAAAGAAAAAATAGAAAAGACACGACATAGAAATCAAAGACTAGCACATACACACAACCACTTTATAAGTAAGTGTTTTCAGTTTTCACATTTGTCCCTAAAAGGCTCCTGTCCATTCGTACCCAGCTTCTAACATCTTTTCAAATTCATGTCAATCTGTGGATCAGAGTATCTCTAATTACGGAGTATGGCTCTTGTAAATTGTAGCCTAGCTGTATGTTAAAAATGAGAGCATGCAAATCAAAACCTGTTTGCTAATAGGTAAGCTCTCTCAGTAAGCACCAAGATTTAAAGGACACCTATGTGTGATACACAGCATTTTCAGTCTCCCAGTGTTTTGTTTTCTCATGCCAGGTGGTAAAGTTGCTTGTCTTAAACTTGCTGCGTATTTTTTTTTTCCTTTTTTATTTTAAAAATAGAAAGGGTGTTTTTTTCTCTGGCTGAAAATGTGGAACTCACGTGAATGGTTTCCCTGTGTAGAACAGCTGGAACACAGAGTTCATTGAAGCCTGCATGTAATGTGGTGACCCACTGGCTTGCATTGCTGACCCGTGCCAGCAGTGCAACCAGGCAGTGCTCACAGTTGGCTCTGCTGGAAACACAGAATTAATCATGGGTTCTCTGGAAAAAGGGTCTGGTATCCAGCTTGCTGTTGGTGTTCACCCTTGCAAGAAGTGCTGATGAGAGTGATTTGTGAAGCAGAGAGCTGTTGAAGCACTTGTGGCAGTTTGGTTCTTTTTCTTCATTGCCTGTAATTCACGTGCACAATAGATCACTGTCATGCAGGGCATTGTACTTGGTTCTCCTAGTTGTCCTTGAATTGAGCTGTCTTTCACGTAAGCCCAGCTGATTGAGAAAGGAAACTGATTTCTGATCTTGCTGATCTGCAAACTGCTGTAATCAATGACTGAAAATGACTGTAGCAAACATCAGAAGCTCTTAACCAATTGAAACGTTTAGGAAAGGATGTTAGTCTTTTGTTAAAATAGCCACTAATAGGTTGAAATGTGTTAAGAGGAACTCAGAAACACCTTAAATGCAGTAAAAGTGTCTTGGTTCCCCCGACCCCACCCCACCTTCAAACTGCAAGCCCAGGGCAAAAAATATGCTGACGAGGAAAGAAATGCTAAGTATAATTTGATACTGTTAGTCCTGTCTGTTTCCATGTCTACATAAAACTTTTAAAAATGGCATACTTATTTCTTGGGCCAGAAAAGGGAAGGAATTTGGTTCAGGTATAGAACACAGTTCCAGCAGGGCTTGAGAATATTACCAGCATAGATGTCCTTGGATATAGAGGGAAAAAATCAACTTTTCTTTTTTTTGCAATTCCTTCTGGACTGTTGGAGAAAAAAAAAACTTTTAGTTAAGAGTTATGATTAAAGGCCTTGCTGTAGACTGAATTGTGTCTTCCCCAAATTTGTATGTTAAAGCCCTGACCCCTCACGTGATGGTATTTGGAGATGGAGCCTTTGGGAGGTCATTAGATTTAGATGAGGTCATGATATTGGAGCCCTCATAATAAGATTAGTAACCTTTATAAAAAGAGACACTAGTTTGCATTCTCTTCTCTCTTCTCTTTCTTTTCTCTCTGATGTGAAGGTGACTGTTTGCAAGCCAGAAAAAGGGCCCCCACCCAAACCTGACACCAGCTTCCAACTGTGAGGAAATAAATTTCTGTTGTTGAAGCCAGCTGGTCCATGATATTTTGTTATGTCAGACTGAGCTGGCTAATACAGGCTCGTTTTCTTTTCCTTTGTCAGATTAAGCTGCTGAAATCCTGTATTTTATCTCTTTGTCTTTTGGCAGTAATGAGACGCAGCCATAACACGCAGGACGGTCACTGCACAGTGTTTCCCTGGTAGGCCATTGGAGTCAGGAGCCATTCCTTATACGGGAACTATCAGACTATAATTCTTTTGCCCTTGGAATCTAGGAGAGTTCCCTTGGGACATTAAGGACAAGATTTATTGTTTGAGCTTTTTAGTGGGTATTCTGTAGTAGAACACCTGGTGTCTGACGCCTTCTATCTGTGGTAAATCTCCACAAATCTTTAGTTAAATTGCACTTATTTATTGCCAGTTTTTAAACAGTTTATTGAAGTAGCATTTTCTGCTATAAAATGTACTCATTCTAAGTATAATTTTGTGATTCTTTATAAATAAAAAAGGTTATGCAATCATCACCGCAACCCAGTTGAAAAACTTTTCCCTCAACTCCTCAAAGTTTCGCTTGACAGTTTATAGTCAGTTCTTTCTCACCACCACCTCAGCCAACCACTTTCTGTCTCGATAGATTTGTCTTTTCTGGAGATTCCATGTAAATGGAATCACTCAATATGCAGGCTTTTGTGTCTGGCTTCTTTTATTTAGCATAAGGTTTTTGAAGTTTGTCTATGTTGTAGAATGTATCGATAATTCTTTTTTGTGCTGAATAATATTCCATTTTAATGAATATGCCACATTTTGTTTATCCATTCACCAATTGATGGATATTTAGATTGTTTCCAGTTTTTAGCTATTAAGAATAATGCTGCTATGGATATTTGTATGTTTATATATTCCTTAGGATTTTCTACTAACAGGATCATACTGTGCAAATAAAGGCAGTTTTACTTCTTCCTTTGTGACTTGTATTGCTTTCAGTTTCTTTTTTTTTTTTAATTTTACTGGCTAGAACATCCAGTACAATGTTGGCTTTTTAGTCCTTCACCATTAGTATAATGTCAGTTCGAAGTTTTCTCAGATTCCCTTAATCAGCTTGAAAAAGTTTTCTTCCATTCCTAGGGGACAGAGAGTTTTGCTGTGAATGAGTGCTGAGTTTTATCGGGTGCATGTTCTACATCTGTGAGATGATTACATGGGTTTATTTGTCTATTTATATGGTGTACTGTATTCATTGATTTTCAGTTGTTAAACCAGTCTTGCACTACAGGAATAAATTCCAGTCAGTCATGGTAAATAATCCTTTTTGAATGTTTCTGAATTCATTTTGCTCATATTTTGGTAGAATTATTTTGTGTATATGCATAAGTGATACTTTCCTGTAGTTTTCTTGTGGTATCTTTGTCTGGCTTTGGTATCTGGGAAATGCAGGCCTCGTAGAATGAGTTGGGAAGTATTCTTTCCTCCTTTTCAGAATTGGTATGGTTTCTTTATTAAATATATGATAAAATTTGCCAGTGAAGCCTTCTGGGCCTGGTTTCTTTGTGGGAAAGTTTTTAATACTAATTCAGTTATTTTACTTATGATAAATTTAGTCAGATTTCCTATTTCCTCTTGAATCACTGGTGGTAATTGTATCTTTATACAAATTTGTCCATTTCATCTGCGTTGTCTAATTGCTGGCATAGCATTGTTCATATTATTTTTCCCTTATAAATTTTAAGTTCTGTGGTTGTTAGGTATATGACTGCTTTTATTCCTGATTTTTACCAATTTGTATCTTCTCTTGGTTAGTCTAAATAAAGTTTCTCTTTTATAGAAGATCTAACTTTTAGTTTTACTGATTTTCTTCATTATTGTTTTTTTTAATTTCATTGATTTATGCTCTCATCTTGATTTTTCCCTTCCTTTTGCTTGCTTTGGATTTAATTTGCTCTTTTTTTAATTTGTTGTGGTAGAAGTTTAGATTATTGATGTGAAACTTTTTTCCTAACATAGGTATTTAAATCTGTACATTTCCCTCTAGCCAATTCTTTATGCACCATAAATTGTTTTTATTCTCACTTAATTAAAATACTATCTAATTCCTTTTGTGATTACTTTGATCTTTGGATTATTTAGAACTGTGTTGTTTAATTTCCAAATACTAGGAAACTCCCAATTTTATTTCTGTTGTTGAGTTTTAATTTAATTCTGTTGTGACCAGAGAACATTTCAAGTGGCTTCAACTCTTTTACATTTATTGAGACTTATTTTATGGCTTAGCATTTAGACTCTTTTGACAAATGTTTCATATGTCCTTTAAAAGAGTATCTATTCTGTTCTTGACAGGTTGAGGCTTCTGTAAATGTCAAGTTGATCACTTTGGATGATAGTTTGTTCAAACCTGTACCTTTGTTGATTTTCTATCTAGTTGTTTTCCATGATGTTTTGAGTATAGAAGGTTATTTACCTCCAGACCTTGTGGGCTAGTGAGACCTTTATAATTTTTGCCTCATCTAGCTAAACAACTGTCTAGAAACCCAAGTGAATGTCTACTGCTGCTGCTGCTAAGTCAGTGTCCGACTCTGTATGACCCCATAGACGGCAGCCCACCAGGCTCCCCCGTCCCCGGGATTCTCCAGGCAAGAACACTGGAGTGGGTTGCCATTTCCTTCTCCAAAGCATGAAAGTGAAAAGTGAAAGTGAAGTCGCTCAGTCGTGTCCGACCCTTAGCGACCCCATGGACTGAAGCCTTCCAGGCTCCTCTGCCCATGGGATTCTCCAGGCAGGAGTACTGGAGTGGGGTGCCATTGCCTTCTCCAGTGAATGTCTATAGAGTACCAATAAAGAAACATTGTCAATTCAAATAATAGGGTGTATTTTAAATAAAGGTCTTCAGGTATTGGAGTTTTAAAAAAATAAACGTAGGTATATATATCACAGGATTATGTTTGTATTTCTGAATTCTCTGCTTCGTGGGAGGAATTCATTTACATTAGTAAAGTATTGGTCACTTAGTTCTGTCCAACTCTTTGTGACCCCATGAACTATAGTTCACCAGTCTCATCTGTCCATGGAATTCACCAGGCAAGAATACTGGAGTGGGTAACCATTCCCTTCTCCAGGGCATCTTCCCAACCTAGGGATTGAACCTGGGTCTCTTGCATTGCAGATTCTTTACTGCCTGAGTCATCAGGGAAGTCCCTTACATTAGTAAATGACAAGCTTATACAGTACAGGGAAAACCGTGGCAGTTTTAGGAACTTGTTAGCAAGTCTCACTTTAGTGTTTATAGATTCGGAAAATCAAAGATTTCATTGCTTCCGCCTTTCATTTGTTTCTTCTTTGTGCCATTTTTCTCAAGCATGGGTGTATTTTGTTTGATTCATTATTTGTCTCACACATAAGGTTGGATTATCCCACAATGGTCCCATTTCTGATTACTCTTAGATGTACTACAATGAAGCCACTTACAAATTGGAATTTTAAATGTGAGGAATTATAGAGGAGATTGAATCTATAAACAAAAGATAAAATTTGCCTTCTACAAATCTGATTCAAATTGGTAGACTTAACCTGAAGGCCGGTAGGTGAAATTAAATATTTTCTAAGGTCTTTTTTCATACTGCCATTTAAGTAAATGAGTAATAAACAGAAAGAAGTAGGTGGTCGAGAAAGAAAACAAAAGAAATTAAAGGATCAGTGAAATAGAAGTGTCCAGAGTAACTGCCACCCATAAATGCCAATCCATAAAAAATGTATTTCCATTTAGAACTCACTAAAAATAGAAATAATTGTTTATTGTTTACATATCTAATAGTCTCTTACAGTTTCAAGATGATTTAATTGCTTCTTAGACCTCTCATTAAAAAATAAGTATATACTGATTGGAAAAGAGTCAAATAATAATACAGTAAGTAGCACATAAAAAGAAGAAATCTCTTCATTCATTGTCCCCCTCTCTTCCAAACCCTCCTTATAACCAGCATTCTCTGTCTTGCTTTTTCACTCTCTCTTCATAGGAATAACCCTGTTAATCCCTGTTAATGTTCTATATTATAGTCAAGATGATTAATTGTTTTAGAGTACGGTAAATTGAGACTATAGCCATAGGCAGTGGGGTCAAGCATCTTGACCTAAGAGGGTAGAAAGAGTTTACAGCAAGATGGGGTGAGCCTAATTCATTCTTAGTAAATGACAGCAGCAAAGATGCCTGCATATATAGTTATAGTAATGTGGAAATGATATATCTGACTCCTGTATACATCTTTTGTAGGCTGTTACTCTTTGTCTCTGCGTTTTCTCTTTTAAGGGATCTTTGTTTTAATTATTTCTTTCTCTATAAAAATTAAAGAGTGGTGATAAGAATTCTAGGCTGTCCATTCCCCCTAGTGATAGCCAATACTGAATACGCAATGTATGGATTTAAGTTGAAGGAACACAAAAAGACATCTTCGTGTCTTTTAGACATGAAGCTTTTAGAGGAGTAACTCAGGAGGGCTCGATCATTTATTCATCCATTCAGCAAATGGTTGTTGAATGCCAATTATGTGCTAGTCTTTTTGGCAAGATACAGACAGTAAATGAATAAAATCTATGTCAAGTGGTGGTAAGCACTTGGATTCGTTTCCTAGGGCTGCTGTAATGAAGTACACCAACTGGCTGGCTTAGAATAACAAGTTTATTTTCTCTCAGTTCTGGAAGTTAGATGTCCAAAATCAAGGTGTCAATAAAGTTGGTTCTCTCTAAGGACGCTTGGGAGAATCCATTCCGTGCCTGTCTCCCAGCTTTTGGTGACAGCTGGCAATCCTTGGTGTTCCTTAGCTTGTGGATGCATCCCTCCAGTCTGCCTCATCGTCAGCTGGAATTCTGTGTGTCTGCATCCAGATTTCCCTCTTCTTACATGAACACCATTTTACTGGCTCAGCACTCCCTCCCCCTTTTGAACTCATCTGGACTTGATTACTCTGCAAGGACCCTGTTTCCAAATAAGGTCACATTCTGAAGTTCTGGGAAGAACGTGAATTTGGAGGGAACCCTGTTCTACTCATAACAGCACCATCACTATAGAGAAAAATTAAAATAGGATAGTGAGGGGAAAGTGAATGCTGGGGTTGTTACAGGCTAGTGATTTATGTAGAGGACCAAGGAAGGCTGGCTACTTGGTTGTCATTTGAACAGAGAATTGAGGAATGTGGAAGGTAGAGTGTGGTAGCTATCTCTGGGAAACACTTTGCAGCCAAGAGGGAGCATTGCCCAGGAGTATTGGGGAAGCCAGTGTGGCTGGAGGAAAGAAGCAGAGATGAGATCAGAGCGGTATCTGGGGCACTCGTCATGTAGGGCCTCCTAACCTTTTGCTTTTACTCTGAGTGAAATGGGAAATTGCTGAAGAGTTCTGAGTAGAGGATGAGCTGATTGATTATGTTTTAAAAGGCACTCTGGCTGCCCTGTTGAGACTGGGCAAGGTTGAAGTAGGCGGATGAGTTAGAAGGCCACTGCAGTGATCCAAGTGAGAGGCAGTGAAAAGAGGTCAAACTCTTTCTTGGCAGGTTTTGCTGATAGTCTGAAAATAGGATGTGAGAGAAGGACACAAGTCAAGGGTGACTCTTAAGTATTTGGGCCTGAACAGCTGGAAGGTGTTGACATTTATTGAGAACATAAAGACATATTAAGTTGGTTATACAGGTCCTGACTTTAGGAAAAAGGCCTGGGTTGTAAATATAAATCTGGGAGAAGTCACCGTAGAAATGGTCTGTAAAGACATGAGAAAAATGAGATTCTTGAGTAGGGGGAGGTGTGAGTTCTAGGGCACAGGTGGAAGGAGTAACTTAGATAGTTGCACACACAGATAGTCTATCCAGAACATTAGGAAGGATGCAGAGTATGGGTGTAGGTGCAGGTGGGTTGACTGGTGTAAGGAGGAATTCATGGAAGAGGCTGGCAGACCTGAGCAATAAGAGGCTGGATAGGAGAGGGCCCTGAGAAAAGCATCCCTAGTGAGGCAGCAGCCAAAGTGATGGGGCGTCCTAGTGCCGTGAGCGTTAATAGGACTTTCTGCAGAAATAAGGGATTTTTGTTACTGCTGTTATTTTGCCTCTTGAATTTACTGCTGATGAGTGTTTCTAACCACTTTGTACCTAGTTATAAGTTTTTTGTAATTTTCAATCACTTTCTAATCCAGTTGTTTCATATCTGTCTTTTCCTTTCCATCCTAAATACCACTACTACAATTTAGGCTTCCATCATTTCACCGTTGGACAGTTATAGCATCCTGTCTTAATTACCCTCAAAATTCATCTCATCCTATGTGTTGGTACAGATTTAGCTTCTTATAGCACAGATTTGATTATGGGTCAGCCCTTCTTAATCACTCTGTGTGTCTTTGAAATTAGTCCTCCAGTCAAGACTTCACACAACCTGGTCGCATCCTGCCATTCTAAACCAGTATTCTACAGGTCCCCTCTGTGTACCCTGTGCTCAGACCACACTGGACGCCTGCTAATACTCTTGTGACATTCACTTTGCTGCCCTTCTGTATGAATGTCCCTTGTTTTTCTTACCCCACCAGATCCCGGCCCCAACCCCACAGAGAGATTCTTGAGATTTAAGAGCCTGTGTATCCTGGGATATTAATGCCTGGTAGTAGTTTTATTGTAATATGATTCATTATCAAAGATGCTGCTGCTGGTCTACGCAAATATAACCTCCATTTGTTTTTATGCTCTCTGAGTACTGCCGGCTAGTAGTGATTTTTTTTGTTTGCATCATTGTCCTTAATAAAATAGTGCTTGGGAATCATCATGATTTGAATTTTTGAATTACAGCCAGATTAACCCTCAGGTTTTCTGGATTTAATTATAAATCTTAGCCTCATAAGAGAAGAAGCATCTCTGTATTTTGAGTTATAGAATATTATACAACTTTCTTCATAAAAATCAAAAACAGAGGGGAAAAAAAATGAAAAGAAAAAAAAAAAGAGGGGTCTGAAGGGTCCGTAAGGAAAGATACCAAATAAGCGCAGGACATCATTATTTACCAATTTTTAAGAAGATTGATACATGGAGTATAGTTTTTAAATTTCTGGTTCTTGATATTCCATTTAAGAACTAGTCAGATTCTTGAGGCATTGTAAAGCTCTGTGTCCTGCCTCCCCCTCCTCTGTCATCCCCAAAAGCACATTCAGCTAGCAGCCATCTGCTTCTCTCCTTGCTGAGGAGTCTGACTCATCACTCATCACTGTATCTCTTCAATTGATACATGAATTTCAGTTCCATTGGATTACCACCTGGATCCCACTGCCAAATTGGTCTCCTGTTCCAGCATTTTCTCTTGGCTGCACTGTTTCTGTGTCTGCTTGGTTCCTTCTGCCTACTTCCTATATGAGTTTGATGATGTCCGCTCAGGTATGAAGCTGGACAGATACTATAAAATTCATACAGTACCAAACACTGTCATCTTGCATTCTACCTCTCTCCCGCTACTCATCCAGAATGAAATCTAGATGCTTTAGTTTTGAATTCGTCTGTATCACTGTAGTGTTTAGTAAAATATCTTATTTTAGTATGTTTCGCCATTGTAGAATTTAAAATTTGTTATAGGACCTTAGAAAATTATGAAGATGCTCTTTCTCTGCCCTCTATACTCCCTACTCCCATCTTCAGTGCATACTTCCAAGCATATAGCATGTACATTACATTAGTGAGAGGAAGATATCACTTCCTCGCTTGATGAAAAGGACTTCCTTTCGTTTCTTCCTTATGTTAGTGTCATGCCCCAGTTTTGCGCTACTTAAAGTACACTCCTCTTTGGAAATGAAGGAATTAGACTAAAGAGAGGATGTTCTTTGGTCTTTAGTTAATTGCTATAAGCCTTGTACAGAGAAGGCAATGGCACCCACTCCAGTACTCTTGCCTGGAAAATCCCATGGACGGAGGAGCCTGGTAGGCTGCAGTCCATGGGGTCGCTAAGAGTGGGACGCGACTAAGCGACTTCACTTTCACTTTTCACTTTCATGCATTGGAAAAGGAAATGGCAACCCACTCCAGTGTTCTTGCCTGGAGAATCCCAGGGACGGTGGACCCTGATGGGCTGCTGTCTATGGGGTCGCACAGAGTCAGACACAACTGAAGTGAGTTAGCAGCAGCAGCATAAGCCTTGTAAATATGAACTGATAATCTTCAGGTTTCATGGGATGTATTTGGTGGGTCTTTAAGAGTTAAATTAAATAAATCGAATTTTTAATAAAAATTGAAAGGCCATAGAATTCCATAAAACCCCCACCCACTGACCAGCAAGCCTAAAAATTTCCAGCTGACTTGGGGGCAGATTTAGTCTTACACCCAAGTTATTTAAGATGGGAAATATTATTCATCCAGAATGAAAAAGTCTTGGCATCATGTTCCCTTTCATAAACTGATCTTGAAGGCAGTGGGCTGAACCAAATGCCATTTTTCTAGTTTCTCATTAGCTTACACTATCACTTGTTTTCTAGAGTGAGCTAAGACCAAGAGACCTTCAAAATCTTTCTTCCTGTGGCTACAAAGCAGGCCTCACAATTAGCTCAAATAAAAACAAAAATAAAATGAAAGAGATCTCATAGTCTGCCGGATTGGAGTCTGAACAATAAAGACTTTGCATTTACTCTGCTCTTTGTGCCTGGGGTTTTAATTTAACACATCAATGAAAAGGCAGCATTTAAAAAGAGGGGGAAAATACCCAGCAAGAGTTACTTTTATTAGTGTAATTTGTAAGAAATTACTGCACTTAATGAGAAAATCGTTAAGCATGAAAAAACGGGCTGTGACTTAATTTACGGAGTTTAAATGGTGAAGTTTTAATTGAGTTTTTTAGTTATTGGTAAGAAAAATATTAATAATAATAAAAAACAACTACCAGGGCTGTATCTGTACTGTTGAAGTGGTCATCGCTTTTACACACCTTAGTTCAATTTCCTGTGCCACTGGTCATGCATGATATTATAGCTGTGGTATTCTCTGTCATATCCGCTGACTTTTTCTGTTCTTTCAAGGGAGGCAGGCAACTTCTTCTGTCTGCTACATGAGGAAATTTGGGGCAGAGAGTCTAGCAGAACAGCTTCTAAAAGGGGAAGGGTGGAGCAGAGGTAAAAGGGCAGAGCTGTGTCCACTCCACAGTCCACCTGCTCAAAAACGAGACAGCAATTGAATGTCCCTTTCAGATCCATAACACTTATCCTTTCCCCCTGGTTCTTAGTTTCTCTTCTTGCCGCCAGTGATTTATTTTTCCCCAGTAAGCAGATTTCATTAAAGACTACAAAACTAAAAACAGGAATAATACCAGACCAAGAAGCACAAGCATTCAGGACAAATTCCTGGGATCATAGATCCAAATTCTTTTGGAAGTAGAAGTCGAAAGGGTATTTAAAGAAATAAATCGGCACATCTTACGTCATTTAGAGAGAAAATGTTTAGGATACCTTCTTTTTGTTCTTACATTCCCTGAAGTGCAATTGACTCCTTAAAGGTCATGAACACCATGGGAAGGGTTCAGTAATGAAGAAAAGTCCTATACACTTTATATTCCTTTATTATTTAAGTTAAAGACGGCTTTGTTAATTTCTGTCTCCTGCAAATATCTGATGTGTAAATGGGGCGTTCAACTCCTGTGGGTTCATGATAACACACTGTGCCAGTGGCCCCGAGATCCTCTGCTCACCCTTTCCCTGTGTGCCTTGGGTCTGCGGGGAGAAGTGGGGTAGAGCCTGTCCCTGCAGGTTGCATCTTCAGGCTCCCACAGGTACAGGCTTCCTACTGGGTTCAGATCCTGGTGAGAAGTAAGGAGGGAGGGATAAGCCAGGGTATTTCTCTTTCTCCTCACCCACCCCCAGCCCCGAGTAGGGCAGCATCTCCAAGTCCTCCATGGTTTCTGCCCCTATAGGACAGGCTTTAGTTATCCCCTCCTCTTATCTCCTTTCTGCTCTGTTCTTGTTCCCCTGCGGTGCCAGGGGGTGCTAGAGGCTTCTTGCTATTTCTAATCTCTGGGTTACAGCACCCATTCTCAGTTGGCTTTACAGTTCTTTATCACCTGTGTTAACAGTTGCCTGCATTAAACTTCCTTGGTTAAATATTCAGTGATTTCTGTTCTTCTCTTTGGACCTTGCCTGATAATGCACAAAGCCTCTACCCACGATGGCCAGTTTATACCCTATTTGAGACACAGGGAAGCCTCTTTGTGACTGATTTTTGTTCCCTGTATTAAAACAGACTTGTTTTCTTACCAGGCAAATGTTTCTTGTTAACTTTTTGCTTTAAAAACAGTGATAGTAATTTACATGTGGATTTCATTGGCTATAAACTGGACTACTCACTTAGATTTTTATTTGTTACTGAAAGATGTTACTCCTTTTAATTCTCTTAATGACTGACCTGATCATATACTTTTTTTATTTAAATGCTAGATTTTTTATTGTCACTTTATTTTCTTTAATAAAGATGCCATTATTATTGACTATGTAAACTGTTGAACATTTTTAAATGATTTGACTGCTGACATCTGTAAAATGTGCACCTCTTCAATAATTAAAATTCACATAAGGGCATTGAGATCACGAGAAGAATTAAATTGAGAAACATCCTGAATGATGCCTGGGTTCAGCAAAATCATTTGCGATAGCTTTCCAGTCCCTTATACATAACACGTGACGGTTGAGTGAACTACTGCTCTTTTGGCTCTGTAGGATAGAGGGAAAAAAACCCCTCAGTAAATGACTTCCTTTTACTTTGTTGGAAACATCTTTGCAGAGAAGAGAAGAGTAAGTAAATGTCAAGTCAGAGACCAGCAAGCACATGGCCCCAGACGGTCATGACTGAGCAGCAGGAAGAGGGATGATTCATTTTGTAGAACTTTGGGGGGCTTCCCTGGTGGCTCAAATGATAAAGATTCTGCCTGCAATGCAGGAGACTGAGATTTGATCGCTGGGTTGGGAAGATCCCTTGGAGAAGGGAATGACAATCCATTCCAATATTTTTGTGTGGAAAGTTCCAGGATGGGGAGCCTGGTGGGCTACAGTCCATGGGGTCGCAAAGAGTCAGACAGGACTGAGCAACTATCCCTTTCACTTTTGGAAGGTGTTGAAGGTTTTCTGGAGAGAGAAAAAAAGCATACATTTCAGATTAAAACAAAAAAACACCACCGTTCTCCTCTTACATAACACTTTTGAATCTTGATAAGATTTTAATATAACACTAAAGTATTATAAGTATGAAAACTCATTTTGCGTATCAACGATCTGTACTCATGTCAGATTCTAGATTAACATATTAATGCCTCTATTAAAAACCTCAAAATCCAGAACAGACAGGTTTGAAATCCAGAATAGACATCTTGATTTTGAAGACTTCTTGAGATAAATGACAGCCTTTGCTTGACTACTATCCTAAGATGGATGGCCCTTCCAGTGGCCATTTTTTATATTAGCTGCTAATGAGTATTATTGAGCCTCTGAGTAATTCTGAAAAAGCATTTTCGTGAACTATAGTTGGAGCTGTGATTTACTGAGCGTGAATACCGTGATTGATGTGGAAGCAGAGGAAAGCACCCCAGTCCTCAGCATTTCCTGTATGAGGAGGAGGAGAGAAGGGGGCATCAAAAGCATAATCCAGCCGGAGTTAGATTACTTTTGTCAGCCACTTCTGCATTTTTACATTTATTAAAAATGGCAGGGAAATGCCACCAAAGTTTAGAGAAGAAGTCCCTCATCCACATCCCTTTCTGATATTCAGTATATTAGAGCATCGTCCATCACATCTATTCACTGGTGTTAAAAGGTTCATTATAATCAGTGAACCACAAAATAGTCTAGGTAGGGGGCCAGATGCACAGGCCACATAACTGATTGTTCCGAGAAGGATAGAGTCTGGTTCTGTGTATTCATTGGGTTTGTCTGAAGTTTGGGTATGTTTATCTACCTGCATTCCTGAACCTTCTGGGGGAAAGAACAGAACAGTCCAACATGTAAATAAGAAAACTAAATCCACATGGGCCCACAGATAAGTAAGGATGTCATTCTTAAATGGAAACTGAGAATTGAGACTGCTACTTCCTTCTCTTTGTATTCTTTCTTATCCATATCATTATTGCAAGTGGGTTATTGGCTTTCACATTTGCTTTATTTTAGTTTCTTTTGAGTATTTTTTTCTATTTTTTTTCTATAAGATGTGTGTGTGTGTGTGTGTGTGTGTGTGTGTGCCATCAAGATTCAAGATAAGGATGGGTGCAGAGCCTGTTTTGCAGAGCAATTCAGCACTGTCTAGTTGTTTCATGGGCTCCCAGGCCCAAGGACACGCTGTGTTTTAGAGTCCTTTATCTTCTGTGCTCATTACACTCTTTTCCTTGCAGAATTTATGTAATAATAATGTGTAATATTATGTATGTAGCACTTTATAACACAGTAGACAATTCTTATCTTCAGATAATTTCTTCTCTTAGTATCTGTGGTGCCATACCCTCCTGACTCTCTCCTGCCTCCCTAACCATCCCTTATTGGCCTTCTTTATCAGCAGCCTTTCCTCTGTACAGCCTCTGAATCCTGAGGTTCCTTAAAGGCTTGGTCTTGAACCCTTTTTTTCCTGTACTTTATCTGTCCTGCCCCAGCTCCTCATGCACACTGTTCACTCTCCTTGGGACGCCCTTCCCTTCCACCTCTCCTCCTCTTTCTTCGCTACTCCTGGCCATGGACTCCACGCGCTGGACCGTGTCCTTTCCTCCACATACACCCCGTGCTTTCCCACCTCTCTGCTTTATACTTTTGCTCATTCTGTTTTTTGGCTGTCTGATAGCCAAATTCTACTTTTCCTTCATTGCCCAGCAAAAAAGCCAAGTTAATTCACAAATCTTTCTTATAATCACCAAAGAGTTTTTAAAATTCAGATTAGTTGATATATTTCTGTACCACTCAGCTCTTCATGTTGACCTCTGTTACTATTTTTATGTATATGTGTTATATTCTCTATTAGCATGTAAACTCCCCACCGGCAAGGATCTTATCTTCAACTTCATTGTGTTTCCTATAGAACATAGTATAGCATCTTATATGTTGCAGTTACACAGTAAATATGTATTAGGCTAAATTAAAATAATCACTGTATCAAGCAAAGAGAAATATTACAGCTTTACATTATAACTTGCAGAGATTTCCTCATTCACCTTTCAAAAGAAATGAGAAATGTGATGTCTCTGGGATTATTGCCCTTGGCCTTTAAAAATTCTCATTTGTGCCCAGATAGGAAACGCTGAGTGAACTTGCTATCAGACTATCTGAGAAAGCAGGCTGCTTGAGTGGAAATATCAAACATTTCTCTTACTTTCCCTTTCCAGGCTAAAAGAAGGAGATAGCTTCTGTTGGTCTCAGCTTCTTGTTGATAGTTTTCTGCTCTGCTTACTGATCAGGGTTGTATTATTTAAAACTTTGTTTCAAAAGTCCTATCCAAACATTCCTTCTCTGCTTTGAATCATAGTTGGATGTTAATTCACTGCTATAGGGTACATGGGTAAAGATTTCTGAAATTTCAGAAAAGTGTTTTCTTTAATCCCTCAAGTTGGTTAAGTAGTTCGTTGTGATGGAGATCATAATCTCCTATTTGGTAGAAAAGATGAAATGGTTCCCAGGATGTTTTCACTTGCTGCAAAATTATTGTATTAGGAAATACTTCATCCAGTTTTTGAATCCTTTCCACATGCTATAGGATCCTTGGCAAATAAGTTGATGGCTCTGCATTTCATGCCTTTCATAAGGTATTGAGCAGTGCTCCAGTCACTGTGATTCAGCTGGCGGCCTTTAGCCTTTACAGGGAAGCCTTGAAAGTGGTTTTCATTAGTACTGCAGGCACACATTCGTAACTATGGGAAAGCTCAGATGAGGCCATAACAATGGCACATGTGCACTCTTAGAACACCTTGACCATTCAGCACAAATTGCTGAACAGCCGGCTGGCGAGCAGTTTCAGGAAACAAGTAAGAATGAGCCTTTAGGTCATGACTTATGCCTGTCTCCTTGGTTTGTTCTTCTGCACAGATCATAAGTCTGTTTTGACCTGCTTAACCACTTTAAGTTCCCTGATGACTTTATGTTTTAATTTCCTCTGCTTTTTTAAATGAAGAATGTTTTGTTTATGAGGCAGTCTCAAATTGCAGCCCACCTTGGAAACCGTAACGTTATTAATGCATTTCCTCTTTCTGTATCACTTATGACGTTGCTTGCTGACCATTATCATTTGTTAAGTATCCATGGCTTCGTAGAGTGCTGAGTACCTTAGAGACTCTTGAGATTCAACTGAGGGCAGAAGATAAGTAGCAATGATTTTCCATTCTATAGGGATATTACTAAATTAAGTTGAGGGCTGGTCTTTTCTAATGTGATCTGTGATTGGAAGAGGGTGGAGTGTCCCTGGCTGATTATTTTTCTTTGTCTGACACTATTTGACATTTATCCTGAGTGGAATTAGGGGAGGAAATAGAAGATATGTTTTTTATGATGTTATCAGGAAATGCGCTTTTGAGATACCCAAATGGTCCCTAAATTTTGGGGGGTAAATAAAAAGCAATAACAGCTTAATGTTTGAAATTCCAAAAGAAATATTTAGCTATAATTCTAAACACTTAAGAAATTTTATTTCTTGACAAATGTCAGTATTACCCAAACCTTTTAAATGTAGACTTTTGAAATCAGCATTCTGCATTTCATCTTTCCTTCCCATCCACCCCCTTAAAAGAAGAATGGCTTTTGTGCAAACAGACCACAAGGGAGGCTCTTGATCCATAAAAACACACTACTTACAGGCACACAGGAGCATCCATTCTCTCTAACAAGCGTCACTCAGATTGAGGAAAATAAATGTATTGTCTTATGTTCTAGCGAGTCACCAGCTAATAAATCACATCGAGCAGTTTTTGGATACTAACGAAACACTGTATTTCATGAAGAGCATGGACTGCATCAAAGCCTTCAGGGAAGAAGCCATTCAGGTAACTCTATCCTGTGTCCTCTTCCTAAACAGTTGGCCACCATCACAGGGGAGAGACATACAGCACCCCACAGATAAGCCTGGGCTTTGAAAATGATCATCCTTACTGTGAAGAGCAACATATGCCAAGAGGAGTAGAAATGACTAGCTCATGTTACTATTGCTGTCATTTCTGAGGAAGAATAAAGATGGGTGGGTGACTGGGATGTTGTATGCCTCGAAGTTAGCTTTTTATTACACTATAGCCCTGGCTTTATGATTTCTACTTAGTGAGCCAACCAAATTTCTCTTCTATTGGATTCTGTTTGGCTAACTATTTTAAGGAAATGGATGGAGAAAATACAGTTAGATAATTATTGAGAGGATTGATGAATGACCAAATTACTTCTTGAATTGTTTAGGTAGTTACAAAGAGTGATAAGAAAATAAAAATATTGTTAAAATTAGAATGAGATGAAAGATTCAGAAGTAGATAAACCAAATGCCCTACAGATCAATATCAATTTTATCAAATATCAACTTTTGGCCAAATGGAGTCAATATAAGACTAAAGATGACTCAGTCAGGTGGAGAAAGATTTGCTTAGCTGAAAAGGTAGTGGAACTGTTTTTTAGTGCGCACATCCCCCGCTGCCTGGAGAGAGCATCTGAGAACACTTCCGTGCACTGTCGCCACCGCGTGTCCTTTAAACCACCAGGTCATTGGACTCCAAAAAAGAGAGAGAGAAAGGTGCGAGAGGAGCCAAAGAGGCCTTAGAGACATATTAGTCAATCTTAATGACCTTTTTTAAACTAAAAATATAAAAAGAAAGTTGGGAATATGTGAATACTGACTGGTTATTACTCTTATTATTAATTTTTTGTGAATTTTTTAAGTCTATATTTTAGATATTGCATATTTATAGATGAGCTAATATGGTTGAAATTTGCTTAAAAACAACCCAAGAGTCGTGGGAGAAAGTGAGGGTATAGATGTTACAAAGGTGATGGGTGCACAGCATCCACTAAATTGCTCTGTTTTTGTTTGAATTTGTCTATATTAAACCCTAAAAGAACAAAGTACCAGGCCACAAAAAAACCTGGGTAGCTATGGAAATTTCTGTGCCTTCAACAGATGGAAAGATTTACAACTCCTAGCAAACGAAGCTGAAATTTACCAAAGAAGAACATTTTATGTGTGTTTAATAATTAAATATGGTGGATTTGTGTGTGTGTATATGTGTGTGTGTGTGTGTGTGTGTATAAAATGCTTTGGGGTGAATTATGTTTCTGTATGAGCTCTGACCTGCCACCTTCCCTACCCCCACACGCTCTTGCAGTTTTCAGAAGAGCAGCGCTTTAACAATTTCCTGAAAGCCCTTCGAGAGAAAGTGGAAGTTAAACAATTAAATCATTTCTGGGAAATTGTCGTCCATGGTAAGGTGTCTTTTGTCTTTTTCTTAAATAGTTATGCTGTATTTTCCAAGTATAAGTTCTAAATATAAATTATATTGTGTGACGTGTTATGTGAGGACCTGATGACGTCCCGTGTGGATTTTTCCATGTGGATTTGGGAAATGCTCAGTATTTGGTGAACTGAAAATCTTGATTAATAAGCAGAACTACAAAGTGATAAATAATAAGTAAACATATAAGTCCCATCTTAAACTCTTTGTGTAGTGTGGCCCTTTCATGACTGTGCCTTTCTGTTTGATGACCGAAGAAGCTGTATAGGCAGTCATTGATCCCTGTCTCAGATTCTTAGACCTGTAAGTCCTGCTGGATCCATAGCACTTTCGTTAATCTCCCCCACATTTTGCTTCCTCCATCTTTCATTGCCATGTTCTTGGGCATTTTATATTAGCCAGCCAGTGTCTTCATGCACCAAAGCCACTCACTTATTCACAGTGACTAATGCAAATTAAACATAGAAACAGGGCAACAAACATTCTTTCACTTTTAGGCTTGTTGTTTGATTTCCATCATGCCCTTTGCCCATTTCCTTTAACCTGGCTTGATTTTCTTTCAGAACCGAAACACAAGATATTACCTATTAAAAGTACATATTACGAAAACAATGATGTTGCAAAGTACAAAACTTCGTACTTGAAGTAGAGCCCCCAAATTAGTTTCAACCTGTCCTTCTTTGCAAACTCTGCAAAAAAAGGAGTCACATGCCCATCTCTCCAGCTTCTAACAGGCAGTTTTTCATCACACAGACAACCATTTCCCTGACAGTTAATTTTTCAGCCCTTTAACTTCTACACTGGGGAGCAAAAGCAATTAGAATAGGTGGTGAATTGGGCTTACTCAAATCACTTTTGTGTCTCTGCTGTCGACCCAGTAGATGAAAGAGTTTGGTTTTGGTAGATATTGAATGCCTCCGGTATATTGCTTGCTGAAAAGAAATTCGAAGGACATACACAAGATAGATAGATATATATACATATATATATATATATATATCTCCATCCTGTTGAGAGAATACACATGACCTTGTGCCATTTCTAGGTACAAATGGATGTTAAATGCATGTGCTTTTCTGAGAACGTTTTGTGCATTAACCACTTGAGACAGAAGAAAATCTTAAGAAGAGAAAACTAAAGGGTAGATTTTCCATCCTTAATTTGCTCTCACTGAGTTCAACTCAACACTCTAGGCTAAATGATAGGCAAGATCTTTGTAAGAGCGTGTTTCCTTCTGACCTTAGCTTTCTGCCATTCCATCAATAGCTGGTCACACTGCTAGAAGTCAGAAAGTCTACAGATTCCCGTATCTGGTACCTAATGGGTTTGGACCAAAGCATAGTTACTCAATTTGCATTTATTTACTGAGCTCCTGCTATGACATACACTGAGGGAAATAGAAGAATGAATAAAATGTAATCCCTGCCCTAGAGAAAGTATAATCTGTTAGGAGGGATAAAATATTTACAGTCATACAGGATACAGTATGGTGAGAGCTATTTCAAAGGGATAAACAAAGTGATCTGAAGAGTTCTAAGGGAGAGATTGAATCAAGAAAGACTTCACACAACAGGTAACATTTGTGATGTGGCTTTCATTTTCTATAAGCAAACATGGGAGAAAGGGCGATGGAAGATGGAAAAAATGATGAGAGTTCAGCATCTTTCATAAAGCTTTATATTTCCTATAGAGAAGAGCACCTTTATATTAATAATTCCAAAAATCTCCCATGCAAAGCTGGGAGGAGGTGTGGTGGAAAGGAAGGTGGGATTGGGCTTGAGTCTCTGTACTTGAATTTTCCTCTGTGAATTACTTTATAGATGGAGTTACTCTGATCACCAAAGATGAAGCCCCTGGAAGCTCTGTCACCACTGAGGAAGCCAAAAAGGTATTGCGGGCTAACTCCCTGCCTTTAGATGAATTATTGTGGTGGAGATTATTTTTTTGGTGCTCATTCTTCCTTGAAGAAGTAAAATTCTAGGGGTAACTAGATTACTGTACCGTTCTTTACTCAACCAACAGGCAAATTGCTTCAGCTGCAGCATCCTCATAGGAGAAATTGTAATCTCATTCAGTTTGCCATAAACTACGATAATGTTTCTAGAACTCACCTACAGTTGCACTTCAGTACCTCTAGAGTTTGTGATCCATAGTAGACCGTGGTTAAGGCTAGGAAATCCATCTAGCCCAGTGATCCCCACCCAGGCCACACATTAGTCACCAGGGAGTAATTTTTAACAACAAAAAAAGACTTCATATTGATGCAAATGGTCAACATACTTGGTGTCTTCCTGTGTGGAGGATGAGCATTACATCTGATTCAGTTGTGAGTCAAAAACATACAGCTGTTCAGCTCAGTTCTTCTTCATTATACTGCACATTTGTGATGAAATTTCAATGAAATTAAATTGAGTAGCTCAGAAGTATATGGTTCATAACATCCAGTGTTATTTACAGTCGGTGGTTGACCCGGCCTTGCTAGTACAACACATGGCAGCCGTCAGTTATGTTTGCTGGGCTACAGTATGTTTGCTGGGCACTGTACTGAACGATAAAACAGCACCCCCGCCCTCTAGAGACTCAGTTGCTTACAGGGTAGCAGAAGGAAGCATTGGAGACTCAAAAATTAACTGCCCGGTAAGGGAGAGCTTGGTCAGGGACTCATGAACAGGAATCTAAGGGAATAGTGGAAACAAGGCCAGAGATGTTCATCTATGGGCTAAACACAGGCCAAAGTTTAAAAATCTTGAATTTTCAGTTCAGAAAACACATTTGGCAAAAAACATGATATTGTTTGGCAAAGAAATTAGAATATACAAGACTTTTTATTAAGCACTCTGCCTGGCAAAAGCATTTTGTTAAAGAACAGATATGGCCCCTGCTCTCAGGAAGTAAGATCTCAGAATTTAAAAAGCATTCTTCAAGATGCTGACGGTTGTCTCAGAGAAAGTTCTGTGATGTCTGTACCCACTGCTGCCACAGTCAAGACTGAGTACTGTGGGCTTCAGAGTGCCTTTTAACTGGATTTGTTATTTTATGCAATGGCGTGATAATACTTCCCCCTGGAACTAGGGTGTGTCATTCAGGGCTCTGCAGAGAGAACCAATACTGTGTGGGGGGAGGGTGTGGAGGGGGGATTGATTCATTTTAAGGAACTGGCTCACACAGTTGTAGGGGCTGGCAAATGTGGAATTTATAGAGCAGGCCAGCAAGCTGGAAATTAAGGCAGGATTTCTATATTACATTCCAGGGGCATAATTCCTTCAACTGATTGGATCAGGCTTACCAACATTATTGAGGGTAACCTTCTTTACTTAGTCAGCTGATTGTAAATGTTAGTCACATTCATAATGTACCTTCACAGCAACATCTAGTGTTTGCCATAACAGCTGGGCACCATAGAAGAGTTAAGGTGACACGTAAAATCATGTAGAGTGAAGGCTTATCAATCACTTTTGGTAAACAGGTAAAATAAGGCAGATAGTTTCATTTTAATCATTATTGCATTCAAAAAAATCTGTCATCCAGCTGAGAGCTGAGTACGTTACAGTTTTGGGAGGAAGCGGAAAGCCCTGAACTGAAAAGGCAGTCTTTTCCCCTAAGCAGTACCTCTTAACCGAAGGTGTCAGAGTTGAGTGAGGCCAGAATACGAGAAAAGGAAGAAAGCTAAGAAGGGATAATGTGCTTCCTGCGAGTGTGTCTGGGCCTTAGTCTTTGTTGCAAATGTAATATCACCTTTGGAATTAAAGAGCACAGAGCATAACCATCAGGAATTTTAATGTCTGGTAATGAAGCTGCAGAGAAGAATTTCAGTGAAGACTAGATACGGGTGGGTGTCCTTACATGATTCTGATATCAACAGAACTGATTTCAGTTGGTTAAGACAAGTCCGAAAACATCACTGTGTTTGAACAGAGAGAAAGCATGGTCAACATAGCAGAGTGAAGCTTGCTGTTGTGACTGACTCTTGGCACACACTCTGTCATGTCTGACCTGTAAGATTATGCTTTTGTGTCTGCTTCGGTATCACAGGAGCCCCCCCTTTTTTTTTCCAGAATAAAAACTTAGTCCTCTATGTTAAAAAAATTTTTTTTAATTTTTAATGGCACCTGTTGATTTTTGGAGAGAATTGTGGAAGGGAGAAGGTACATACGGATGATAATGGGGAGAATTAGTACAATTCTGGCTCAAGGAAGTTGATTCCTTGTAGTTTTAATAGGAGAGACATGCTTCAGCTTTTTCTCTTAGCCAAGTTATGGAAGTATAATCAGTTTTGACCACACAATAAAATACTCATTTACATTTTCTTCAAAGCAACTGTTATGTTTGGTCACTTCCCAAAGAATCAATTACAGAAACTTGGCTGTATTCAGACATTGAAGAATAATCCTCATAGTCCATTAAAATTATTTCAAGATATTGACCATGTTATTTAAAGTTGGCACACTGTCACATTATTGCTGTTAAATGATGATTTGAAAGGAATTATTATTCAGGGATGCCCATTTTAAATGAAAATTAAATCATGACTTTACACTTGCCCATCTTAAGGACAGCTGTTTCCCTCTGATATATTCTAGAAATGTGTGGATTTTATGATTCTTTGAGAATATAGGTAAGTCATTCTTGCTGTAGAATTAGAAAGTTCTCTCATGACATAAGCTTCAGTTCAGTTCAGTTCAGTCACTCAGTCGTGTCTGACTCTTTGCGACCCCATGAATCGCAGCACGCCAGGCCTCCCTGTCCATCACCAACTCCCGGAGTTCACCCAGACCTATGTCCATCGAGTCAGTGATGCCATCCAGCCATCTCATCCTCTGTCGTCCCCTTCTCCTCCTGCCCCCAATCCCTCCCAGCATCAGAGTCTTTTCCAATGAGTCAACTCTTCGCATGAAGTGGCCAAAGTGTTGGAGTTTCAGCTTTAGCATTTTTCCTTCCGAAGAAATCCCAGGGCTGAGCTCCTTCAGAATGGACTGGTTGGATCTCCTTGCAGTCCAAGGGACTCTCAAGAGTCTTCTCCAACATCACAGTTCAAAAGCATCAATTCTTCGGTGCTCAGCCTTCTTCACAGTCCAACTCTCACATCCATACATGACCACAGGAAAAACCATAGCCTTGACATAAGCTTAGACAGTCACTTTTCCTTTCGCTAACTGATACCTCTGTTTGATTTTGAATTTTCCACTCATGAATTCTTTCACTTTTTCTGTTTTCTGGTAGTTAGTTAGACATGCCATTAATGTTTGATGTTTGTATATGTATTTTTCCTCCAGTTTTATTTTGTTTCTTTTTATTGAGTTCACATTGCTTTATACCATTAGTAAATTTCTGTGTACAGCATTATAGTTCAACTTCTGTGTACACTACACGCTCACCACCAAAAGTTTGATTTCCATTCATCCCATACGGTTGACCGTCTTTACCCATTTCACCCTCCTGTCATGCCTTCCCTTCTGGTAACTACTAGTCTGTTCTCTGTATCTATGGGTTTATTTTTGTTTCATTTGGTTTGTTCATTTGTTCTGGTTTTGGTGAAATCGTACATTGTTTATCTTTCTTCATCTGACTTATTTCACTTAGCATAATCCTCTCAAGGACCATATTTCAAAAAGATATATACACCTTGGTGTTCACCACAGCATTATTTATGATAACAAAGATCGGAAAAAAAACAAACACCTAAGTGTCCATTGATGATGAATGAGTAAAGAAGACGTGGTATACATACACCACGGAATACTACTCAGCCATAAAAAGATGAAGTCTTGCCATTGGCGACAACATGGAGAGGACTTTGTAGCTCCTGTGCACGCTTTGTCATCTCATTCACAGGGCTTGGCTCTGTGGTGGGTAGGAGTTGTGCCTGTTTATCCTGCCACATTCCAGGAGCATCACAATCCAGGACCAGGGAACCATCCATGGTCCATGAGAGACCTGGACTTGTAAAAGGTCAAGAAAGGCTGATTCTTCATTCAAAGTTTGTCATCTTTATAAAAAAATTTTTTTTTAAATTTTTTCCTACTAACCTGTGTTAGGGTTAAAACAGTGGTTCTCAGCCAGGAGTGATTTTATACCCCAGGAGATATTAGCATTGTCCAGAGACATTCCAGGTGGTTACAGCAGGGGGCATGCCACTGACTCCTAGTAGGTAGAGCCCCTGACAACAAAGAATGATGGGAAGCCCTGGGCTAAAAGGATTAAACAAGTCAGATTCTTAACTAAGGCAGAGGATATTGGCTTAAGTTGTATAGAATTTTATTCACCTGGAAGGAATCCTAATGATGATCTAGCTGAGTTTTTATTTTTAAAACTGAAAGCTTAAAAGGAAGCCTGATACATAAAACAGAGAAGGGTGATACTTCTCCCTTGATGGATAGTGGGAGTGGAAATTTGGGGTTACCCATGCTCTGAGAACTTAGAAGAGCCCTCAGGGAACACAACCTGAAAAATCCTGATCTGGTCCAAACTCCTTATTTTATATACACATGAAGAAACTTAGGGCTGAGACATAAAACGATGTGCTTACAGTCTCGCAGTGTCACTGGCCAGGAACCCAGTGGTAGGACTGAGCCCCAGCCCTCCATTCTTTTTACTCCATATTAAGAGCACAGAGAGGAAAGAGAATTTATTCCCGTGGCTTTGGAATATTGTTTCTCACAGGATTCCAAGGTTGAGATTTGTCTAAATAATCATTTGATACAAACTCTTATGGGGGAAAAGGCATCATGTTAGCACTTGTTTTCCTTATAGTTGCCTAATCTAGCCTTCTGTATTGCTGCTGACGTTTATTGATTTTTCCATCTTAGCTTCATAGATGCTCAAAGCTTAGTGATCTGGTCATTTTCCAGAGGCAGTCTAGAGAGGTGAAGTTGACTTTCTCAGTGTCACAAGTTCATGGCCAGCAGAATTGGTTAGAGTCCAGACTCTGGACTCTATGCGTTTTTATGCCTCCACCATAGAATGCCACCAGCCACGTGTACGTAAAAGATTCTCATGCTGCCTCTTCCAAAAAAGATCCCCAAAGCATTGTGAAAGATTATAAGATTAGAATTAAGGATCATTTCTTGAGAACAGTTGTCTCTGACTGCTGGCCCCTGTTGGACCCCATGACATTTTCCTTTGTTCTTGTCTTCCTTGTCTGCCTTAAATCCCTAGTGAAGTTCTATATGTTAGTACAAGAAAAGCAGTAGTTAAAAGGTCACATTGTTACTTTATATTTGTTTAGAGCTTGATATTTTTAAGATACGATTTTAAATTTTTTATTGAAAAAAAAATAAATTTTTTATTGAGCTAGAACATACAGTAAAAGCACAAATCTCAAATATGAACACTGCTAAATTCTTACATAGTCATATATCTGGGTGCCCACTGCCCAGATAAAAATACAGAGCATTTCCAAAACCTCAGAAGGATCCCTGATACCCTGCCCAGTATTCTGACATCTGTCACTTGAGAGTAGTTTGCCTAGCTCAACCTTCATATAATTGGAATCGTGCCTTTTATGACTCATCCATGATGTTAAAGTTGTTCATTCTTTATTACAGCTATGTAGTATTCTCTTTTGTGGTTATACCACAATTTTTTCATCCATTCTCCTAATGACGGACATTGGTTGTTTCTAAACACTGGCAACTGGGAATAAAAATGCTACGGGTATTGTTGTGTATGTCATTTGGTAAACATATATTGAGTGTATTCCTAGGAATTGGAACATAAAATCTACAATTCCACAAGGCCTTTTTTTGTATCTTTTATTTCATCTGAGAAGCAGTGCAACTCCAAGAGATAAATGAGGTCAGTAGTAGTATTCCTATTTTATTTTTGAGGAGAGCTTGTATAGACGGAGAAGGGAATGGCAACCCACTCCAATACTCAGTCCATGGGGTCGCTAAGAGTCGGACATGACTGAGCGACTTCACTTTCACTTTTCACTTTCATGCATTGGAGAAGGAAATGGCAACCCACTCCAGTGTTCTTGCCTGGAGAGTCCCAGGGACGGGGGAGCCTGGTGGGTTGCTGTCTATGGGGTCGCACAGAGTCGGACACGACTGAAGCAACTTGGCGGCAGCAGCAGCAGTTATAGAAGGGTCAAGTGGCTTACCCAGGGTTACTGGGAACAGACAGTGCCTCTATTATATGGTTCTTTTCCCCCACACTGGTTTGCAGATTTCTCTCCTGAACTATATTCCATATAAAGCATGAAAATAGCATTAATGAAACCTAAGTATGTGTCATTTTAAACAAAATACATGCAAACAGATTTTCATTCTTCGTGATGCTATTGTATATCTAGACCTTGGTGTTGGAATCAACCCGATGGAAGCCATGTGTTTTCAATTTGGGGATTGCTAAAGGCCTTCTATGTGGTCGCACAGAGTCGGACACGACTGAAGCGACTTAGCAGCAGCAAGGGCCTTAGGACAAGCTGATTTTTAGTTTTTAGTCTTATGGAGGAATAGGACTGGAAGCTTCTGGTAGAAGTGATTGATGCAGTTTCTCTGCTTGTGGATGGTATTTCAGTGTACCTGAGAAGTAGTGGTTTATCCATCTCATAAAGATCTCCAAGTAAGAAGTTTCTTTCTTGGTAACCGCAAATACATGATGAGGATGGAGGACTGTGTCACACAAGTGGTTTTTTTTTTTTTCTATTTGTCCTCTTTTTTCAGCATATTGCAGAGAGAAAGAACATAAGAAAAGTCAACTGTTGACTTGTGCCCCTTGTGGCTGCATTCAGAGAATCTGTTGCTTTTATTGAGAAAACAGGCCAGTCGTTGAATTCTCTGCTGTATCTCTAGCTTCCCTGTCATGCACAGCCTGGAAATTACTTGTAGTTAAAAACTCTGATGGTGAGGAGTGATAAGTGTAAGAGATCAGCTTTGCCTGGGGCTGTGGGAAGGATAATGGATGGCAGCCTGCTCTTAGCTGTAAATTGCTTAAGTAGTAATGTAAAGTAGATCTGTCAGGAAATCAGCTCCAGATGTTTAGCACTTGATGGAAAGGAGAGTTTATTTGCCGCCGTTCCTTTCTTCCTGGAATTTGGCCTCATCTCAGAGACGTGTCATTTATGTTTAATGGTATATACTATGGTCATATTGTGCAGACAGTCCTATCTGAATTTATCCTGTAATTGCAGTGTGAAAGGGGCTTTGCAGGTGGGATGGGAATAGGAATTGGAGCTTTTAGAGACTGTGTGCCAAAAAGCATTAGGGATTTTCTAGATTCATCAATGGTTTAGTCACTAAGTCGTGTCCGACTCTTGTGTTCCCATGAACTGTAGCCTGCCAGGCTCCTCTGCCCATGGGATTCTCCAGGCAAGGAGACTGGAGTGGGTTGCCATTTCCTTCTCCAAGATTCATCAATGCGTACCTACTATGGGTCAGGTTTCTAAGGGGGTTATACAAGATATAGCAGACTACAAAACGATTAAGACCACAGAGTTTGTGTTTGAAGGTACCAGTCACTTGTAGCCCCCAGAGGCTTCTGGTAAGACACAGCTCTTCTTTTTTGTTCTTTTCTCACCTAAAGGATACGTCTTTATCTTTCAGGCTGATGTTCTTGATGTAGGAAAATCACCTGGGGGTTAATGATAGTAGGAGAGGAGCAAAATAAAAATCGCTCTTTGTTTTTTGTTTTTTTTTTTTAATTTTATTTTATTTTTAAACTTTACATAATTGTATTAGTTTTGCCAAATATCAAAATGAATCCACCACAGGTATACATGTGTTCCCCATCCTGAACCCTCCTCCCTCCTCCCTCCCCATAACGTTTTTAATATTGAAGATAATTAGAATCATAAATAAAGATTAATTTGGGAATCCAGGAGCAGAGTCTGACCTTTAGATGTAAACCAGCTGCAGATGCACATGTGGATTGCTGACTCATTTATCTCTATGTGGCTCTCAGGTATCTTTATTTATAATCAACCCGAATAAATAAGTAGAATTGATGATATGAATCAGTTCTGTTCTGTTCCAGGCTGTGCCTCCACTGCTAGCATCTTCTGTCTCCTAAACCACAGATTGATTTCCAGCACTGACCACAGTCCAGTTCATAGTCAGCAAAGGGCTATAGAAAGGTATATACATGTCCTTAGAGAAAAGTGAACTCTTTAATCTCTCAATCAGAATTGAAGTCAGTGATTGATGAGGTGGTTTTGACTGAGGGGGAAAAAGTCCAGGAGGGAGGATGAGTCAAAAACAGACTGTCATAGCCACATCCCGGCACTAACGCAGCCTCGCCCAACTCTGCACGTGCTGCCTTCCTCTTGCCCCTCTTACCCACGTGAGTAAGTTTCAGTACACAAGGAATTAAAGGACACACAGAGCTTGCTTCCTGAGACTTGTTGTATACAGCCTTGTATTTTAACTGTGGCTTTGGTCTGTGGTGTAAGGAGACATCAGTTCAGTTCAGTTTAGACGCTTAGTTGTGTCCGACTCTCTGCGACCCCATGAATCGCAGCATGCCAGGCCTCCCTGTCCATCACCAACTCCCAGAGTTTATCCAAACTCATGTCCATCGAGTCAGTGATGCCATCCAGCCATCTCATCCTCTGTCGTCCCCTTCCCCTCCTGCCCCCAATCCCTCCCAACATCAGGGTCTTTTTTTTTTTTTTTTTTTTAAACTTTACAATATTGTATTGGTTTTGCCAAATATCTAAATGAATCCGCCACAGGTATACACGTGTTCCCCATCCTGAACCCTCCTCCCTCCCCATACCATCCCTCTGGGTCGTCCCAGTGCACCAGCCCCAAGCATCCAGTATCATGCATCGAACCCGGACTGGTGACTCGTTTCATATGTGATATTATACGTATTTCAGTGCCATTCTCCCAAATCATCCCACCCTCTCCCTCTCCCACAGAGTCCAAAAGACTGTTCTATACATCAGTGTCTCTTTTGCTGTCTCGTATATAGGGTTATTGTTACCATCTTTCTAAATTCCATATATATGTGTTAGTATACTGTATTGGTGTTTTTCTTTCTGGCTTTCTTCACTCTGTATAATAGGCTCCAGTTTCATCCACCTCATTAGAACTGATTCAAATGTATTCTTTTTAATGGCTGAGTAATACTCCTTTGTGTATATGTACCATAGCTTTCTTATCCATTCATCTGCTGATGGACATCTAGGTTGCTTCCATGTCCTGGCTATTATAAACAGTGCTGCGATGAACATTGGGGTACACGTGTCTCTTTCAATTCTGGTTTCCTCAGTGTGTACGCCCAACAGTGGGGTCTTTTCCAGTGAGTCAATTCTTTGCATGAGGTGACCAAAGTATTGGAGTTTCAGCTTCAGCATCAGTCCTTCCAGTGAACACCCAGGACTGATCTCCTTCATAATGGACTGGTTGGATCTCCTTGCAGTCCAAGGGACTCTCAAGAGTCTTCTCCAACACCACAGTTCAAAAGCATCAATTCTTCGGCGCTCAGCCTTCTTCACAGTCCAACTCTCACATCTATACATGACCACAGGAAAAACCATAGCCTTGACTAGATGGACCTTTGTTGGCAAAGTAATGTCTCTGCTTTTTAATATGCTGTCTAGGTTGGTCATAACTTTCCTTCCAAGGAGTAAGCGTCTTTTCATTTCATGGCTGCAATCACCATCTGCAGTGATTTTGGAGCCCAGAAAAATAAAGTCAGCCACTGTTTCCCCATCTATTTCCCACGAAGTGATGGGACTGGATGCCATGATCTTCGTTTTCTGAATGTTGAGCTTTAAGCCAACTTTTTCACTCTCCTCTTTCACTTTCATCAAGAGGCTTTTTAGTTCCTCTTCACTTTCTGCCATAAGGGTGGTATTATCTACACATCTGAGGTTATTGATATTTCTCCTGGCAGTCTTGATTCCAGCTTGTGCTTCTTCCAGCCCAGCGTTTCTCATGATGTACTCTGCATATAAGTTAAATAAGCACGGTGACAATGTACAGCCTTGACGTACTCCTTTTCCTATTTGGAACCAGTCTGTTGTTCCATGTCCAGTTCTAACTGTTGCTTCCTGACCTTTTAATCTATGTATAATTCTTAGGTTTCAGAGGCCCTGATTGTGTCCACGGTACCATAAAAATTACAGAAAATACAGGGAAAGCAGTTCTTGCTCTGCTTTCATGTCAAGAAAGTGTATACATGAACATGCCTTTCCCGCTTGGGTGGAGCTACCACAGGAGTGAAGTGGGCTGGAAGGCTTGTTTACCGCCCACCAGCTCCATGCACACCCACCCTGAGGGATGCTAACTGGGAGAGGCCTACCACACTTCCACCTCCCCTTTTAAAAACCCTCCCTCCTACAGACTGGTCTCTGCCACCATGCTAAGTACTTATCCTACAAGAAGATCAGCTCTGGTGTTAGGATGGACAAGAAATTGATAAAACCTAGATCTTCGATTCAGTTATCACACGCCTTGAAGGATAAGAGTCCCCACTGCTGTCTTTGGAGGGCAAGAATGTTCAGATAGTCTTCATGGGCACTCACTCCCTTTTGAAAATCTGAGTTGCATTCCTCGATCCTTGCAGACTTCAGTTCAGGGCCCTTTGATTTTCTGCATATCTGCCTTGTAGAAGTTCCAGGTCTAGAATACTGATGCTAAACAGAAGCGTACACTGGAAGTGTTCTCATCCACCTTCTTGTTTTCAAACAATTTATAACACACATTTAAAGATTGCCAGAAAAAGAATTGAACAAACCCACCCATTTTTGTGTTTCACATCTCCTAGAAGAAGTCCTTCCTTTTACCTCTTTTGTCCTCAGTGGAATTGAGTAGATGCTTATAATCTTTTAAGTCCAGACACTTGACCCTTAATGCTCCCTTCAAAAGAGACTGAGATTTATTGTATGCCAATTACACCTCAGTAAAGTTTGCTTTTGTTAAAAAAAAAGAGAGAGAGACTGAGTCATACTAGTTTGGGGTCTTTGGTTCTTTTCTTGACCCTAATGAGCCCACATACCCACTGTGGAAGCAGAAATGGGGATACCTGGTGTCCTCGGGGCCTGATGCAGGCCCCTCCACATGCTCGCTGCCTTGGAGAGCCACATCGTCTCCTCCCTCTTCCCAGGAACTTTCTCCATGACTAGTTAGTGGACTGTTCAACCTCACAGGGGTCCTCTCATCCAGAACCAAAGGAAGGGGCGTACATCAAGATGGTGCTTCTTTGGGGCCATTTGCATGTGTTCCTCCATCAAAGGAGGCAAAACTGTGCTTGTGGTATCATCCCTGACTTTCTGTTCACAGTTTCTGGCCCCCAAAGAAAATGCAAATGCAGACTCAGCGGCCGCCTTTGAGGAGGGTGGGGACGTGGACGACTTGGTAAGTACTTTTAATGTATACCGGGTGTTCTCCTACTTAAACTTGGCTGAGCTGTAAATACAGCCACCAAGCCTGCTTATCATGGACTTACTTGTGTTTTAGTTTCTGACACACCAGTAGCTCTCAACACTATTATTATTTATCGCCATTATAAATGTAATCAGATAAGTAATTTCATAATAGACAGTCCTGTGCTCTTTGGTTCTTTAAATTTATTGTTCATTCAGTTTAATCCTCTCCTTGAAGGACTGAAAAAGAGCTGGGAAGGCTGTTCCTTTAGCAGCAAAATGTCATAATTTACTGAAATTGCTCTCCACCAAAATAAGCAATACAGTGTGCAATCTGTGTGGTTTGACAAATAAAAACAGCATTTAAAAAGCCTCATTCTTAAATGTTCTCAATGGGCTTAATGTAAACAAAATAGACTGATGGGCATTTGGGGATTTCTGGACCTTATCACACCATGTCTGGATGCCTGGAAGGCTGGGTCGAGTGTTGGCTCTTATATCCATCTTTCATGTGTGGGGACTTCCTGCCTTTAAGCCTCACATGACCGCAGTCCAGTAAAAACTTTCAGCTTTTTGTGGAGAAGTTCTTAGTATTGAAATAAAAAGAGGTGCTTCAAATTTAGCTCCTGAAATAGTTTATTGTTTGTTTGCTGTCTAGTCACTCAGTCGTGTGTGACTGTTTGCAATCTCATGAACTATAGGCCTCCAGGCTCCTCTGTCCATGGAATTTCTCAGGCAAGAATTCTGGCGTGGATTGCCATTTCCTTCTCCAAGGGATCTTCCCAACCCAGGGATCAAATACATGTCTCCTGCATTGGCAGGCAGGTTCTTTACCACTGAGCCAACAGGGAAAGCCCCTAAAATAGTTAGTGGTGAGTAAGTGTGCAAGTCCGTGCATGTCACCAGTGAGAGAACCATTGTTGCTTATGGTCCCCTCCCCAGAGAAGCAGTGCTCTGAAGTTGGTCTGCTCCCTTCCTAAATGTGTTGTTCCTGTTTACAGCTGGAGTTGATATAGCTCATGGATGTGTGGAGAACTGTGAGAGCTGCCATCACTGTGATGCCGAGAGTTCTAAACACAGCAGCCTGGAGGAGGTCCCTCAAGCAGACCTGGAAGTTCTGGCGGTGGTCCCTGCAAGTTACACAGAAGTGAATCACCTGATTTCTTGCAGAATGAGTGCACACAGTTATAAGGGATAGTTTAGACCCCATACTTGTTTATAAAGAGTCGTTTTCTGATTGGTGTATTATTTCTTTTTTGGTCTTACTGGTCTTACATGTGTATTACGCATGTGCCTTCCTGATCTGGTACAGTGGTGAGGATGCGGCCCTCGTGAAGTTATCTCATCCAGAACAATAGCATGGCCACTGGTGGGCTTCTCAGTCTTCCCCAGGAAGTCTCATCCATTGTCTGATCCTCTAACAGCATCACAACTTACTCTGATCAAATGGTGGCATTAGTTTCTTACCAACAGGAAGCTGTCTTTGGGCAGTCACGGCTAAGGGCCGGCCCATTCTTCTTTTTATTTAAGCCTTTGAGTCATCACATAACTTTGGCCTGCAGCAGGGAAGGAAGGGGAATACCCATTTTAAGCAGAGTTATGGTGATGTTCTCATGAAGGAAAGAGGCTATTTTGGCCCAGCCTCTGACATATCAGTGAACCTAAAAACAAAAGGAAACAAAAACACAATAACTGAGAGATTCACCGCCAGTAGTTAGGGTTCTGTCATTTCATTTCACTCTACCTACAGGTCTCCCAGAAGGTTTGGTTCTGTTAAAACATTTCTTCCTTAATTTCCCAGTCTTCCCCAGCTCTATTCAAGTCTCCTTTTCCTATCTTTCTGGATGATGTTTCCTTTCCTAAAATAAGAAAACAGCAAAGTCTTTTTTTTCTATCTGCATTTCTTCCCTGAACTCTGACTCCTTTCTGGGTGTCACAGACACAGTGGTGCCCTGTCTCCCGCATCGCAGCAGTCCCATCCATGCATGATCACTGATGCACTTCACTCTGCGAACATTAATATTAAAGGTGTCAGTGATTCGTTCCTCCTGTGGACTGCTGCTCATTACTAATTGCAAAAGAATTCTTCAGTGTTGTGCTGAGAATTAAAGATGCTCTGTGCTTTGAAATGCATCTCCACGAGGAGAGAGGGGTGTGCTTTACTCTGGGCCTCTAGGACGTCCTATTCCACTACACACACTTGACATACAAGTGCCCATTTAAAGCCACCCCAGTGAGGCAGGTCATATCTTACAGTGCAGTCAGATAGTTGAGGCCCAGGGGAGGTTTGTGACTTGGATAAAACTGAGATGTCACAGAATCAGGAGGGAAAACTTTGTTCTATGTTATTCTCATCAGATCCTCCTGGCAGAATGAATCAGTTCAGTGAGTATGGCCTCACAAGCACCCCTGTCTTTGACAGTTTGAGGAGTTCTTTCTCAGAAACATCAGTTTTTCTGTCAAACCAGGAAGTTTGAATTAAGTTAGTCCTTCGTGATATGTTTTGATTTATTTTATACACAGTGGAATTATCTGTGCTTCCCCTAATTCCACTTCGACCTAAATTATCTGCATACCTGAAAGAAGAAGCAAGTTTAACAGACCAGGGAGAGACAGGACTCAATCAGCATGAAAGTTCTGTCTCAGTCTCATGTAGGCGGCGTGTGTGTGCTGTGTGGTCTTGCTCAGAACATGCTGCTCTGACTAGAGACGTCCTGTTACAGATGAACACAACCAGGCCATGTTTCCCTGAAATGAGATGTGCAGAGCCGTGGAGCTCCTTGGTGCTGTGCCAGCCGTGGCCCCGGAGAGCAGCTCGCAGGACATCATCCCCAGGAGACCGCAGGCTGGTCCTCGGGAGACCACCAGAGCCACGGATAGTAGGCTCGTGTGGGGACTGGGGGCCACCCTCGGGCCTGGCACCTTTGGTCCTCTGTGCCCCTCTGTGCCCTAGCATTCACTGACGTACAGGGGAGGCAGAGAGAAAGGAGGGCACTCGGCCCTGATGACAACCCACATGGCCCCTTGAGGTTATATAGTACCACCCCACCCCACCAAGAACCACTGTCTCAAATGCTGGAGGGTTGGTCTTTTGCCAATGAATATTATGTATAAAGTTTAGGGTCTTAGAAAATTCCTCAGAAAGCCATGTTGGGAATGGGCAGTGTTTCATTTAGTCCAGGTTGGTTTTTGAAAGTAAGTGACCACACGTGTATTTCTCTTTCCAGTGTGCACAGTGCTAACACCTGGCTTTGCAGTTCACTTTGATTCAGACAGCACTATAACGCGGTCCACCATCTCCCAAAACCTTTCTTTGGATCTTTATCCCAGGCGGTCTAGGCTCAGAGAACAAGCTGGTGGCTCAGTGAGAGTGGAGGCAATCAGGGACACAGGGTGGGTGAGAACAGGCTCACCCAGATCCTGGATCTGCGCTCTCTCTCTGCTCCTCGCTCTATGACCTTCTCAAGATGCTGATCATATTACCTGCCGCCCAGGCTTATTAAGGCAAAGTGTGCTCATGAAAGTACTTTGTAAACTATAAAATGCTTTACATGAATAAAACATTGTGGTATTATGAAAACTCCAAGTAGAAGGCATAGGCAGAACTTTTTAATAGGTCTGTCTTTATTTCCATCTTCTTGCAGACCCTTAAGCGTTCTAGTCTCTTTGTGATCGAGGTAGGGTGTTAGGACCCAGGGAAGGTTTTTAAGGAGACCATACACTCCAGTTTACTTAGGAGTTGTCCTCCTGGCACAATTAACAGTGTCTCCTCTCACTCTCAGAAGTGCCCTCCTAATGTGGATTATAGATTATGTGGTTCTGCTGGGTTTTGGTCATACTAGTATCAAAACCTGGGCCCAAGGAATTGACATATCTTACCTTGCCAACCCCCACTCCAGTACTCTTGCCTGGAAAATCCCATGGACAGAGGAGCCTGGTAGGCTGCAGTCCATGGGGTCACTAAGAGTTGGATACTACTAAGCGTCTTCACTTTCACTTTTCACTTTCATGCATTGGAGAAGGAAATGGCAACCCACTCCAGTGTTCTTGCCTGGAGAATCCCAGGGATGGGGGAGCCTGGTGGGCTGCCATCTACGGGGTTGCACAGAGTCAGACACTACTGAAGCGACTTAGCAGCAGCAGCGGCAGAGCTAAATACACAGGGAGCAAAATGGAAGTCAGAAACAGCTGGGTTGTAGTTCATGGCTTAGGTATGTAGTCTGCCTCCTGTGTCCAGATCTGGCCATCAGAGGAGAGAGAAATGCATGTCAAGTTTAACGTACTTACAACCTGTCAGGTTTTAGTGACCCGTAATAAATAAGGTCGAGTCACCTTCGTCCCTGCAGCCAGCAAGATGCCCTGGGAGAAGGCAGGACCTTCTCAAAGAAGGTTCACAGCCAGCTTTGTAGGAGCCGCTTGAATAAGGGAACGAGTGCTGCCCAGGGCATGAAGGAAGCAGCCCAGGCACACCCCATCCCCAACCTCACATTTGTGTTTCCCCAGGCCCGCTACCTTTGCACTGGCACATGTGGGGCGGGGGGCAGGGGCACTGATGGGGGTTTGACAGACCTAGGAGGGGTCCTGAACTATTGTGCCTTAGCTTGGGTGAGTCTCTGAATTTCTGTAAGCCCCTCTTCCCATTTAATTGTGATAACCCTCATGGAGCAATTGTTAGGGTTAGTGAGCACACAGTGTGACAGCAGGGTGGGGAGGGGGCTGCAGAGGGAAGACGGTGTCGTGTGGATAAGCTGGAAGAATGGCAGTGGCGGCGTGGATTGTTCTGGCTGATTACCAGCCTCCTTTTGGATGAGCGTTCTTTTGTCAGTGGGAAAAGAGCTTTCGAGATGGAGGTGGGTGAAGAGAAAGAAGTGTGGTCGGGCAGCTGGCAGGGAGGGAAGCCTTGGGAGCAGGGGCACAGGCGTCTCGGGGGCATGTCATTTGAAGTCCTGTCCTGTGCGGGATGTGAGTGAGTCTTCATCTCCCCACTCAGTGTCCAGTGACATTTCTGCTTCCCACTGATGTGTTTCAAGTTGGTTATTTTAGGGGATGTATATAACTGTGGTGAACTCTGACCTGCTTCAAGGAGGGCATGGGTGAAACAGGCTGCCTGCGGAGAGTCCAATCATATCTGGCTGTAGTCCATGGGGTCACTAAGAGTCAGACACCACTGAGCGACTTCACTTTCAGTCCATGGGGTCACTAACAGTTGGATACTACTGAGCGTCTTCACTTTCACTTTTCACTTTCTTGCATTGGAGAAGGAAATGGCAACCCACTCCAGCGTTCTTGCCTGGAGAATCCCAGGGACGGGGGAGCCTGGTGGGCTGCCGTCTATGGGGCCACACAGAGTCGGACACAACTGAAATGACTTAGCAGCATACTGTGTTGGTGTCTTTCTTTCTGGCTTACTTAATTATGTTAGTTCAGTCGCTCAGTTGTGTCCGACTCTTTTCGACCCCATGGGCTGCAGCACACCAGGCTTCCCTGTCTATCACCAACTCCCAGAGCTTGCTCAAACTCACGTCCACTGAGTCAGTGATGCCATCCAACCATCTCATTCTCTGTTGTTCCCTTCTTCTCCTGCCTTCAGTCGTTCCCAGCATCAGGGTCTTTTTAGAAAAATCAGTTTTTCTCATTAGGTGGCCAAAGTATTGGAGCTTCAGCTTCAGCATTAGTCCTTCCAATGAATATTCAGGACTGATTTCCTTTAGGATTGATTGGTTTGATCTCCTTGTTGTCCAAAGGACTCTCAAGAGTCTTCTCCAACGCCACAGTTCAAAAGCATCAATTCTTTGGTGCTTTCCTTTATGGTCCAACTCTTAACATCCAAAATGACTACCAAAAAAACCATAGCTTTGACTGGATGGACCTTTGTTGGCAAAACAATGTCTCTGCTTTTTAATATGCTGTCTAGGTTAGTCATAGCTTTTCTTCTAAGGAGCAAGCATCTTAATTTCGTGGCTGCAGTCACCATCTGCAGTGCTTTGGAGCCCTAGAAAATAAAGTCTGTCACTGTTTCCATTGTTTCCCCATCTATTTGTTGTGGAGTGGTGGGACCAGATTCCATGATCTTAGTTTTGGGAGAAAAGCGAGTGGCCATTTTAGTTTGCATCCTAGTCTTTATCATGTTAAAATGCTACAAAGTATGGAGGGATGAAATAGAGTGCCTGTCTTCTGCTCCCCTTGCTGTTGTGGCAAGGATGTGAGCTCCCCACTCAGAGGACAGTCAGGAGAACTTGAGGCTGTGGACAGTGGGAACACCAGCTAACACTGGCCGAATCACAACAAAGCTCTATTCTCTCCACGTGCAAGAAGTGTGACACGGGCAACTGATGCCATGGCTCAGCGACGTTGTGGGGGAGGCCACTTCTTTTGACCTTTTCTTCATCTCGTTACCATTCAAGGCAGGAAGAAAGGTGGACAGGGCAGCACCAGCTGTGGCTGCCTCTTTATTAGGAAAGACAGGGGTGATCCTAAAGCCACAGACTTCTTTGGGCAAAAATTCAAGGGCACTCAGGGAAGTAAGAGGATCTGTATTGTTTCATGGGCTTCCCTGGTGGCTCAGATGGTAAGGAATCTCCCTGCAATGCAGAAGACTCAGGTTCAGTCCCTGGGTTAGGAAGATCCCCTGGAGAAGGGCATGGCAACCCAGTCCAGTATCCTTGCCTGGAGAATCCCCATGGACAGAGGGGCCTGGTAGACTGCAGTCCATAGGGTCGCAGAGAGTCAGACACGACTGAGCAACTAACACTTTTCACTTTTTCAACTTGAGACAGGCCAGGGAGAAGCAGGCAGAAAATGGATGTTGGGCTAGCCAACTGGCAGTCTGTCACCCACTTCCTTCACGTACAAGCTGTAAACTCAAGAGAAGTTGCCTCCCCTTTCAAAATTTCCATTTCGCTCCACATATGGTACTTGGTGGGCTTGTCTGAGATTTAAAATCAGTTAATTAAAATAACACTTCGACAAAGTGAGCCAGTAAGTGTTGGTAAACGCCAGTCCTCCAGGACTCCTGCTCACACTCCTCCATCTTGTGTCGTAGCCAGAGATTCTGCAGAAATCCCTGAATGTATGGAGCCAGGACCGTTCTGCCGTCTGCCCTAATGCTCAGGGCCCACTGTCTGGGGCGTGCTGGGTCCCTCCCTCGGCCTGTCTGCTGTCTCTGCCCCGGAGCTCAGGAATGCACTGAAGAGGTGCAGCTCTCCTCATACCCGGACCACTGGCCCAAGCTTGGCGGCTATAGGAGCTGGGGGACAGGGGAGGAAGGAGTACAGACAGGAGTCCAGGGCTGTGCCACTGGTGATCCCACAGCTCTCTTTTCATTCCTCCTCTCTCCACAGAAGCCTGCTTTGTAAGTTCCACCAAGCATCATGAGTAAGAGCCCAGCCTAGGATCACACTGCTTCCCTTTCCAATCCAGTCATTGCCTAGCTGTATGACCAGGGCCCAGAAGCTCAGCCATTCTCAGCCAGTTGATGCAGATGTCAGACAGGGCCTGTTATGTTCACTGTGCCTCGCCTCCAGAGTTGTCAGGATAGATGAGGACAACCCACATGATATGCTTGGTACATAATCAGTGCATGGTAACACTTCCCATTACCATCGGCCCCTCCACTTCCGTATTTCTTCCTTCTCTACACCAGCATCTGTCTGGCTTTAAAATACCCCCTTTGCTGGCTGCAAATGGACCCTGTAGCCTCCATGGATTAGCTGATAGGCAACTCCACTTCTGCCCTTAACTTGCTCTGGGACTCAGAGTGTGTCACTCCCAACAGGCCATCTGTTTTCTCCTATAAAATGGACACCTGCTTCTAAGGGATAGGGTAACACAAGATGAATGGAAAAGCTCTCTAAGAGAAAACAACTTGAAGGCATTTTGAGTCCTGGCTGGGCAGAGATGTGTGTGCACACGCATGGGCATATGTTCCGAGTCATGGAACCTCAGGAGGTAGGTCACATTGCAAGGCATCACTTCACCAGACTCCTTCATTTAAAGCCTTCCCTCCCCTTCTTCCAACTCCCTGAGCCTTGAAAGGTTGTTGCTGAACCACAAAAGATGCCAGGATTCTTGGCCTCCAAAGGAGAAGAATTCAATCTGGGGCCAGAGACAAGGCTTGATCACTCAGAGCTTTTGTGTAAAAGTTTTATTAAAGTATAAAAGAGATAGAGAAAGCTTCTGACATAGACATCAGAACGGGGCAGAAAGAGTACCCCGTTAGTCTTTAGCTGGATGTTATATAGCTACTAGCAGTCTGCTAATGAAAGAAAGGAAATGTCTCAAGTGGCACCAGGCCCCTCACCCACAAGATGCATTTTGAGATCATCTTGGCACCAGGTGAGTCAGCCTGGGCCATAAAACAATTGACATGAATCTTGAAGAAAGGCAGATTCCCATACAAATATATAGTTTCATTAACATAGATTAAGAGAACAGTGTCTAAGTATAACATACTGGTTTGTCAAGTCAGTTCTGAGCCTTTAGGTGGAACCGACTTGAAGACAGTCTGGGGTAAATGTATAGTACATTAACAGAGCTTAAGAGACACATTTCCATAAGAAAAATGCATTGGCTAGCTCAGGGTTTGAGAAAAGTTCAGGTGGAGCCATGTGTCATTATGGCAACACAGTTTTCAGAGAAACCTCTTTTTAAATGTATAGAGAGGGGAAAAAAATGTAACACTAGGTTATTTCTTCCTGCCGCTTAAAAGAGATAAAAAAAATGTCTGACACTTGCAGCCTATTTCCTCCATTTGGAATCCCCTGGCCTTCCTGCCTGTAACCCTCTCGTTCCCCCCTTTTCTTTTAGGAGAATTATGTTGCCTGGGGAAGGGGATGTCGTTCTTGTTCCATAACTGCTTCTGAGCTGTTAAGGGGTGTTGTCCCTAATTGGTGAGGCAGCATATTCTCCTAACCCTCATATTGAGGGTCTCTGATCCAGGTACCCCAAGTAGTAGATGGAAGAAACTGGCGGCAGTCGCAGGAGTTTGAGCAACCATTTGTAACTTAAAAGCCTTCATGTGACTAGAAACAAATCCAGCTACACAGTTACAGATGCAGGGAGCAAACAGCAGAAACAGAACAATCAGAATTATTGTAATTAAAATAGTTTTCTACCATGGGGAACTCGTTAACGTCTCCCAAAGTGAGGCAATTGGGGCTTCAGGAGTAGCCATAGCCTCAATCATCTTGTTCATGTGTTTAGTAAAATGAGTAGTAACATTAGTGCTCATATCAGGTATATATGTACAGCATTGTGTATGAATAATGGCACAAGTTTCTCCTTGTGCAGCTGTCAGAATATCTAAAGCCAATCTGTTTTGTAAAACCACCTTTCTAATTTGTACTTGTTCAGCATTAAGAGCTGAAATAGCTTTTTGAGAATCTGGAGACCAAATCAGTTTATCAGTTTGGGCCTGCTGAGTCTAAGTTATAAGTTTATATAAAAGCCAGGCAAGTTCCCCATAACCCAGAATCCAAATGAAACAGTAGCCTGTGATTCCCCAAAATCCTTTCAATTATCTTAAAGTCATAGGTAGGGGATGATTTAGTATAGGTTTAATTCTCTCTGGGCCTATGGCCCTAGTCCATTCTGATATGATTAGGCCCAGATATCTAACAGATTATTGACAAAGCTGAGCCTTTTCTCTTGATGCCTTGTAACCACAGCCTGCCAGAAAGTTTTAAGAAATCTGAGGCTTGTGAACAAAGCTTCCTGTGTCTCAGCACAGAGCAGAATATCATCTACATATCGTAGTACCACTGCTTCAGAGCTATTAAAGTTTTGTAGATCTCGTGACAAACTTTGTCCAAATAAGTGAGGGCTGTCATGAAATCCCTGAGGCAAAACTGTCCATGTTAACTGAGGAGCTGGCTGCGTAGGGTCTTCAAAGGCAAATAGAAATTGACTTTCCTCTGCCAAAGGCACTGAATAGAAAACATCTTTTAGATCAATTACTGAGAAATATTTGGCTCGCTCAAGAATTTCAGACACTAGAGTATAAGGATTAAGCACCACGGGGTGTAAAGGAACTACAGCCTCATTTATTACTTGTAAATCTTGAACTAGTCTCCATTTACCATTTGATTTCTTTATACCCAAAATAGGAGTGTTGCCTGGACTGTTACAGGGAATTAATAGCCCCTGCTCCTTTAAATTCTCAATGATGGGTTTTAACCCTTCCTTAACCTCAGGTTTCAGTGGATACTGCTGCTTATGTGGAAATAAGGGTGAGTCTTTGAGCTTGACAACTACAGAAATAGCATTTTGTGCTTGATCCACAGATTTTCCATCAGCCCACACTCTAGGATTTACATTTTGTTCAATTAACGGGAGAGAAAGGGAGGGCTCCATATTCATGAAAACAGACCTTGCTCAGTATATCCCACCCCAAAAGGGGTGAGGGAGACTCTGGCACGATCAGAAACTTGTGTGAAAATAGCACAGAGTCCCAGTTAACAGCTTAAAGAAAAACTGAAAGAATACCTTTTGGCTCGTCCAAACAGTCCCACTGCGGAAGCGAATCAGGAAGAAAGTGGGCCAGGGGCTTCAGTAAGCACAGAGAAATTTGTCCCAGTGTCTAAAAGGAAATCGATGGGTTGGCCTCCCACAATCATTAATACCCTGGGTACCTCAGGTGTATTTAGGACTGGAGCTTGTGTGGGGACCCCCAGGCACCTTCAGTCCTGATTGTCTTGAGAGTCTGACCCCTGAAACCTACGCCTCTGGAGGCAGTCTCTCCTCCAGTGTGCTCCCTTGCAGACTGGACATGGAGCCTGGAGCGGCCTAGATGCGTGAGGGCAATCCCGCTTGAGGTGCCCCTCCTTTCCACAGTAATAGCAAGCCCATCCCTTTTCACCTGGGTCCCTCTGGACATTGTTCTCAGGCTATTTAAGAACGATTCTGACAGCCATTACAAGAGCTTCTGCCTGTTCCTTTGTCTTTTTCTACATTTCTTTTTTTCCCTCATATTCCCTACCATAATAGACTGTTTGAGCCAGTTGCAACAGATTATCTAAAGACTGATTTGGTTCCTATGCCTGTTTTAATAGCTTACAGCAGATACCTGGAGCCGATTGAGTGAGAAATCTATCTTTTAAGATCACTCTTCCCTCTTCACTTTCAGGATCAATCTCAATGAATCTGCGAAGGGCTTCTCTCAGTCTATCTAGGAATTTACCAGGAGCTTCCTTCCCCGCCTGTTCTATGTTTGCCAATTTGGCATAGTTTAAAGTCTTAGCATGTGTTTGCCTGAGTCCTTCAAGGATACATCTGACAAAATGACTCTGATCCCATCTTCCTTTAGCTGTGTTATAGTCCCAGTCTGATTCTACAGTCGGGACCGCCTGATTCCTAGTGAGAAGGGCGGCTATCTCGTCCTCCCTCTTCCCTACTGATACATTACCAAGCCATTCATCTCCATAAGCAACAGCTTTCCCTAAAACTCGAGTTTTTGAGTCGGGTGTCAGCGTTTGTCCCAAGATATACATCACATCCTTCCAAGTAGGTCATAGAGCAGAGTAACACCTTTAAAAGCTCTAATATTTTTTTCTGGGTCCTCTAAATAGTCTCCCAGATCCTCCTTGATTCTTTGTATTTCTTGATAAGAAAAAGGCTTATTAACTCTCATAGATTGATTATTTCTCCCAGTGAGTGCTTCATGAAGAGGCAACAGCTAGTGTGGCTGTTCCTCAGCCTCTCTGGCTGCTCTGCACGTATGATCCCAGGGATAGACTGGAGAAACCTGCTTTTCTTTATCTCTTTGTCTCCTGTCCTCCATCTCATCCTATATCTCACCCTTAGTTTTTGCTGTCTGAGCTTCTCTTACTTTGATTGTCTGAGTTTCTGTTGAAACCAGAGTAGTCTGAGGTCATACTAAGACAGGGGTTGTTTGGACCTCTACTTGGGCAGTTTGAATCTCAGTTTGGGTTTTTACTGAGACCAAGGCAACCTTTCCTGGGTCGGGGGAGGGGGGGGTCGGGGGGGCTGTCTCTGACTTTCAGTTTGCTCAGTTTGGAGCCCGGGTTACAGGGGCAAAGTAGGAGTACAGGAGGGAGCTGAAGGTTTCACACCCAAATCTATACCCTTAGGACATAAGTCTGGCATATCTTACAGAGAGAAAAAGGGCAACACATATGCTACTTCTACCCATTTCCCTTGTTTTCTACAGAACCAGTATAATTGTAAAACAGTATTATTATTAAGAGACCCTCCAACTGGCCACCATTCACCGTCCTCCAATGGATACCATGGCCATGCTATCACATAGGAAGATCAGGCGTGTCTTCTTTAAGCCCTGGGGATCAAATCTATCCCAGTTTTTCAGAATACAGTTCAAAGGAGTGAGGCTGGAATTGTTAGCCCCCATCTGTAAGTGAGAAAGCGACCAGCGCCATCTTTCAACCAGAGGTGTCCCTCCCTGCTCTAGATGGGGGTGTAGACAGACTTTACACCAAAGCTTTCCTTTCCTGGTCGGACTTAGTCTGTCCCTTACTGACGCAGGTGCCATACTCATTCCTCCTGCTTCTACCACTGAGGCGGGGTGGAGATGCACCAGGGGTAGACCTGATGGCATCCCTGACTGATGTTCAGTTCCTCACCATTAAAACCTTGCTTGCCTCTGATGCCACCCAGGGTGCAATCAGAGTAACCTTCCGGAATGCCTCCCAAGCTAAGACCGCTGGGGGAAACATTCATCACCCGAGTGCCTGTGCATAACCCTGAGTATATTCCTGACCACAATAAGACTCGTATGAACATAAAACTGAGATGTTCCTTCCATGCGTTGCCACACCAGTATAAGCAATAGCAGAAGAGATGGTGAAGGGCTGGCCAATGAGGAAAAAGTTATTTTTGTCCTAGAGTTTTTAGGGCCATTCCTTCCAGTTCATTCCCACAGATTCCACAGAAAGAATATCTAAGGAGTTGGGACAAAAGCCACTGGAAAGCCTCCTCTGGTCCACTAAGAGCTAGCGTTACCAAAAGAAGAAACCCATTGTACTTCCAATCTAAGTAACCTTTAACGTCAGAGATGCTCTTGGAGCTATAGCTCCATCTAGCTTCCGAACTTTTGACTCCTAGTGAGGCTAGGCTCTTCCTGACTGCCAATCCAAGTTTGGGACCTAAGTAACAGTACACAGTAACAGCATAGATTACAAGTCCCTTGAAAGTCTATGATCCGACAGATAGGTTAGTAGTTCTAATTCCCAAGAAATTATGAAATGGTCAAAGAGATCGGAAAGTTTGACCGAGAAAGGAGAGTTCAGTCCACATGCTTTGCCCATTTCTGGTTGGTCCCCGAAGGAGACATTGGGTGCCTCTTGGCACTGGCAGGTCAGTATAATCCCCTGACAGGTTTCTGCCATAAGCCGTGTGAGGTCACCATGAAACCGCGGAGCAGGGCTCCTCACTTGTTTTGTGCTGGATGTGTCATTCATTCACACGAGCACGCTGCAGAGTTAGTAAAATACAGCAGAAAGCGTGTTTGCTGGGAGAACAAAGAACTAGAGCTCCAAGCATCCTTACCTTGTCCTGAAGAATCCTGGACAAGCCCCCCCCCCCCCCCCCCACCATTGAAAGGCTGTTGCTGAACCACGAAAGACACCAGGAATCTTGGCCTCCGAAGAAGAATTCAATCCGGGGCCAGAGATGAGGCTTGATCGCTCAGAGATTTTGTGTAAAAGTTTTATTAAAGTATAAAAGAGATAGAGAAAGCTTCTGACATAGGCATCAGAAGGGGGCAGAAAGAGTACCCCCTGTTAGTCTTTAGCTGGATATTATATATCTACTAGCAGTCTGCTAATGAAAGAAAGGAAATGTCTCAAATGGCACCAGGCCCCTCACCCACAAGATGCATTTTGAGATCATCTTGGCACCAGGTGAGGCATCCCGGGCCATAAAACAATTGACATGAATCTTGAAGAAAGGCAGATTCCCATACAAATATATAGTTTCATTAACGTAGATTAAGAGAACAGTGTCTGAGTATAACATACTGGTTTGTCAAGTCTGTTCTGACCCTTTAGGTGGAACCGACTTGAAGACAGAGTCTGGGGTAAATGCATAGTACATTAACAGAGCTTAAGACAAACATTTCCATAAGAAAAATGCATTGGTTATCTCAAGGTTTGAGAAAAGTTAAGTTCAGGTTGAGCCATGTGTCATTATGGCAACACAGAGTTTTCAGAGAAACCTCTTTTAAAATTTGTATAGAGAAGGGGAAAAAATGTAACACCAGTTTGTTTCTTCCTGCCACTTAAGAGAGATAAGAAAAATGTCTGACACTTGCAGCCTATTTCCTCCGTTTGGAGACCCCTGGCCTTCCTGCCTGTTACCCTCTCGGCCTTGATCCTCCAGTACCATCAGGCCTATATGCCTTTTATGGGCTATGATGATCAGTAGAGATGAAACCTAATAGAGGTTTAATCACCACTCATATATTGCAGTACACCCACCGGCACAGGGACACAGGGCTGCGCACAGCCACCAACAGGACTTAGGAAGGTTCAGGGCTAAAGGCTACTGTGTGTGTGTGTGATAGAAGAGAGGCAAAGATCATCCGTTGACTTTACATGCATAATATACAGGTGCACACAGACTTAAAGCCTCTGGCACATACATACATGGGCACTCACTCATTACACATTCAAGGCTAGTCCTATGCCCAGTATGCACACAGAGACGCACACATTTTCCTTTCTGGGTCACTGTCTTCATTTCCGTGGGCAGCATTTCCTAAAGAACAAGTCATAATGGGCCAGGAGCCTACTTCACCCCATAGAACCTCATTTTTTTTAATTAATTAATTTATTTTAATTGGAGGCTAATTACTTTACAATATTGTAGTGGTTTTTGCCATACATTGACATGAATCAGCCATGGGTGCACATGTGTCCTCCATCCCTATCACCTCCCTCCCCATTCCATCCCTGAGTGCACCTGCCCTGAGCAGGCTGTCTCATGCATCGAACCTGGACTGGCGATCTATTTCACATATGGTAATATACATGTTTCAATGCTATTCTCTCAAATTATCCCACCCTCACCTTCTCCCACAGAGTCCAAAGGACTTCATCTTAATAATCACATCAGTGATCCTGTTTCCAAATGAGGTCACATTCCGGGGGTGAGGACTCAACACGGCTTCCGTGGGGACACAGTTCAGCCTGTTATAGCCACTGAGACTGTTGACTGCATCTGCAGGGAATAAATGTGTGGAGTTAGGAGAGAGAGAGTAGTGTGGTACACAGAGGAGGGGCATTGAGTTGGATGCACACACAGACATGTGAGCAGGCTTCGGGGGAGCGTGTTTTGTATCTGTTGGCTACTTAGAACTGTGCCTGAAATACAGAAGGGAGGCAATGATTTTAGTCCCCTTCTTTCTATAAATATAAAGAAGTGTGTGTGTGGTGTGTCCAATCGATGAGGATAACATTTGTCCACCTTGTGTGAGTGGGAAAGATCAGATTGCCAACCTGTAAAGAAAGTCTATATGTCTGTATTTATTGAGAATATGAATGTGAAACAGACCACAAAGTGTTCTCTGAGTGTTAGCTGTTGTTATTGATAAGTATGTGTCTTTGTATCCTTTTATTCATGAAATTTCATATGTTCCAAGGATGGAGACCAGGTGGTCACTGTCACACCTGGCCCAAGCATATGGCCCTACCACATGCCCTTATGGACATAGGTGGAACACACAGCTCTTACCCAACTCCAAGGCTGGCAAGAAGAGGCGTTTCTCTCTTTAAAAAAAATTTTTTTAATTGAAGGATAATTGTTTTACAGTATTATGTTGGTTTCTGCCATACATCAACATGAATCAGCCATAGGTATATATATATGTCCCCTCCCTCTTGCACCTTCTTCCCCACTCCCAACCCATTCCACCCCTCTAGGTTGTCACAGAACACCAATTTGAACTCTGTGAGTCATACAGCAAATTCCCACTGGCTATCTATTTAACACATGGTAGTGTATATGTTTCTATGGGGGTGCCTCTCTTGATATTCCAGCTATCCCACAAGCAGGTCCCGCTGTCCACCCATTCCCTGACCTGTGTCCTGGGTTCCTTGTCTACAAAATTCAGTTTAGTAAGCATACATTGAGCATCTGCTGTATCCAAAACAAAGCTGGGCGCTCCAGAAGGTTAGAATAGGAGAACACATTGCTGGTCCTCCAGATGGCCACAGATACCCAAACCCACAGGGTGAGAAAGGCTATAAAAGGGACAAAAATGAGCTTCAGACACTGAAAGAGCAATGGAGTTCAGGCTTGGTACCTGGGGGCACTTTCTAGAGTTGGTGGCATTGAAGACAGACCATGAATGGAACAAGAATCTAATGGGAGAAAGGCAGGCCACTCAACAGGACACAGCCAAGTTCAGGCCAGACCTAGGAAAGGGTAAGTGGTTGGTTTGGCTGGAGGGTGAGGTGCATGATAGAAAATGGCAAGCAGTCAGACTGCCAAGATAGGTCAGGCAGCTGTCGTGAGAAGAACTGTGTTTTTGAAAAGAAAAATGCAATCAGATGGGCCCTTCAAGGTTATTCTGGCAGAGAGGGTGGAGAAGATGCAGCATCAGCAGTTTGCAGGCTGCTGGAGTGGCCTTGGAGCGAGGATGAGAGTCCAAACCAGGGCAGCCCCCAGGGAAGTGGAGAGGAGGATGGCCGAGAGCATGACCCCGCCGACAGCCATTCAGCAGCGGGAATCCAGCTCCCTCCCCACCCCCCCCACCCCCGCCCCCCGGGAGCCTGAGATTCCTGGAAAACAGGAGCCCGCTGTCAAGATCATGTGTCTGTCTGCCCTCTTCACCCCACTTGTCAGGCTGAGTTAGCTTGTCCCCAGTTATCCCCTCTCCTCCTCTTCAGAGCATGCCACCCGGCTGCTCACTCTCCCACCTTGACACAGCTAGACACAACTGTCCATCTCCCTCTGGCCTTAGCCACATCCCTCTCTGACCTTCCCTTCTTTGCAGGACAGTGCTTCCAACCTGCCACCTCCTGTTTATGCAGCCTCCTGCAAAGCTCTTGTCTGTGTGGTTTGCCTGTGTCCCCAAGGAGCAGAAAGCCCTGGGGAGCAGATTAACTTCAGGCTGCAGGTATGCCGGCCGCTCTTGGTGCCCCTGCACCTCTGTCCTGTCCGGCTCGGGGCTCCTGTCCGTGGAAACCCACCCTTTTCAAGAAGTGGGTTAAGAATCACAGGTGCTGCTCCTTGGGAGGCTTCAGGAAGGACTGCCTACCCCGGCTCCTGATGCAGGGCTTCCTGAACTTTGCTCTACGTTAGAATCACCTGTTGTTGCTGTTCAGTCACTCAGTCGTGTCCGACTCTTTACAGTCCCATGAACTACAGCACTTCAAGCTTTCCTGTCCTTCACCATCTCCCTGAGTTTGCCCAAACTCATGTCCATTGAGTCGGTGATGCCATCCAACCATCTTATCCTCTGTTGCCCCCTCCTCCTCCTGCCCTCAATCTTTCCCAGCATCAGCTTCTTTTCCAATGAGTCAACTCTTTGCATCAGGTGGCCAAAGTATTGAAACTTAGCTTCAGCATCAGTCCTTCCAAGGAATATTCACGGTTGATTTCCTCTAGGATTGACTGTCTTGATCTCCTTGATGCCCAAGGGACTCTCAAGAGTCTACTCCAGCCCCACAAGTCAAAGGCCTCAGTTCTCTTTGGTGCTCAGCTTTCTTTACGGTCCAGCTCTCAATCCATACATGACTACTGGAAAAACTGTAGCTTTGATTAGAAGGACTTTTTCTGGAACCTGAAGAGCTTTAAAAACTCCTGCTGCCCACCCTGGGTCCCAGGCCCTGCCCATGGAATCAACGCAGGCACGAGGCATCACTAGTGATTAAAGATCCCTCGATGATTTCATGTGTGGCCAAGTTTGAGCACCATCTCCTGGTGTCTTTCTCCCCCTCTTTAGCTCTCAGCGTGAGCCAGGGACACCAGCAGAAAGGCTCTCTAGTCACTCCTTCCCATGTGAGTTGGAGGCACTTGGTATCTGAGCATCTCAGGACTTTCAGGAACCAAGCGGGAATTCTTTTCCTTCTTCCCTTCTGATCGCTCCCCTTTCTCTTGTCTCCTACCAAGTCAGATCCTAGTCAGTGAGCAAGAGTTTCCTCTCGCTAGACAGAATGAAACAATAAATCCCCCAAAGAAGCACAGGCAAGAAGGTTCAGGTCTCATCCCTGCCTCATCCATTTTCTGATTTCTTTAGGGTCATGTGATAAAAGGAAGCAGAATCTCCCCCAGAACCAACCTCTGTCTCAATCCATACTCCCTTCTCCTTCCATTCCCCTAACAATGGATTTTGTTTGTTTGCTTTTTAAACATGTGAACCCTTTCCTCAAATGAAAGCCTCTGCAGAAGCTTAACATACATGACAGACAAAGGTAACTCCATTCTGGTTGAGAAGACTTGGGGTGGTGGCCTGGCGGGGTCCCTCAGGGGTAGGCCCAGAGCAGTGGGGAGAGCCACGGGCTGGGAGGGGCCCTGGACTGGGGTTAGCTCCACATGTCTCTAGTCTCTTTCCTCCGCTTTCTTTCTTTGTAAATTCAGAGTGGGGGCAGGTGAGGGCTTCCTTCCCCTATTCATACACACTTAAACCAGAGCAGCACCTACTCTGTTTTCCTCATTGGGAGTCCCTGTAAGATACTGTATCATCAGAGGGCGCCATGAGCTTAAAAACCTCAAAGACACTGCATGAAGGCTTTTTTCTTGGTCTTTTTTCACTCAGTTTCGCATGAGCATTTTACAGAGTACTTACTGTGTGCCAGGCACTGTTCTAGACACATCAATAAACCCACGTCGTGGGTCAGCAACAACCTTTCACTGTCCCGAGGAGGGAGCGCTCTGCTTGGGCCCGAGGCCTTTCCTAGCAGCCTTGCTCCACACACAGCTGGGAGGACAGAGAGAGAGAGAATGATGACATGGTCTCCACATGGAGAGGCAAGCAGGAGGAATTCACTGCGTCTGAGCGCAGGGCTCAAGAAAAGAGAGGGGGAGACCCTCTTTCAAACCCCAACACTTCCTGCTCCTGGGAGGGGTAGAAAAACCCTTCCCTAACTGAACTGAAGGAAATCTTCCTCAGGGGACAACTGCACGTGATGGAATTTGAGGATCTGGCTCACCATTCTGCCTCCACTTAATTAGAGTGGGTTTCACAGGGAAGGAGGCTCTGCGGGGAGCACAGGAGAGGAAGGCAAGGGGAGCAGCCCACGAAGACCCCTCTCTCTGTCTCTGGCGCCGGTCTCTGTAGAATCCATCAGAAATGATGGGCTGGAAGATGCTCCGATTAATTGCTTTCCGGCCCTGAGATGGCACCTCCATTGCCAGTCAAAGTTTTAATTAATCATGCCAGCAGATGGGCTGTCATGGGCCTCAGCAGCATGGGTAATGAACTCATTTATTATCAGGCTCCATCAGTGGGAGGCCATCCAGGCTTCTGGGGAAAGAGGAGAGGCTCCTGACACCAGGGCCCAGGATCCCTTCGGTCTGGGGAGTGTCTCTGGAAATGCTTTGATTTCAGACCATCCACTGGCCCTGAAGAAGAGAGGGATGGGGTAAGAAGGGAACTTGAAAGCCTGCCCTTCCAGTGATGCAGGAGGCTGGCCTGGCCCTCTGGTACCCTCTGCACCTGACCCATGAGATGAGGGTGAGGCCATGACACCCTCTTAGGCAGGGGCACATTAGGATGCTTCAATGCACAAGTGCTCAGAGATCCAGGCTCCTGGCCTCTGGGCAAGGTGCTGGATCTTATGCCCCGGGCTGTCTCGTTCATTCTCCCCAGTGCCCACACCATGTTCTGCATGCTGCGTGTTTAATCAATGCTGTTGAATTAATGGGAAAATGGATAAGTGAAATGTGGGGTGCCCAGCATGGAAGCTACCACTATAAAAAGAAAAAAGTTTTATTGTGCCCAAGTGAGGTCTGAGGTTCTAAGCAATACCTCACACAGGAGCCTGGAGCTTATCATAGACATGGGTCTTGCTTTGGGGGGGGGGTCACAGTATACCACTGGCAAGACTGGGACAGACAGAACACATAACAACTGTGGCCAGAAGATGGTCACAGAGTGTCACAACTAGAAGGGACAGTAAGAATATCCTGTCTCCCTCCTCCTTGGCTGAGGAGACTGCGGATCAGCAGAGGGGACCTGCCTAAGGTCACGCACGTGGTTGGGGCACAGCTGGACCTGGAACCCAAGTCTTCTGACTCCTAACCCTGTTCTGTCCATGCCTCCACACCCCTCCCCCCCCCGCCCCACCAAAACCCTTCCACGACCTGCTTGCCCGGGTCACTCACAGTGGCCTGCCCTGGGTCCAGAGGACCCCAGCCCCTACTGTGCCTGTCCTGCTCTTTGGGCTAGCATTTGTCTTTTCTTCTACAGAGTCCTTCCTTTCTCCATCTGTAGTCTGTATGGAGGGGAACATCTTGACCAGCACCCCCACCTCCTGCTGTAGCTGAACTCTGAGGAAGTGGTTGGTCTGGATCCAGGCCGCCCACACGGGTGGGCGGTGCTTCCACACGGGGGAGCAGGCCAGGGCCCCCCACCTGTGTAAAGGCTCAGGTGTCCACTGTGCTCTGTGGTCACTCTCCCAGTTTGTTGAGCAGTGGGCGGAGTAAACAGGGGCTGTTCTATTGGGCCCGTTTCCTTGGAGCATGTCATCACAATTCTCTCCTAGTGTGGAAAAACGATGAAGTGCCCTTCTCTGAAATCAGAAACCCTGAAAGAAGGAAGTCTCTGCGGAGTTGATACTCTGTGGCCATGGTACTAAGACCGAAAACAGTCACCATTTTCCTCTGCCTACTCTGCACCGGTCAGATCAAATGGTACAGTGGGTGAACTGCTGAGAACTGGGTTTGTCTTTTGTGAGAATGACAGCAACCTCTTCCATGGAACCAGCTGTGCCAGGCGCTGAGACAAGCACCTACACACTTTAGTACAAATTCCCCTTAGGGAAGGTGAGACATGGGGAGACCAAGGAACGTTTTCAAGTACAAGTGAGTAGTGAGTGTTGAAGCCAGGCTTTGTTTAGGCAGTGTGGCTCCCAGATCTGGGCTCTCAGTCACTTTACCACGTGGTCGCCTGAGAAAGATAAACTGGTGAGGCATGGTGGGTGTTTCCCAACTCCTAGCAAAAGAAAAATAGACAGCTGGGGTGTTAAGGTCAGCCTCCTCACAAGCACATTCACACACTCAAAACCATGTTGTTGGCAAACGAAAGGGATGCTTGGTGCTTCAGAGGCTCCTAAGAACTGGAGAGAAGCTCAGAGCTTGCAGCATCTGCGGGGCCAGATGCCAGACTCGGCGAGGGGGTAGCGCTTCCAGAGAGGAGAATGGCTGTGTGGGCGGTTGAGGGAGGGGCCCTGAGAGCTGGACAAGTGTGGCACAGTGCCAGGTGAGGGAACTGTTGAACTGCCAGCCTTAGGCCACTCGGGGCCTGTGTGCCGTCTGTCTCATAGAGACATGAGCCCAGAGAGATCACTGTCTCCACAGTTCAAAGCAATAGCCAACATGTGATGATAAACGAAAACTCTAATTTTTCATGCCTGGGATGGTAGGGTGTGGTGAGTGCTGTGATCCACAGTTGCAAGTTCCTCTTCTAAAGGGACAGCCACCACCCACAGGTCGCCACATGGGTGTACAAAATGAGGGTCATCATGCTTGGGGCTTTTTTTTTTTCTTAAGAGAGAAACTCTATCTGTGCTTGTGTGTGTGTGTGTGTGTGTGTGTGTGTGTGTGTGTGTGTGAAATATCCTGATTTTTTAACGCGGGCTCAGAAGTCTGAGATTTTAAGTTCATTTGCTGGCCCTGGGGCTTGAGGAACACACCGTGGAGGGTGGCGTCCTGCAGTGTCACCTCTGGTCAGCTTTGTCATGAACCAACCATTTCAGCCGGGAGAGGCCCAGCTCTGGGCATGGCCCTGCGTGGCACACGGGACTGTGGCAGGTGGTGGCGGAGCCAGGCAAGGTCCCTGATAGGACTCTAAAGTCCCAGGGACAGGGAGGACACAAAAAGGGCGACAGGGAATCCCTACTGATTAGCTTATGGGTGGCTTTCATCTAAATTGGAGGAATCTAAGGGATGTGACCTTTCTTGGTGTCGTGGGTAAGGCAGAGCCAGCAGTTCATGTGGGTCACAATGGTTTCATTGCCTCTCGCACCACAGCCCTGAGAACTAAAAAGCAACCACATTGAGTTAACAGATTCATACGGGCCGACTGGCCCAAAGGGACAAGGTAATGGGATTGTGAATACAAGCCTAAGGATGCGGAGTTGGACAGACCGTGCTCCTCGGCTCACAACTCAGCCGCCATATGGTTTAGGGCAACTTATAGTTTCCGGGCCTCCATGTCCTCATCACTGTGGAATAAGTGTGAAGCAACACCTACCAGCTGGGCCGCAGAATGGACTTATTTAATGCACAGGAATGCTTAGCACGCTGCCTCTCTCCTAATGAGTAGCCTGTAAATGTCAGCTGCCTGTACACGTCAGCTGTCACTCCTGTCCCCAACTCCAGGTCTCCAGATGTCTCAGTCTCCATAGCCAGTGCTGGAGATGTGCTGTGAGTAACACATGGTGTCAAAGTCTCAGGATAAAAGCAACAACATACAATATCTCACTAGTGTTTCCTATACTGCTTACATGTTGAAATGGCACTGATAATACCTTGGATATATTGGGTTAACTAAAACAGATCATAAAAATTAATTTCACCTATTTCCTCTTCTTGATGCAGCTGTTAGAAAGTTTAAAATCCCATGTGTATGAACTTCTCTGTGGTCCAGTGGTAAAGAATCTGCCTTCCAGTTCAGGGCATGTGGGTTCAATGCCTGGTCCGGGAAGATCCCACATGCCACAGGGCAACTAAGCCCGTGTTCCACAACTGCTGAGCCTGTGCTCAGCAACAAGAAAAACCCCACAATGAGAAGCTCATGCACTGCAGCCAGAGAAAGGCTGTGCACAGCAATGAAGACCCAGCACAGCAAAAAAAAAATTTTTTTAATCCCATGTGTGGCTTATGTTAAATTTCTGTTGGACAGCATTGATCTGGAACATGGAATAATGCCTGACCCAAAGTAGGCCCTCAAGAAATATATGTTAAATGAGTGCATGTGAATGAATGGATCGATGGATGGATGAATGATTTCCATGGGTTTCTCAGGGCTTTGTCTTCTCGTTTGAGCCACATGCTCTTTTTCTGGATCCCCTCTCCCCTACACGGAATGCCCACCACAGACTCCCAACTGTCAATCATCCCTGGACAACCCTCCAGCCCCTATACCTCATCTATAATACCTAGGGATGGGGGCTCCAGGAGAGGAGAGCCTTGAAAAGGACACACACCCAGGAAACAGCAGAGCGAAGAGTGGAAGCAGAATGTCTGCCCAGGTGTGGGCACTTAAACACAACCTTATTTTGCCAGGGAAGCTCTAGATTTTTATAAACATGTCTTCTTCGAGGCAGGTGGAAATTCTCAGGGTAAGGCAGAGTAAGCGGTCACATGGATAACTAGCAAAAAATGAGCTCTCTGGAGACCATGCCATTCCAAGGTCAACCTTAGCCCAGCCACCCACCGCTCTAGGAAGCGTTGAGGTTGCAGCCCTTTAAGACAGAAATCAACAGTCCTCTCATTTGGGGCACTCTGTCGTATCTTTAAGTAAAAGGGCCTTGGGGTGTCCTTGTAATAGTGATAATGGTATTGAAAAAAGCCAAAGGATTTGGCAATAGCTCTTTGGAAGTCTCTGAAATCATTACCATTATTGATCTAGAGACGCTGCCAGTTGGCACTTGCCAGGTTGTTTCTCAGTTACACACACACACATACCCCCCACTACCAACACCACCACCAAAGTGCAGGCCCAGGGAATCATGTGTTCATCAGTAAAGACTGTGGACAACACACTTGGAGTCACTTAAATCTAAATGTGAGACAGTTACATAATGTTATAAATATTCGCAGGGAGGAAGGCTGAGAAAGGCAAGCAGCAAATGATAAGAAGGACCAGGGTATATGAGAGTGATGAAAATACAAGACAAACATAAAACTGGGTGATTTTTTTCTCCAGTATTGATCACTTTCTGATAACGGCTGCAAGTCTCTCTGTCCTATTTCTTCTGAGGACCTCAGAACAATTTACAGGTTACACTCATCGTTCCCAAGCCCTGATAAGGCTTGTGGGTGAGCAGAAGCTAGTGTTTACACTGAGTGAATGGGAAGTGCTGGCCCGAGGACTCACCATGCAGCCAGAGCAGGCCTCGCAAGCCACCTACACCAACATCACTCAACTGCGCGGTGATGCTAGACTATCCTCCAGATGCTCAGAGACCCCAAAGGAGGAACACAGCTTCGTTCTTACTCTTGAGAATCTAAGAAGGTGAAGAAAATAGAACAGAAGCACCTAATGTTCAGGGGAACTCAGACCAAAGAAAGTCAACTACTAGCCACAATTGGACAGGGTTGCAAACATAAGGAACAGAGGTTGCTGGAAACACTGCTTTGAGCAGAAAGTAGAGCTGCATTTTAAAGGTGAAAGAGGCTGTTTTTTGACTAGAAAGGAAGGATGGAGCCTTTTGATTTGTAGGTAGGCCCTGAGGCCTGGAGGCATGGTATGAGCAGGCGGATAAACTGATTGACCTTGCTTGTAACATTATAGAGCTGGAGAAGACTCTTGAGAGTCCCTTGGACAGCAAGGAGATCAACCCAGTCCATCCTAAAGGAAATCAACCCTGAGTATTCATTGGAAGGACTGATGCTGAAGCTGAAGCTCCAATACTTTGGCCATCTGATGTGAAGAGCCAACTCATTGGAAAAGTTGAGTTGCATGGGCGATGCTGGGATCCTGGGAAAGATTGAAAGCGGGAGGAGAAGGGGACGACAGAGGATGAGATGGTTGGATGGCATCATCGACTCAGTGGTGGACAGGGAAGCTTGGCATGCTGTAGTTCATGGGGTCATGAAGAATAGGACACAAATGAATAACAACACAAAGTACTAAATGGGAACCATCCTTGAAGTTGCTTTTAAGACAGTCCTTATGCAAGGTGGTCACAGGGAGCTTGGGCAGAATTAAGTAGTTTGGACCAAAGATCACCCTTTTGGTCATGGCTGTCATTGATGGCCTTGCCGTCTTGCTTAATCAGCTGGGTTTTTCAATAAAACTGAGTTTACTGCTCTCAGGGCTCCCAACGTGAAGGAGCTGGGTCAGGTGGGGGTGGGTGCTGAGCTGTAGGAACTGGGTTTGGCTGGCTCCCTGGAAACACCCACCTGCTGAGAGCTCCAGGTGTCTCCTTGCCGGCGTGATGAACGTGACACAGACACAAAAGTGGGGCAAGTAGGAGAATGAATTGAAATAAAGGAAAGAAAGCAACCTGTGAAAAACCAGCAAACAAGATGCCATCAGCAGTGAAAGTCAATGAGGCAAACACCATCTGGCCCTGAAAATGAATGGAGCGAAAAAGGATGGCCTGGCCTCCTGGGGATTCAGCCTCCAACTGGGCTCAGAGTCACATCCAGGCCTGCCTGCCTAAGACTAGCCTGGGCTGAGGGGACAGGCGGCAGTGTGTTTCTACTGAGCAGGACCTTGGAGAGAGACTTGTCCCTTGATAATGTATCAGGGCATATTTCCACCTAATGGAAACTCTTCAGCAGGATGAGTTATAGTAGAGCTGCTTTATTTCCATTTGCACTTAAGAGCAGAATTCAGGGCTTTGAATCCAGTGAGCTGTCCTTGAGACAACACAGCTGGTTTGCATCTGCCCACCTGCATTCACCGGAGAAGGCAATGGCATCCCACTCCAGTATTCTTGCCTGGAAAATCCCATGGACGGAGGAGCCTGGTAGGCTGTAGTCCATGGGGTCGCTAAGAGTTGGGCACGACTGAGCGACTTCCCTTTCACTTTTCACTTTCATGCATTGGAGAAGGAAATGGCAACCCACTCCAGTATTCTTGCTTGGAGAATCCCAGGGATGGGGGAGCCTGGTGGGCTGCCATCTATGGGGTCGCCCAGAGTCGGACACGACTTTTAAGTGACTTAGCACCTGCATTCACTCATTCATTTCTAGGTTCATCCAGCCTTCCATTCATTCATCCCTCCCTTCCTCCCTTTTCCACCTCCACTGCTTTAGTCCATCCTCAGTATGTTGCTCTCCAGCCCTTGCTGGGCCTCCTCTATAGCCTGTTTCCCTCTGAGCCCTCTTCTATGTGGCCAGCAGAGCTTCCAAGCCCAGATCTGCTCTAATATCCCCCAGTCTTCAACAGCTCCCCACAGCTCACATGTAATACCCCCCCATGATGGGGCCACTGCCCCCGAGCCCACCTCATCTCTTGCTGTATCATCCCTCCTCATACCCCAGTCCACACTCCATTCATGCCCAGCTATTACAGGCCACCAGTGAGTGCCATTGCTTCATGCTTTAGTATCTTTGCTCATACACACTCCTCGTCCTGGAGCATCTTCCCTTTTGTCTTCTCCCACGTCGCCTCACCAATATGCTGCTGATACTTGTTTAAGCATGAAGACTAAGTGTGGCAGCCATGAAAATGTGCCCTCATATCTCCTGTTGCAGGGAACATCATTAACGATGCCCCCACCTACTGTCCTGCTGGTCCTGCCACCATGTTCTTGCCAACGCCGTGGTTTTTGTGGACTCTTCCCAGCCACTGACTGGGCACAGCAGGTCACTAAGGCAGCCCCAGCCAACAAGATCTGAGATTCCTCCAATGGCAACTTGGGCTCAAGGACTCCCCATTGTCCTGGCCACAGCTTTCTTGGGACTGCCCTGCTGTCTGAGACTCTCCCTACTCTATCCTCCTTTCCCACAGCTGTCAGGCTGACTATAGTCTGAGGGCTCTTCTTACCACCTCTGCTCTCCCTACCAACGAATCTCTTGCATGTCTAACCCTCTTTTTGCATGCATGTGTGCTAAGTCATTTCAGTCGTGTCCGACTCTGTGCGACACTATGGACTGTAGCCCGCCAGGTTCCTCTGTCCATGGGAATTCTCTAGGCAAGAATACAGGAGTGGGTTGCCATGTCCTCCTCCAGAGGATCTTCCCAACTCAGGGATCAAGCCTGCATCTCTTATGTCTCCTGCATTGGCAGGCAGGCTCTTTACCACTAGCCCCACCTGGGAAGCATGAACCAGAACTAATGGATCAAGTTAACATCACCTCTGTCCTGAAGGCTTTCCTAATCTCTCTCACGTAGACTTGAACCCACCCGTCTACCTTTGATGTACTGTTAATGATGACACTGTAACTCTTCGCTGTAATTATCTGTCTATATGGCTGCCTTCACCTGCCAGACTGCAAAATCTGTGAGGACAATGGGTCCACAGTCTAATCTGTCTTGTTAACATCACTGCCTAGAACAGTGCCTGTTATATTTGGATGCACCATAGTATTTATGAAATGAGTCAATGATTGATCTAGTTATCCATTTATTTAGTTCCCATTGCCTGAGACCATGCGTAGGTGCTGAGGATAGAAAGGGGCACAAATCCAAATCCCAGGGGACTTCCCTAGTGGTCCAGTGGTTAAGACTCTGGGCTTCAAATGCAGGGGCGCATGGGTTCCATCCTTGGATGGGAACTAAGATTCCCACATGCTGCATGGAATGGCCAAAAAGTGAGGGGGTACTCTTGGGCTACTTGGTGGAATCAGCATGCATATATATAACTATCTTAAAAGTGCAAATGGAATAGCTGCTATCAACATGGTACAAGGAAAGGACATAAGAACCCAGAAGAAGAGTTCTTCCCACTGGGTGGTGGAGGAGGAGCCATCAGGAAAGGCTTCTGAGAGAAGGTGGCATTTGGAGTGGGTCCTGTAGGATTTGTAGGATTTATGCATGGAGAGTGACAGGAGGGACCTTCCAGGCCAGAGAGATTGCAGAAACCAGGTGATGTGATGCAAGCCATTTTGTGTGGCTCAGACAATAAACAATCTGCCTGCAATGCAGGAGACCCGGGTTCAATCCCTGGGTTGGGAAGATCCCCTGGAGAAGGAAATGGCAACCCACTCCACTATTCTTGCCTGGAGAATCCCATGGACAGAGGAGCCTGGCAGGCTACAGCCCATGGGGTCACAAAGAGTCAGACACGACTGAGTGACTAACACATTCACATTTACATTGTGAAAATAGTCAAATACGCACAAAAAGGAATGTAACTTGCTTGTTTTACTCTCTGTTTTGTTGGTGGTGCTGCTGCTGAAGAAAGTTTTGTTTATTTGATGTTTGTTTGTTTACTCTGCCCGATTCCCTAGGGTCACCATCTGCCTCGGAGCCCAGAAAGCAGCCCTCACCTTGTTTGTTTTCAGATTTTTCACATTGTCAATCTCCTTGACTGACTTTCCCCAGTTACATCTGACAGGTTCCGAGGCCAGGACTGGCACCTGGGAGGCTTCAGGCATTTGGCTGGACAAGCAGGAGCCTGCAGTGACTATCCTGGCTGGCACGTCCCCAGGCAGAGAACGTCTCCTATTATCAGGGCCCAGAGGGTCCCAAGGGCTGGAGCCCAGAGTGGGCATGGGGAAGGAGCGTGGTGTCAAACATCCCATCCACCATCACCTGCTGTTAGAAGGCACCATCTGGCTGCTGCTTGAAAACACTCGCCTCGGGAGGATTAGGAAGGTGGAGACAAAGGGGTGGGAGAGAGAAGGGGGCAAAACCAGGTGCCTGCAGCCTGGACAATGCTGGCTCTGTGCTGGCCAGCTTTGCCTACATCTTCTTCCGGCACACGCAGAGCTTGGCCAGCAGGAGGCCACTCTCAAAGACACGCTGCAGATGCGCTCGGCGCCTCCCAGCTGGGCTTCACTCAAGTGTGTGCTGGCAGCAAAAGCTCATGATCTTGGGAAAAACTCTGATCTGGAGGCCCAGGGCCAAAATGCACTTGGGGGGACGCCACTCCCGGAATCCAACCTGAGGTCCTCCTCCCTGCCATTGATCTCCCTTAGCTCGTCAAGTCAATTCTCCGTTGCAAATTTCCTGGCTCTCAAACATTCCTTGGGCTTCCCTGATGGCACTGTTGCAGGAAGGGGGAACCCTTCCAGGGCCCGAAACTGGGCTCTCGTCCAACACTCAGAAATGAATTGTTCGAGAAGACACATGTGCTGACAAAGCAAGAGATTTTATTGGGAAAGGGCGCCAGGGTGGAGAGCAGTAGGGTAAGGGAATCCAGGAGAACTGCTCTGCCGCGTGGCGCTCGCAGTCTCGGGTTTTATGGTGATGGGATTAGTTTCTGGGTGCTCTTTGGCCGATCATTCTAATTCAGAGTCTTTCCTGGTGGTGCACGCATCGCTCAGCCAAGATGGATGCTAACAAGAGGGATTCTGGGAAGTGGACGGACACGCGGTGTCTCCTTTGGACCTTTCCTGAACTCTTCCGGTTGGTGGTGGCTTATTAGTTCCTTATTCCTTATCAGGATCTCCTGCCATAAAACAACTCATGCAAATGGTTACTATGGTGCCTGGCCAGGGTGGGCGGTTTCAATCAGTGTGCTTCCCCTAACAGCACCATGGTAAAGAATCCACTTGCCAATGCAGAGATGCAGGAGATGTGGGTTCAAGCCCTGGGTCCGGAAGACCTCCTGGAGGAGGAAATGGCAACCCATTCCAGTATTCTTGCCTGGAGAATTGAATGGACAGAAGAGCCTGGCAGGCTACAGTCCAAGGGGTTGAGAGTGTAACAGGCAGGAAAGCCAGGGGTTTCCAAACAGAAGAAATAGGCTGCAAGTGTCAGACATGTTTCTTATCTCTCTTAAACGGCAGGAGGAAACAAACTAGTGTTGTATTTTTCCCTCTCTCTATACAAATTTAAAAAGAGGTTTCTCTTAAAACTCTGTGTTGCCATAATGACACCTGGTTCCACCTGAACTTAACTTTTCTCAAACCTTGAGCTAACCAATGCATTTTTCTTATGGAAATGTTTGTCTTAAGCTCTGTTAATGTACTATGCATTTACCCCAGACTCTGTCTTCAAGTCAGTTCCACCTAAAGGCTCAGAACTGACTTGACAAACCAGTATGTTAAACATACATACATTGTTCTCTTAATCTATGTTAATGAAACTATATATTTGTATGGGAATCTGCCTTTCTTCAAGATTCATGTCAATTGTTTTATGGCCCGGGATGCCTCACCTGGTGCCAAGATGATCTCAAAATGCATCTTGTGGGTGAGGGGCCTGGTACCATTCTCTGAGTTTTGAGACATTTCCTTTCTTTCATTAGCAGACTGCTAGTAGCTATATGGCACCCCACTCCAGTACTCTTGCCTGGAAAATCCTATGGACGGAGGAGCCTGGTAGGCTGCAGTCCATGCGGTCGCTAAGAGTCCAGTACAACTAGCGACTTCACTTTCACTTTTCACTTTCATGCATTGGAGAAGGAAATGGCAACCCACTCCAGTGTTCTTGCCTGGAGAATCCCAGGGACGGGGGAGCCTGGTGGGCTGCCATCTATGGGGTCGCACAGAGTCGGACACGACTGAAGTGACTTAGCAGCAGCAGCAGTAGCTATATAACATCCAGCTAAAGACTAGCAGGGGAATATTCTTTCTGCCCCCTTCTGATGCCTATGTCAGAAGCTTTCTCTATCTCTTTTATGCTTTAATAAAACTTTATTACACAAAAGCTCTGAGCAATCAAGCCTCGTCTCTGGCCCTGGATTGAATTCTTCTCCTCCAGAGGCCAAGAATCCTGGCGTCTTCTGTGGTTCAGCAACAACCTTTCTGGGTGGCAAAGAGTTGGACAAAATTGAGCACACATGTACCCAAACTTACCTTATCACAGAACCATAGGAACACAGAACTTGGAAGCCCCAGGACTCCTCTACTCTACCTGGAAGGGCAGCCCCTTCTCCAAAGCAAAGTTCCAAAGTTCTCAGGAAAAATGTGCTCGGGCTTCCTCCAACTACAGGGTACCTATTCTCCAAAAAGATTTTAATCGTTGTTTTCAATGCTCACTTAATAAATGGTCTATGTATGTACCATAATTTTTTAAAACTACAAAAATATTACATGAGTTTATTCTTCTTATCAAAATGCAAGCAACAGAGGGAAAGTTCCTCTTCACATTCCCCAACTTGACCCTCAAGAAGCTCTAACCAGTTTGGCGGTATCCATCTATATTCTTTCATGACTAAGTGACTGAACTGAACTGATCCATATTCTTTCAGAGTACGGTATTTTAAAACTGAAATCTGGGTGGGGTTCCTCTTTGGCTGCTTGACACATATGTGATCATTGTGCATACTACCCTGCAGATGATAGTTTTTAGTTAACAACGTGACTTTGAGATCTGTCCTGGTCGGTCCCCCCAGATCTATGACATCCTGTGTGCTGTGAGTGATACCCTGTGGTTTCAGTTTCTCACACATCTTCACTCCCATGTTGACAGACATTGAGGTTTATTTCCATCATTATTATGATGCTCCCACTCTGATCCTCATTTCCCAAGCTCTTTGAGAAGGGAACATCTGCCACTGTCTCTCTAGGAGAGTTCCAAAGAAATGGAACTCCTAGGTTGACGGGTATGTGCACTTTACACTTAATAGAACATTACCAAATGGCCCTCTGAAAGAGCACAGTGATTTATCAGCCTACCCACAGGGTGGGGCAGGTGCCCCTTGCTGGTCTAACCAGCATCCCTTCTCATCTCCTTTTCCCTTGGTGCATTCCACAGCAGGAGCTGAGAAGATAAATAATCACTTTCCAAGCCTCTCCTGCAGCTAAGGGTGGCTCTGTGATACATTTCTGGCCCAAAAAAAACACAAAAAACAAAACAAAAAAAAAACCACATGGAAGCCTCTAGGAATAGAAATGTGGTTCTAGGAACGATTTTGCTTTTTCTGATATAAAGAAAGGATGAGACAGGGTCATCCCTTGTTCCTTTCCTACTTTGAGCTATCATAGTCTGCTTGAGACTCTAAGGTTATAGCCGTGGGTGACAAGTCGACAGGCTAAAGGTGCCTGAGCAGAAAGACAGAAAGGGCCCGGATTGTCAGTTATATTATGGCCAGCAGCCACTTACTCTGGATGTCTCATTGCAGATGAAAAATAAAAGCTCAGTTGTTTCAGCTCCTGCTAGTCAGGTATCTTTACTTGCAGCTGAATGAAAACCACACAAGACAGAACATTGGTGCCAGGTACCTATTTTTGCTTTCACCTAACCTTGTTTTTTATATGCTATGGTAATGGTAGAACTTTCCTATTACTCTTTCGAGCAATAAAATGATAATAGAAGTAATTTATTCACTGCCTACTTTTTAGAGAGTTGTGCTTATTTATTTGGCTGCACCAGGGCTTAATTGTGGCGTGTGGGATCTATTCACTCACCAGGGATCAAACCTGGACCCCCTGCATTGGGAGCTCAAAGTCTTAGCCCCTGGACCATCAGGGAAGTCCTCGATGCCTACTTTATATGCATTATTTATGATGTTACAAAGATCCTGAGAGGCAAATTGATTATTTTAAAGAGGAAGGAAACAGAGACCAAAAGAACAAGTGACTAGCCCACAGAGGAGTTGTGGCTGCTTCACAAGGCCCCAGACATAAAGTCAGGAACCCGGGGTGGCTTACTTAACCCAGTAGGAACAATAGCAGTAGCAGTAAGATGGCACTTGTGTATGGGGCCATGCCATTTACATGGTCAATGCCAGGGAGAATGGGAAAACTTTGGTCATGGCTGGTGGTCAGGGTCTTGCTCTCAGCTTGGCCTCTTGCCTTCTGCTCTGAGTCTTAGTGTCCTGGCTTCTGTCCCGTGGCCTCATAACTGGATCCTGCCCATTTCTATGCCTTTAAATTGGAGTTCTGATTACTGTCTATCTACTTGTCATTTTAGGCCCTGTCACTGTCTCCCCCAAAGTAATCTTAAGAAAAAAATTTTAAAGGAACTGCTTAAAAAAACACTTTTCATGTATGCCTATGCATATTTCCCTCCTATTTAATCATTGACAACCTTGAACAGATTTATGAAAATAATTAGGGGATGATGATAGTTGAAAATGCTTCTGCTGTGCCGACTTGGGCCCCAAACCAACAGGAAAGAGGGGCAACCCACCCCGGTGCTTTTGGCCCCCAATCAATGTACCATGGATCTCACTCAAAGTTCTGTCATGGAGTGTATGGAGATCTTTGTATTCATGATGGATATTTTCAGTTGCAAGAAAGATACATCCGGCTTAGACTAATGCAAGTAAAAATAGGATTTACTGGCAAATGTCCTGGGATATCTAGCAGAGACACTAGATCAATCATGGATCTGGGAGAGAACCAGCATCGTCTCTCTCCTGCTGTTTTGCTTTGTATGTCTCCACTTGACCTTATTCTGATAGATAAGTGCTCTCTATGAATGTGTGGCAGAAAGTGGGGTCTTTCATTTTCCCTGACTCCCAGCTAGCAGCCATGGTGGAAGGAAACCATTTCCCACTAGATCTGGTAGAAAAATCCCAGGAGGGACTTGGATTGCTTTTGGTTACATGTCTACTTCTGAACCAGTCCCTGTGGACAGAGGAATAAGATACTTTGGTCATCCAGACCTGGGTGAAGTGGTTTCAGGGCTTAAGCCCAACTAAGACCACATGATGTATGTTCCCCTTGGGAAAGAGTGTTTCTGTGTGCTAGATGGATAAAAGCAACAGGCAGGCACCAAACTGACTTGAGAAGACCTGAGATGATGCTTCAGCCTTGAGGCTTTTGAGGGAGGAACTAGGGCTTACCATAATGTCACCATGGGACTTCCCTGGTGGTCCAGTGGTTAAGAATCCACATTGCAATGCAGGGTACGTGGGTTCAATCCCTGGTTGGGAAACTAAGATCCCACATGTTGAGGGGTAGCTAAGCCCTCACACCACTGCTAGGGAGCCTATGCTCTACTGAGCCCACCTGCAGCTGCAATGATGAAAGATCCCTCATGATGCAATGAAGCTTCCTTGTGTTGTAATTCACACTCAATGTAGCCAAATAAACAAATATTAAAAAAAAATAATAATGTCATCACGATTTACTAGGTAGGAGTGGACTCAGCACGCTCAGAGTTTCTACATCCCTTTTTTGAAGAGATTCAGTGGCCTGTGTTGGAGGGTGTGGAGAGTCTCCTTCTCAACAAGACATCCGTTGAAATGGTGATTGGCTGGGGCAGAAAAGGTGATATCCCAGATCCAACCTCTAGACAAAGAGGCTGCTCAAACCAAGTGACAAAAGAGAGCCCAGAGGACCTGAGAAAGATGACTCTTTTCCTGCCTCTTGCCACCTGTTACCTGGGTGTCTTGGTCCTCCCAAGGGAATCCAGAGAGCTGCTCAGTAGAGAGACCTTTTGAGGTGTCACTTTTGAGGAAATGCATTGATCATTCACTCTACTACATTCTATGTGTTTGTGGGTCAAATGCACACCCACAGTTGTGATCTTCTCAGGTAAAAGTACTTCGACAGCCTAGCACCTGCTCGATGATGATTGAAATTCCACCCCTTACAGAGTGACTCCTCTTGCTTAAGAATGATCTCCTCTTAAAAATGCTAATTCCACAGGAGAGAGAAGGTTGTTAACTTATTTACAGTTAGTAAGAGGAATCTCATCAAGCTCTTTCATGAGAACAGCTTTTGATCAGAAATGCTGAGCCTCTTCTCACTAGAATCTAGTAACCAGACCATGAGATCCCTGAAGGTGATTATATCCAGTTTATATTTGAGACACCCACCTGGCAAGAACCTTCCACATAGCAGTTTCTCACTGCAAGTTTTTCTGTGAAGAATCTTCAAATTCTTCAAAATTTATAATAAAATTATATTATGCACAATTGTGTGTAACTGCAGGTTAGAGGGAGAATGAGGAGGAGGAAGCTCGTCCAACATTTGGGCTTAACCTAGAGTCAAAGAGATGGCGATAAAGTAGAGGAGAGAAACCCTGAGTTCAGGAGATTCTGAACATTTGAGTGGGAAGCACCTAGAAAACATGTTAGTGTCTGAATTATTTAAAATGCTGATGAGAGCATTGACCTTCCCATAGCCTAAAGAATGCAGAGGTCTTGGCAGACCTCAGCCAACTCTGAGGGCAGATGATACAGATGGTGCCTGGGTCATGTTCAGCTGGTATAAGGCTCATTCACTCTTCTCCAACACCTCTTGAATCAAGATAAACCTTTTAAATGCATTTTCACTTTTCTGAAAGGCCATATAATGTAGTGGTTAACAGCCCAACATATAAAGACTGTAGAGATATAGATTCTAGTGTGGCCGTGCACAGCGATGTGACCATGTGCGACAGGTTTAACCTCTTCATGCCTCAGTGTCCTCACCAGAGAAACAAAAATAATAGTAGTCCCCAACTTTGTGGAGTTGTGCTGGGACATTAAATGAGTTAACATACATAAAAAGTTTGAGATGTGCCTTGGTGTATGGAAAGTATTATGTTGTTGTTGAGTTGCTCAGTTGTGTCAGACTATTTTGCAACCCCATGGACTGTATAGCCCGCCAGGCTCCTCTGTCCATGGTATTTCCCAGGCAAGGAAACTACAGTGCGTTGCCATTTTCTTCTCCAGGGGATCTTCCCAACCCAGGGTTTGAACCCATATCTCCTTCCTTGGCAGGTGGATTCTTTATCACTGAGCCACCAGGAGAGCCTGGAAAGTACCATAAGCTTGGCTATTTTTATTATTTCCCTAAAGTGATAGGGGAAAGGAAAGCCATACTAGGCAGATAACTTGAATATCCCTTTTCTTATTTAACAGAAGCAGAAGCAGACTGTCCCCTCTCCATCAGAGAGGGCCCCTCAGGATCGGGGATGCCCTGGAGATGCTCCATGCCATGCTGCTGACTGGCCCAGGTACTGTGCCCTTCCTTGCTGGCAGGGCCTTAGGTGGACAGCAGGGCACCAGACTTTGACCAGCACCATGGGCACTGAGGATGCTGTTTTCACAACTTTTCTGTCTCGAAAATTAAGAAGGCATGGAAACAGGGTAAGCCTGCTTCTCTTTTCTTCCTAAACCTAAACCCTTCCTAAACCCTCCTCAACCACGGCTTCTTTTCCCTAAATATCTACTAAGCCCTTGGATCAGAGTTGAGTGTGATGGGGAGGTGTGTGGCACATGGTATGGGTCACTCATTACAAGATGAGAGACTCACCTGAATGACCAGTGATCAGGGGCCAGGAGGACAGTTCATGCACTTTTGTTCCCAAAAGCTCCATTCCCCAAGGCACAGGGAATTTACCATCCCCTTGGGTAGAGCGGTCAGGCATTATCCCTGTCTGTTCTATAATTGACCTTGAGCGCCAGAGCATAAATTGAAAGAAGTGGAGGCATGTCTCCTGTGTGTTGGAAGGTCCTCCCATCCAGTAGTCTTATTCACTCAAAATCATTCATTGATGGACTTCTTTGGTGGTCCAGTGGCTAAGACTCTGAGGTCCCAATGCAGGGGGCTCGGGTTCTATTTCATGTCAGGGAACTAAATCCCATATGCGGTACTAAGAGTTTGCATGCCGTAATTAAAGAATCTGCATGTAACAAAGATCGAAGATCCCGAGTGCTGAAGCTAAGACCTGGTGCAGCCAAATAAACAAAACTTTTTTAAAAAGCATTTATTGAGCATCTACTGTATGCCAGGCACTGCCGTAAGTCTGTAGGTCCTGGATATATAGTGGTAAACAAGACAGATGTGGTCTTTGATCTCCTGGTGCTTATATCACCAAGATCCAACAAACTCAGCATCCCATTAGAACTTCTCATTAAACACCTCTTCTTTCAAACAGCATATCTGGAATGATGAGCCTGCATGAATGAGCACAAGATTCTGAAGCACCCCACGAATCAGTGAATCTCCAAAGAAAGATAACATAACGGCCACTATAGTTTTGATGATGTGCATACTTTGCTGTATTCTGGTACTTTTTGAAATTAGATCATGCATGTCTGGACACATCTAAGTTTTTCACAAATATTTAATTAAACTGGATGTCCCATTCCTAGAGCACATGAAAAAACAGACACCTTCACTTTACATAAATTACTTGTATGGCTTTGTTGGTTTTCACCTGCATGTCTTCTTTGTATGTGTCCTTTGGTGTCTCATTAGTCATATGTCTTTTCTAACCCTCTGGACTGTGAACTTCATCAGAGGAGGAAACTTCCTAAATCTGTGTGCATCCCACTGATGGCATTTCCTAACTGACTGCTCCAGCCCCCTAGGGAGGAGGACCAGATCAAGGTAGAGGGAAGGAAGGTCTTGTCTGAGCCCTAGTGATATGTCTGAGCCTTCTCTTGGGGTCCTGCCCTGGGAGCCGTTTTCTGATGGTTCAAAGGAAAACTGTCAGAAAACTGTTTGATTCCACTTATACAAGGTACCGAGAAGAGTCAAATTCATAGAGTCGGAAAATGCGTTGGTAGATCCCAGGGGTTGGGGGTGGGGAGGGGTGTGGAGGGAGAATGGGGTGTTTGAGTTTAGGAAGGTGGAAAATTTGGGAGATGGGTGACAGTAAGAATTGCGCAACAATGTGAATGCACTTACTGCTAGTACTACATACTTAGTACTAAGTGCTTAGTACTTAGTACAGTTCAATATGATCAAAACAGTATGCTTTATATTATGTGACTTTTACCAGAATAAAAGCTTTTTTTAAAAAAAATAAAAAGGAGAACTGTCAAGAGAAGGAGGTCCTAACACGGCCCTCACCTGTGATTCTCTCAGCTTCTCTCAAATGACCTGATGGAGTGAAAAGTCCAAATCTCCTCCCTGCCTATCTCTGCTTCGGGGAGTCATAGGCAGAAAGCTGGGGAGTTGGTCCTCTGTGACTTGAAGGAACTTACCTGCTAGGAAGCCAAGAAGAGGCCAGGAGTCCCAGGGCTTCCTGTAGGTTCACACACACACACACACACACTTGCCCCACGCCATCTGTACCATAAAGGAGGAACAATTCACTGTGGGGGAGAAGATTCTAGGGGTGAAGCAGACACAAGGGAGAGGGAAAGCATCATAGAGGGCACAGGACAGAGAAAGGAAAACTCACAGATGGAGAAGGACACTCGTGGTAGGGAAAGAAATTTTATTTTCAAGCTTTAAGAGAATAATACAAACAACAGAGAGTTTTAAAAAACCCTAAAAACTAGTTTAAAAAAGTACTTGACAGTGTCCCTTTAATACCCACGGATGACGCGGCCATTGTGCAATGACAAGGAGAAACTGCAGGTGACCACCCTGTGGCCTTCCCTGGCAGGGTCCCAGGACCAGCAGGTGGGCTCAAGGGACAGTGCTCCCTGCGAGGGTCCCTGGGCCCTCCTTGTTGCCTGGGAAGGACCAGGGAGCATGTAGCATAGAGGACTAGCCCAACTGCCCCTGGGGGTGGGCCCCAACAGCAAGGATTACTAAGATGGGTCTCCGCTCCACTCCTTGGGGACACATCTGGCCAGCTTCCTTCCGTTCTCTGTAGCAGCTCTCCTGGGAGGCCCTGGGCAGGATGTGCCCTGCCGTGGGCGGCCCTGGGGTCTCAGCATGTGCCAAACCAAGAGGGGCAGTGACACAGAGCGTGTCCCAGCCATGGGTGGGGTTGCGTGGTCGGGAAAATCACTCCTGGATTGACAGCTTGAAGGCTGAAGCCACAGCAGCAGGACTGTGCTTGAGCTACCCATGGGAAATCTGTACTTCAGTTGTGTGTGTGTGTGTGTGTGTGTGTGTGTGCGTATTTCCTGTAAACATCTTTGAGCCAAATCACCATAAAATAAAGTAACAAGGGCACAAAAAGACACCCAACTCCAAACCTAAGCCCTCTTTGAGCCCATCTGAATTGGGAGTTCCAGTTTGGAAGGTTTGGAGGGAGCAAGAAACCCCCCTCCCTCTGGCCATTCAGACCAGCATCTCCCTTCTTGCACCATTGTCCCCCCCCAGGCCCTCGAGTCAGGAATCCTGCCCACCCAGGGGAGCCCAGGGGTTCACAAACACCATGTATCTCCTCCCTGCCAGCCCACACCCATCCCTCTCCCACCCGCCTCAACGGCCCCTGGAACACAGCCCAAGAGGAAACCAAAGCAAGCTCAGGGGTAAAACGGAGCAGGCCACAAGTGCTTTTGTTCCCACATGTGTGCCCGTGGGCCCCACCACCATCAGACACAAAGCTTCTCTCCCCGCACCCCCCACCAGCCGCCACTTTGCCAGGGTGTTTCGCATGGCACAGGGGGTGGGGCACATGTGGGTGCATTGTGTTTTGTTAGACTGTCTGTATTGCACTTCGTTGTTGAGTTTGTCTTGGTTTTCCTCCCTCTTGTTGGAGAATGGAATCAACTCGCTGAAAATCACCCACTCACAGCACCAGCCTCCCTCCAGCTCCGACCCTGCCCCAGGGCCCTCAAGGCGCACCGCCCTCTGCCTGCCCTCTGGCCCCTGGGTGCCTCTCCACACCTGCTCCCCAGACGGCGGTGGCCTCGTGTCTGGGCGAGCCCTTCCCGGCCCATCCTCTTCTTGCTCTCTCTCTTGCACGTGCATGGTCACAGCTCCCTCGCAGGTCTCTCGGCTCACACCGTTGTGACCCTCATGACCAGCTCGCGGCTGCCGCCCTGCGGGGTCCGCTGTTCATGAGGTCGCAAGTGACTCAAGATGTGCAGGATGGTGTAAGCACAGTGGTGATCGGACAGGGGGCCTGAGGGGTGGCCAGCCGCCCGGGCAGGGCCTTCCTCGGGGGCAGGGGTGCCCGCAGCCTCCTCTTCTGAGGTGGGGGCGTTGGCCTGGGTGGACGAGGAGGTCCGGGGGTTGGTCCTGCCTCCTGTCTTTTGCTCCTCCAGGTCTTTCGCCTTGTCATAGTTCAGCACTTTCCACTGCTGGTTGACAGCCTGCCACCGTTTGAAGATGCGGTACACAGAGGGTCCCTCATGGATGATGAGGCCTGGGCAGCAGGGAGAAGAAACAGAGGTGGGTAAGAGACAGCAAGTCACTGCCGGGAGGAACCAGCCTCCCTCTGTTTGTAAGTGGGTAGAGGTGTTGAGGGGCTTCCCTGGTAGCTCAGCTGGTAAAGAATCCGTCTGCAATGCAGGAGACCCTGGTTCGATTTCGGAGTTGGGAAGTTCCCCTGGAGAAGGGATAGGCTACCCCCTCCAGTATTCTTGGGCTTCCCTGGTGGCTCAGACGGTATAAAGAATCTGCCCGCAATGCAGGAGACCTAGGTTCGATCCCTGGTTTGGGAAAATCCCCTGGAGGAGGGCATGGCAACCCACTTCAGTATTCTTGCCTGGAGAATCCCCATGGACAGAGGACTCTGGTAGGCTATAGTCCATGAAGTCACAAAGAGTTGGACACAACTGAGCAGCTAAGCACAGAGGTGTTGGGTGAGATGACTTTATATTGGTTTGACTTGTTCTTTTCAAACCTGCCTCTCAGCTGTGGGCTGCATGGTAACCATCCCTGCATTTTTAGGCTCACTAGTCTTTGGAAGCAGGTAGAAGGTGGCCACTGGAGAAGGCAATGGCACCCCACTCCAGTACTCTTGCCTGGAAAATCCCATGGATGGAGGAGCCTGGTGGGCTACAGTCCATGGGGTCGCTAAGAGTCGGACACAACTGAGCGACTTCACTTTCACTCTTCACTTTCATGCATTGGAGAAGGAAATGGCAACCCACTCCAGTCTTCTTGCCTTGAGAATCCCAGGGACAGGGAAGCCTGGTTGGGCTGCTGTCTATGGGGTCGCACAGAGTCGGACACGACTGAAGTGACTTAGCAGCAGCAGCAGGTGGCCACACCGAGTGCATGTCACAGCTGGGCACATACACATAGTCCTTGGCCCCACCCCTCCTACTTCTTGGCCTGAAAAAGTCCAAATTCATTGTCCATTGAGGCATAGTATTAATACAAATAGCTTTCCCTCCTGTGATCATGTGTGCATGGCACCCAGCACTTAGCAGATAGATATTTAATGAATCCTGTGCCTTCAAAGGTACCATGAAAGAAACCCTGTAGTAATTCCATACCTGCTGAATGTCCAAAATTCCACTGGCTCACTTTTGGCTATTTAACAAATAGCCCAGTGCTACTGAAATACACAGGCTTCCCTGGTGGCTCGGCAGTAAAGAACCCACCTGCCAATGCAGGAGACCCAGGTTCAATACCTGTGCCAGGAAGATCCCCTGGAGAAGGGAATGGCAACCCACTCCAGTATTCTTGGCTGGAAAATTCCATAGACAGAGGAGCCTCGTGAGCTATAGTCCATGGGGTTGCAAGAGTCTTAACATGACCTAGCGACTAAACAACTGAAATACACACATAGCTGAGAGAGCTCTGGCCAAGGACAGTGTAGAGTCAGAAAAGAGCTGCACGGGGCAACCAGGAAACTAAACACAAATTGTGTGCCTTCTATCTACTAAGCGCTAGGATAACAGTGAGCAGGGCAGGTAGAGTCCTGTCCTCAGAGAGCTGCCATTCTAGCAGATAGAGACACAGTAGATATGAAAACAAACCAGCAAGACTATTTCAGGCTCTGACATATATGGAGAAAAACCACACAGGCTTTGGCAGCAGAGCCTGTTTTCCCAGCAAGTAGGACAGGAAAGAAAGTGGGACATAATTATGGAGTCTGCAAAGGGAATGGTTACCACAGGGAATGGTTGGCCCAGGGAACCTAGACCAGGAAGGATGGAAGTAAGAACATGCAAGGGATAAGGAACATGAAAATTGACAAGTAGAAAGTGATAGGGTCGATGTCACGAGGTCTCTATGAATTTGGAGAATTGCGAGTCGGTGAACTATAAGGATAGGGGGTGATGATCAGAGAGTGGGGTGTTCAGATTTTGAAGGCAGGTGGTTCTTGGTAATGATAAGCTCTATGGAGTGGCCACTTAAGCAAGGCTGAGGTGACCTGGAGGACAAGGTCTTATGGAATAAGATAAGGAATAATGAGGAAGCCAAGGAGTTGGGTAGATTAACTGCATCAGCCATCCTCAATGCTCTCAGACCAAATGCCCTCTTTGTATAACAAATATATATATATGTATGTTTATATATATATGTTTATATAGTTTCTATAGATACAAAATATGGGGTGCTGAGTGTGTTGCAGCATGTGGGCTCTTCATTGCAGTGTGCAGGCTTTCTCTAGTTGCGGCACTCGGGTCTTCTGTTGTGGAGCACAGACTTCTCCAACTGTAGCTTGAGGGCTTAGTTACCCCTCAGCATGTGGGATCTTTGTTTCCTGGCCAAGGATCGAACCCACATCTCTCGCACCAGAAGGCAAATTCTTAACTACTGGACCACCAAGGAAGTCCCTATAAAAATATTTTTTAATATCCCCTTTTCTGTTCTGAAATGAAACTTATATAAGATAGCTAAGCTAGTATGGTTCCCTTTTTAAATTAATATAATGCCCTAACAGACTGTGTGAAGAAAAACAAAGGGCAAGTCATTTATAACAAGATAGTACAAGTATCAATGTAAATGCTGGGGCACAACCACTTTAGAAAACAAACCAAACACCTCATACATTTGCAAGATATTCCCAGGGATTGATTAACACCTCTTTTGAGAACCACTGATCTCCAGAGATGCCAAGGACAGGACAGGTGGGAGGGAGTTTGGGAGCCAGGTGCAGGGGGCGTGAGGAGTGAATGAATCACAGCCACCAGCAGCATCAAGGGGAAAGGACTCTGGTATCTGGTGACATTCACTTCAGAGGGGCTGGAGCTTCTGAAAGATGAAGGAAGAGGAAGTCTGGAGGTGGTAACGGGGAGCAAGGAGGATACCGCCCCACCTCTGAGCCCCCAGGATACAGTGTATGAGAGACACGGCAGCCACTGCTTGAGACAGCCACACAAGAAATAATGTCCTCAGGAGACAGCTATATTACAAAATTAAAGGATGAGGAAGGGAACACTTGGAGGAGAGGTTGCCAATCGTGCACCATGAGGTCCAGAGGGCATGTGGAAGAGCTGGGAAGATGGGGATGAGCAAAACAGGAAAGGGATGGTTGTGCATATGGTGAAGGTGGTCAAGGAGGCCAGACCCACGTTGAGTGAGATGAATGGGAAGAAGGCACAGCGGGATTCAGTTGCAGTGCTGTATACTGAGGGATGCCAATATTTTGGCCACCTGATGCAAAGAGCTGACTCATTGGAAAAGACCCTGATGCTGGGGGAGATTTTCGGCAGGAGAAGAAGGAGGTGGTAGAGGATGAGATGGTTGGATGGCTTCACTGACCCAATGGACATGAGTGTGAGCAAACTCCAGGAGATAGGGAAGGACAGGGAAGTCTGGCATGCTCTAATCCATGGGGTTGCAAAGAGTTGGACACAACTGAGTGACTGAACAACGACAAATCAAGAGGCAACTGGTCTGGTCCCTGCAGGGAAGAGCTGACTCATAGGCGTAAACAGCAGTGAGTCACTCCAGCAACTCCATGTCAAGCAAAGTGACTGAATGGGAACATCTCAAAGCCTCTTCAACCTCTAACACGCTGTGATTCTAGGAGACAAGACAGCCACCCAACTGCTACTCTTTCCTCTAGGAAGGGCTCCAATAGCTCCTGAAAATGTACTTTGTGCAACAGGTCTTCAAAGGTTCATAAAAGGAGATAGTTACCCTGTAGCTCAGTTGTTTCTAATCCTCTGGATCACGGACCCCTTTGAGGATCTGGTGAAAGCTAGGACCAAATTCCTGGGGGAAAAAACATCAGACACAGGGAACTGTCTGTATGATTTTAGGGGGTTCATAAATTTCCTCTGGACCACCAGGGGATCCCTTGATCTCCTGCCTGGTTCTAGACAAGTAGACTTCCTCTCTGCCCAGCTTCCCACCCTCTCCCAGCATGCTAACTCTCATCACTTCCTTCAACCTTGTGAATTCATGCTTGTGTACCCTTGGCACTGCAGTGTTCATGGGTTCATTCACTCCACAAGTCTTGTTTGAACACTGCTGTGCTCTTTCCCCTAGATTGTAAGCCCCTCAAGGACAGGGGTCAGATATGGTTGAGGCTTGGGCAGCGGATATGGTATTGAGAGCCTCATGAAGCCTTGGTGATGACACAGGACATAGGGGCCTCTGGGAAGGGAAATCAGGATCTTTTTTTAAAGACCCAAACTCACTCTTTCCAACAAGAGTCGCTCTCCTTGATTCTTAATTAGTTCTTGATCAGACAGTTTTACCCTGATTGAAGAGGGTGGCTTAAATTTTGGGTCTGAATGCTACCTCCTAATTATCTGTCTAGTGTTCAGGAAGTAATTAAACCATTTTAATGGATAGGTGGCTGAAGGGAAGGAAGGTGCACCTGTTTTTGTAGATAATGCTTATTTGGCAATAGTTGGAAAAGCACAAACTACCTCATTCACATCCACTCCCTAGCGCGCTCTCTCTCTCTCTGCTTCCTGCTCTACAAATTACCTATTGATTCCCTGAGCAGCAGAGTTTTTTGTTTTCTTTTTTTTTAATGAGGGAAAGTGGGTGGGGCTCATCTGAGAGGGACAGGTGAAGTGGGCAAAGCTGAAGATATGGGAGAGAAAGAAGATGAATGGGGAAATGGATGGTGGGAAAGAGAGACTAAAATTAGAATAGGAGGGAAGAAGGCTATTGGGGAATAGAGGCAGAGAAGTAGTAGAAAAACAAAACGGAAAATTCTAATGAATGGCAATATCAGAAACTCAATACGTTTGGTTTTTCTTTCTTTAACAAAACAGAAATTTATTGTCTCATAGTTCTGAAGGCTTGAAGTCCAAAGTAAAGGTGCTTAGCAGGCCTCTGGAATCTGTGGGCGTGAATACATTTGTTCTTTTCTTACACTGTTGGAGTACAGTCGCTCTACAGTGTTGTGTTAGTTTCTGCAGTACAGCAAAGTGAATCAGGTGTATGTTTTCATCTGTCTCGTCTTTTTCAGATTTCCTTCCCATTTAGGTCACCACAGAGCGCTGAGAGGAGTTCCCTGGGCTACACAGGAGGTCCTCATTAGTTATCTGTTTTATACATATTATCAGTAGTGTGTATATGTCAGTCTCCCAATTCATCCCACCTCCTTCCCTCTTTGGTATCCATATGCTTGTTCTCTATGTCTGTGTGTCTATTTCTGCTTTGCAAAGAAGATCCTCTATAACATTTTTCTAGATTCCATATATATATGTTAACACACAATATTTTTCTCTTTCTGACTTACTTCACTCTGTATGACAGGTCCATTCATGTCTCTTGCAAATGTGTTTTGACTGAGTCCCTTTCTGGGGTTTTTCATTTTATTTGTCTAGTAACCACCTAACAAGGTGCCCGACCCTGGGCGGTTCTCCATAGACACAGCTCTAGAAGAATTGCTGCCTTCATCTTTCTAACGTCTCTCCGTCTTTCAGGGATCCTCTTCTTGTAGGCTCTGTAGGATGTCAGAACCCTTTGTTTGTTGCCATCTCTCTCCCCCAGCCTCCAGGTGAAATGGGCCTTTGCTCAGCCCATGAGGATGGAATGGAAAGTGGCCATGTGAGTAGGTGGTCCTGCCTGTGTGGTTCCCTTGCCCTAACTCACAGTGCTATCAGGAAGCTCTCCCTGACCTAGAATCTCAGTCTTCAAGTGATGAATTTTGGCCCTTGGTTCTCACTGTGTCCACAGCAGTGAGATACAGCTTAATTCTGCTTAGTATTATTTCCTGAGTACCGACTGTGTGCTTCTGTGAGCACTTCTCTGAGCAAGCACTTCTGCTCCCTTCTGTGAGCAACCCAAGAAATTGGGTTCCCATGATGTACAGAATTAACAGGCTAAGGCCAGCTGAGAAGTACATAGAGAAGAGCTCTGGCCCCTTCAGTGACACCGATCCCACTTGCCACCCTCGCCTCTTCTCTTGCTAGTATCCTAGTTTAAGTGGCATAAAGGTTGCAGACAACTTTACAATGGTGTGGTGCGTGCGTGCTCAGTCGTATCTGACTCTTTGAAACCCCATGAACTGCAGCTCACCAGGCTCCTCTATCCATGGGATTTCCCAGGCAAGAATGGTGTTGTGGGTTGCCATTTTCTTCTGCAGGGGATCTCCCTGACCCAGGGATCGAACCTGCATCTCCTACATGTGCAGGTAACATGTAGGTGCAGGTTACCACTGCACCTCCTGGGAAGCCCCCAAATCAGGGAGCTTATGAAGACAGATTCCCGGGCACTACCCTCAGATAATGCTGATGTTTTAGATGTGGCCACCCTTGAGCAGCACTGCCCAGAACATGGTCCTTATCCTGGCATACTGCGTCATGGAAGCCTTTGAATTATGATCAAACAAAGAACCAAAAGTAATTTTTAAAACACTCAATTTCCAGATATGACAGACACAGAAGCTAAGGCAACTGAAGAAATGGATACTTCCTCTCCAAGACCCAAAGGTGTTTGGGTCCCACAATTTAGAGTCAACTCATGGATGAACATGAATTGAACATTAAGAGTACCTGCCACTTCCTAGCCTTGTCTCTTGATCTAAGTTAATTCCTCTTTCTGAGCCCCAGTTTTCCCATCAGGGAGTGGGGCTGCTATCCCCTTCCTAATAGGGTTGTTATGATACTGAATGAGGTGATGAATCCTTTGCTCTGATGCCTGCAGTGTGCCAGGCACACATTTACACTCGATACCACACGATTTTGATTGTTTTGGGGAAATTGCAGAACAGAAAAAGTCCACTCTTATCTCCTCCCTCTTCCTCCTACTCCTTTATTGCCAACCCCATTCCCTGCCACAAGCACCTGTTCTTCTGTCTCCTAACTGTCCTTCCCAACCCTCGGTCTGAGTCATTGTTTATAGATGAATAACACGCTAGACCTGAAAGGAGCTCTGTAAACCAGTTGATTCTTCATGTGTCCCAAAAATCCTTGCACTGGTATGACTGAGAGGTCCATTTCTGGAAGTGTTCGTGAAGTTATGCCCTAAGAGACTATAGACTTCTTTCATGAGTTTTTGGGAGGCTTAGCACTCTTCTCTCTGAACAAATACTAAAAGGACCACACATCTCCACCACTCTGGGTGGCGATGGTGGAAGTCAGGTGATGATGGTGATGGTGATGAAAGTCAATATTTATTGAATGCTTATTAGGTCCTATCATTAAAAGGGCTTTGCAAATAGGGTCAACTTATCACACAAACCCAGTGAAGAAGGTGATGTTATCTCCACTTTACAAAACAGGAAGCTGAGGTCAGAGAGCCCTTTGCACTCAGGTGGAGCCAGGTGCCTGGCAATGAATGTGAGCATGAGTCAAGTCAAGATTTAAGAAATGGGTACAGAAGGGAAAAGTGTGTGTGTGTGCGCGTGTGTTTGCCTTACCATGCTCTCTTATATTTTCTATCAGCCAGAGATAGAAGATTCAAAAGCCTAGAGAACTGTGGAGCCACAAGATGGAAGGTTCTAGGGTCTCTGAATCACTGTATGGAGGAGAAACCCGCACCCCGCCGGCCACCCACAACTCACAGGAACTACTATTGGGTTGAAACACTGAATTTGGAAGCTTACTTTTCTATTTGCTGGAGTTACAATACCTTTGGGGCATGTTAGGGGCCATAGACAAAGGCAGTTGTGGCTCAACGGCACACTTCATATGGTTCCCAAAATATATGCGCTGGCCTGAGCATCCACGCTATTTACCAGATTGCAACTATTTCTAGTCAAAACCCGTCATCAATGAACACGACTTGCCACTTCTGAATGTGTTTCAAAAACTGTGCAGCAGGCACTGAAGGCAGTTCCTAATAGGCGTTCCTAAAATATTTTAGCCCTGTCAGCACAACTGGAATAACTGAATTGCCTCCCAACGGGTCTTCTTTGAGGGGGACAGTGCTCGTTTGGTGTGTCTGCTTCTAAATCATCGTCTTCATCCTCTGCACATCCAGCAGCTCAGGTGTGGAGAAAGGTTGCCAGGCACAGGAAGTGGGGGTGGGGTGAAAGGGAGGTGCTTAAGGAAAAAGGCGAAGATTACAAGTTAAGAGTTAATCCAAGCCAACAAGCACCTCCGGTATAGCGCATGGAACTCTGCTCAGTGTCATGTGGCAGTCTGAATGGGAGGGGAGTTTGGGGGAGAATACTCAGTTGCTCATTCGTGTCCGACTCTTTGTGACTCCATGTACTGTAGCCCATCAGGCCCCTCTGTCCATGGAATTCTCCAAGAAAGAATACTGGAGTGGGTAGCCATTCCCTCCTCCTGGGGGTCTTCCCGACCCAGGGATGGAAACCGAGTCTCCTGCGTTGTCTCCTGCATTGGCAGGCAGATTCTTTACTGCTGAGCCACCTGGGAAGCTCTTGATGGAGAATGGATATATGTATATGTATGGCTGAGTCTCCTTGCTGTTCACTTGAAACTATCACAACATTGTTTGTTAATTGGCTATTCAGTTCAGTTCAGTTCAGTTGCTCAGTCGTGTCTGACTCTTTGTGACCCCATGAATCGCAGCACGCCAGGCCTCCCTGTCCATCACCAACTCCTGGAGCTCACCCAAACTCATGTCCATCAAATCAGTGATGCCACCCAGCCATCTCATCCTCTGTCGTCCCCTTCTCCTCCTGCCCCCAACCCTCCCAGCATCAGAGTCTTTTCCAATGAGTCAACTCTTGGCATGAGATGGCCAAAATATTGGAGTTTCAGCTTTAGCATCAGTCCTTCCAATGAACACCCAGGACTGATCTCCTTTAGAATGGACTGGTTGGATCTCCTTGTAGTCCAAGGGACTCTCAAGAGTCTTCTCCAACACCACAGTGCAAAAGCATCAATTCTTCGGCGCTCAGCCTTCTTCACAGTCCAACTCTCACATCCATACATGACCACTGGAAAAACCATAGCTTTGACTAGACGGACCTTTGTTGGCAAAGTAATGTCTCTGCTTTTGAATATGCTATCTAGGTTGGTCATAACTTTCCTTCTAAGGAGTAAGCGTCTTTTAATTTCATGGCTGCAGTCACCACTGCAGTGATTTTGGAGACCCCAAAAATAAAGTCTGACACTGTTTCCACTGTTTCCCCATCTATTTGCCATGAAGTGATGGGACCAGATGCCATGATCTTTGTTTTCTGAATGTTGAGCTTTAAGCCAACTTTTTCACTCTCCTCTTTCACTTTCATCAAGAGGCTTTTTAGTTCCTCTTCACTTTCTGCCATAAGGGTGGTGTCATCTGCATATCTGAGGTTATTGATATTTCTCCTGGTAATCTTGATTCCAGTTTGTGCTTCTTCCAGCCCAGAATTTCTCATGATGTACTCTGCATATGTTAAATAAGCAGGGTGACAATATACAGCCTTGATGTACTCCTTTTCCTATTTGGAACGAGTCTATTGTTCCATGTCCAGTTCTAATTGTTGCTTCCTGACATGCATATAGGTTTCTCAAGAGGCAGATCAGGTGGTCTGGTATTCCCATCTCTTGAAGAATTTTCCATAGTTTATTGTGACCCACACAGTCAAAGGCTTTGGCATAGTCAGTAAAGCAGAAATAGATGTTTTTCTGGAACTCTCTTGCTTTTTCCATGATCCAGAGGATGTTGGAAATTTGATCTCTGGTTCCTCTGCCTTTTCTAAAACCAGCTTAAACATCTGGAAGTTCACGGATGTTGGCAATTTGATCTCTGGTTTCTCTGCATTTTCTAAAACCAGCTTGAACATCTGGAAGTTCATGGTTCACATACTGCTGAAGCCTGGCTTGGAGAATTTTGAGCATTACTTTTCTAGCGTGTGAGATGAGTGCAATTGTGTGGTCGTTTGAGCATTCTTTGGCATTGCCTTTCTTTGAGATTGGAATGAAAACTGACCTTTTCCAGTCCTGTGGCCACTGCTGAGTTTTCCAAATTTGCTGGCATATTGAGTGCAGCACTTTCACAGCATCATCTCTCAGGATTTAAATAGCTCAACTGGAATTCCACTGTTCATAGTGATGCTTTATACCCCAATCCAAAACAAGGTTGTTTTTTTTTTTTTTAAGTTAATCCAGGAAGCTGGATAAGCCACATAGAGGTAACAGATCATGGTCTGTGCATTTTCTGGCCCATGTATGTGGTGGATTCTATTGGTTGTTTGGCTTGGCCCAACAATATGGGAATTCCCAAGGTCGCAACTCCAATTTCTGAGAGTCATCATGACCTCTCACAGTGGAAGTGTTTCCAAAATCCTGGATTTCCAGACCTAAAAGAACCTTGTAGGTTATCAGGTTCAACCCTCTCATTTTATAGATGAGTCAACTGAGTTGTAGAGAGAGGAAGTAACTTGTCCCGGGTCACAGAGGTGGCTGGTAGCTAATCTGGTCATCAGATCTAGGTCTTCTAGTCTCTTCTGCTGCACCAGCCTGCCCCTTCCATATTTTCAGGGAATTAAGAGGTTGAACGGGGCTTCCCTGGTAGCTCAGCTGGTAAAGAATCTGCCTGCAATGCAGGAGACCCCAGTTCAATTCCTGGATTGGGAAGATCCCCTGAAGAAGGGATAGGCTACCCACTCCAGTATTCTTGGGCTTTTCTGGTAGCTCAGCTGGTAAGCTGCCTGCAATGTTAGAGACCTGGGTTTGATCCCTGGGTTGGGAAGATCCCTTGGAGAAGGGAACACTACCCACAGTATTCTTGCCTGAAGAATCCCTATGGACAGAGGAGCCCGGCGGGCTACAGTCCATGGGGAAGCAAAGAGTCAGAGATGACTGAGCGATTAAGCACGAGAGGTTGGACAGGTGGGGTCATTCCTACCCAGAAGGAAGGAGGAAAGGAAGGAATCTTTGTGGCATATATGTGCTTTTTATGATAATGTGAATTAAAACTAAGTTTGAAAAACAATGTTCCCACAGCCCTCCTGTCCCCACCTGCTGCATGCTTGCTGTAAACTGGGATTTGAACTTCTTCATCTCAGAAGGCAAGAACCAGGTACCTCTAAATCAGAGTGAAATTACTCACTGGACTGCACACAGAGAAGTTTCAACAGCAACAACAAAAGAGAAATATTTTCTATAATTCCATCCATTACCCTAGCCCTCTGTTTTAAAGATTTGGAGCAATTTCAGGATCTCTCTTGCTTTCCTTCCCCTGACCCGCTTCCACTCACAAGAGAAAAACAAACATGAGGAGGACGCGGGCCTCATTTTTGCAGAGTTGACTTCTTGGTGGCCAATCTCTTGGGTCTGTGGAGTGAAAAAAAATGTTTTTGGTGCCAGGGACCTTAATTAATTTGCTCTTGTTAAATCCTAATAACTTGACCCACTGGAGCAGAGAACGTCCCATTTGTTTCCTGGGAGGCTCTGTCAGCTTCTACGCCAGGGAAGACAGTGTCATTAGAGATGACGGAAGAGGGGGCAGGTGGGACGAGGACGTTCGATGTAATCAGATCTTCTCATTCAGGAGACGCGGGTGAGGGAGCCAAAACCTTCCAGGAGAGGCACTGCTCCAAATAACGGCAGATTCTCAATTATGGGATGACTCCAGGCTGTGGCAAACCTTTAACCATTTTGGCAAATCTTTATCGAGTGCCTAGGGGGAATCTACCCTGACCTGGTCACTCATGTGTATAATGCCTGCTCTTTACATGTGCCATCTTATTCAGTCCTCTCAACAACTCTCTGAAGACGGTATTATCCCATCTCACAAGGGAGAAAACAAAAGCAGAGAGGTTATACAAATCACTTAAGGTCCCGTTTAGTAAGAAAGTGGGCACCATGCAGCCCCAGACCATCTTGCAGCACCACCCCCACCATTCCGGAGACCCAGAGTCTGAGGTCTGTGGCTCAGTCCCTCCTGCTATCTTCTCATCTTCTGTCTCCTTTCATCCCTTTAGGTGTTTAATGTTCCCTAGGTCTCTGTTCTTAGTCACCTACTCCCTGAACAGTCCTCCTAAGTTACCTATTCAAAATTCACAGCTTCAAACACCTCTTACTGTTGCCTTCCAAATCTGTCTTCAACTGCCTGCTTTCCTTACCATCTCATCTCCCCATCAGTTACCAGGAGTTGTCAGAAATGGTTCAGTGCCCTCAATATCTTCTTCTATATCACAGGAGGGGACCACCTATGCACTAAAAAAAAAAAAGCTTTTCCCTCTTTCTAGCCCAGCAAAGAGACACCTTCCTGACCCTTCATTCTCCTCTTTGTAGCCCATAATGTCTTCTGTGTGTCTGGCATCTCTTCTACTGCCAACTCATGACTTAGAAACTGCCTCTTGCCTCTCTGCCTGGATTTTAGATTTAGGGTGGTCCTTTCTTTTTGTGCTGCCTTTGTTGAAGACGTACCCTTTAGTTCCTCTTTGTTTTACCCACTGCCCATCCCATTCTCATGCTCAAAGAATGATGCCTGGTCCCCACTCAAGCGAGCGTCCCGGGGTTCCCACCAGTCTGAAGGAGTTCAGACCGCCCTATCAAGTCCACATCCTGTGTACTTCTCAAGGTCACCCAACACACTTCTTCGCCACCATCGCTGTTTTGCATCTCTTTACTTCTTTCTCACTCTATTATAAGCATTTTCCAGCTGGCTTCTCCCAACATCTAGTCTGTCCAGCTCTGTGATCCACTCTCCGACAGCTGCTAGAGCTCTCTCTTTAAAACACACGTCTGATCATACTTCTCTGTATAAAATTTTTAAAATGCCTCCCCTCACCAACAGGCAGGTCTGAGCTGCTTCGTGCATGATTCATCAGCTGTGAGATTTGCTTCTTGCCAACCTCCCCATCCCCATGACCTACCTCCCCATCCTGGCTCTTTGCACTGAGCCATACAAAGCTGCTCAATGCTTTCTAAGCACACCTTGTTCTCTCTCATCTCTGTCTCTAACACGCTCTGCTTGGAAAGTTCTTCTCCACTGTTCTGGACAAATTTTGACATATCTTTCAAAACTAGCTCAAGGATAGGATTCCTTCCTTTAGAAACCCTTCTTTTTAAATTACACTTTTTATTTTGTATTGGGGCATAGCCAATGAACAATGCTATGATAGTTTTAGGTGGACAGCAAAGGGACTCAGCCATATATATATACATGTATCCATCCTCCCTCAGACTCCCCTCCCATCCAGGCTACCACATAACTTTGAGCAGAGTTTCATATGCTACACGGTAGGTCCTTGGTTATGGGCTCATTCGCTAAGTTGTGTCTGACTCTGCAACCCCATGGACTGTAGCCCACCTACCTGGCTCTTCTGTCCATGGGATTTCCCAGGCAAGAATACTGGAGTGGGTTGCCATTTCCTTTTCCACCTTGTTGGTTATCCATTTTAAATACAGCAGTCTTGAGTACCTCCAAAGAAGAGTTAACTGCTCTCTGCTCTGTTCTACCTTTCTCTGTGTCTTGTAAAAGCTCCTGTTCTGTTGTAATTTATTTGTAGACTGTGAGCTCCTCAAGGGCAGGGACTGGGACTCATTCACGTCTTTGTTAAAGTTTCCTAGTTTCATGAATGAAATTAGGCAGCTAACAAATGCTACTGAATGAATGGATCTGACTGCTCAGAGCTTGCTCTGACTCAGTCATTTTCTGTGCTCACCCTGTGTCCTAGCCTCAGTAATTAGCTTGTCTGCCTTCCCAGTGAAATGTACAGTCCTTGAGAGTGGATGATTCTCTCATCGGGAGTGCTCTCTCAATAATTTTTTTTTAGCCCTGGAGCATGTGGGATCTTAGTTCCCCAACCGGGGATCGAACCCACGCCCTCTTCAGTGGAAGCTCAGAGTCTTTACCATCTGAGCCACCGGGGAAGCCCAGGAAGCCCAGAGTCTTAACCACTGGGCAACCAGGGAAGTCTCCAATAAATATTTCTGAATGAAGGAATGGATTCCCTAATTTAATGTTAACCAGTGGATTTAGCTCCCCATATTCCAAGGACATTTCACGAGAGTGTCACAGGAAAACAAACCACCCAAATTTCATCTCGACTTCTCAAGCCTCCGTCTCAGTTGATGTCAGAATAGCACTGACCAAAAGGGAGGTACAACAATGGTTAATTTCCAAATCCCTGAATACAGGACAGGAGCAGCTGGGGCTCACTGAAGTTCTTATTGCCACCAGCCGTTAACTCAATGAGTCAAGATATTACTAGACCAATTTTCCCTCAACCTGCCTCCCCATTCAAGCTCTGCATTTGCAATTTCACAGAGCAATCAGAGATGAAACAGGCAGTAGAAAGCGCTCAGTAATTGAAGCCAGAGGGTCATGGTCCAATCCCCAGCTCTACCATTTGCTTAGTTATGTGACCTGGAGCCCAACTGCTTTAAGCCTACCCTCACCTGTTCAATATGGATAATTCTTCCCCTGATTACCTTCTAGGGTTGTCGGCCCCTTTCTCAGTTCCTCTCTGTTCCCTGGGTTTGGTGGATTGTTCTGTCTACAGCAAGTTACATCTGGCTTTTACTGTGGCAGAGATTGGTCTCAGGACTTAGGACTCTAAGCCAGGAGATGCTTAATCTGTAGAGGTGGCCTGTGTTCCAGAATGTACAACCTTCTGACATGACGAAGTCCAGAGTCACTGTCCACAGCCTTGAACCCATGCTGCATTAAATAGAGAACCCAGACCTTCCTGGCAACCATTCCAGGCAAAATCCTTTGAGGAAAACCAGAGGCCATTGTCCGAGAGCCATTGCTTTCACTGATTCACCTGAAGGTCAGCCAGGTGGACACAGCCATGGATGGGGCTGATGCGGCTTCATGAGCAGCAAGCTGATATCTCAGACTTTGCATCCTCTTAGCTTTATGGCAGAGAATACCCCTTAAGCTCGTGTTGACACAGTGAATTTCTCATGCGTCCCTCCCACTCTCATCAACTTTTCCTTACACATCACTCTGATAGAAAAGTTATGTTTAAGGATGAATTAAACCTATGCATTATGTTTACTCAAATTTTTACTATCTGAGGCCATTTAACAGTCTCAAGGAATAGACCAAGGCGTCTGGAAAGTAGAGAAAATTTAAGGAATTATTTTAACAAGTGTCTTGTCTCTTTCTTAGGCTAAGGCTTAGTCTCTAAGTCGTGTCTGACTCTTGCAATCCCATGGACTGTAGCCCGCCAGGCTCCTCTGTCCATGGAATTTTCCAGACAAGAATACTGGAATGAGTGGCCATTTCCTTCTCCAGGGGGAGCTTCCCAACACAGGAATCAAACCCGCGTTTACTGCCCTACAGGCATATTTTTTACCCTCTGAGCTACCAGGGAATACCATATTCTAATTTCTTTCTTACTCCACCTGTTAAGCTAATACAGGGCTACACTCATTTTCCCTTCCCCAAGGATAAAGAGGAGTGTGATGGCACACTCCTTTTGTAAGAACAGACTGTGGTGGCATTCTGGTTTGTCTCTCCTGGGAATCTGATGAAAGTGCAGTATCAGCTGACTTGTAACATGTCCTAAGTTGGAAGTGACCCTGATTGGTGAGTGCTTTACTATGAATACTGCTGGGAGGCTGTAGCGTTGGGCTTTCTTAGTCCGTTGACTTTTGTGAATATGTCTGACTCTTGTGGGGACCCTGAAAACTGGGCCAAGAGGGACGCACTGTTGTGGTTCTCATCTCCTTGTTTCTGAGCTATCACCTGGGGGCTGAGAGACTGGTCCTGAACTACAACAGATGAGGACTCACCTGCAGAAGCAAGCTGCACCCGCCCGAGGAGCCTGTGCTTCCTGTCTATGGTCCTCTAAGTGACTCTGGCGCCAAACACGCTCCCTGGTAGTTCCATGAGTCTGAATGTCTAGCTGAGCTTAAAAATAAAGAGATGCCACCCAATTATCCCTTCCAGAGAGCTCTTAAAAAGCTATTTTTACATCTACTTGTGCAGTGCTGTGTGTTTCTCCTCAACTGGCCAGAACACAGCAGAAAAATGACTGTTACTTATATTTCATCCTTAAAGCCATCATCCTTACTATTGGTCATCAGTTCAGTTCAGTTCAGTTCAGTCACTCAGTCATGTCCGACTCTTTGCAACCCCATGAATCGCAGCACGTCAGGCCTCCCTGTCCATCACCAACTCCTGGAGTTCACCCAAACTCATGTCTATCGAGTTGGTGATGCCATCCAGCCATCTCATCTTCTGTCCCCTTCTCCTGCCCCCAATCCCTCCCACCATCAGGGTCTTTTCCAATGAGTCAGCTCTTTGCATGAGGTGGCCAAAGTACTGGAGTTTCAGCTTTAGCATCAGTCCTTCCAATGAATACCCAGGACTGGTCTCCTTTAGGATGGACTGGTTGGATCTCCTTGCAGTCCAAGGGACTCTCAAGAGTCTTCTCCAACACCACAGTCCAAAAGCATCAATTCTTCCGCGCTCAGCTTTCTTCACAGTCCAACTCTCACATCCATACATTGGTCATCACCATCATCAAAAGCATCATCATCGCAACCACCACAAGAATCTATGTACTCCAGCTCCTGCCTGTCACCTCCCTCTTTTTTATCCAGAGCACATTTTGCACACATGTGTGCTGAGTTGCTTCAGTTCTGTCTGACTCTTTGCGACCCCATGGACTGTAGCCCTCAGGGCTCCTCTGTCCGTGGGATTCTCTAGGCAAGAATACTGGAGTGGGTTGCCATTTCCTTCTCTAGGGGATCTTCCTGACCCAGGGATCAAACTCAGGTCTCCTACATTACAGGCAGATTCTTTACCACTGAGCCACCAGGGAAGCCCAGAGCACATATTACTCCCTTTTTAAATTTTTCCAGGTGAGATAGTCTAACTATAAATATATGTGACCACTTTTGGATGGCATTAAAAGAGATGAGGGTCCCTATGCTTTCCCCTTCCATCTAATAACGGTTTCCAAGCAGTCACTGGCTCTCACACCAGATGATTGGATAGCTCATGGTGGGGCTGTGCCCCTGAGAAGGATGTTTTCCTGAAGGCTTGGAAGGAAGGAAAACAATGTGAAAACTCTCAGCATTTAGCTCACTCTGCTTTTCCCATAATTGGAGTGACTGAGGGTCATATGTATACAAGATGGGAGAAAAAGTGGGCCAGGGGCGGGGAGCAGGCAGGCAGATAGAGGAGCCAAGGAAGAGACAAAGAAGGAGATGGTCCCGGAGCCCTACTCAGAGGAGACACCATGAGGAGAGACCAGAGCACCAGGAGGGCCAGAGTGGGGGTGCTGGGTGGCTCAGACCCATGGGGTGCAGCCTGCCATGAGAGCACATCCTGTACATGGGCCATGTGCCCTGGAAGTCTCAGGTGGCATCTGTAGGTTTCCCAGTGCTGCTGCAAGAGTCCTGCTCTCTGAGGCCAGAGGATAATAGAAAGAGCCCTAGATGGCCAGTTGGGAGACCTTGCTTCTAGTCCCAGCTGAGCAATCGTGAGCTGATCACTCACTCCCCTTCCGTGGGCCCCCTGTTCTCTCGGCTTCCAAACAAGGGAGTTGTCTTGATTGGTCCCATGACCAAGTGTCTTCTATGTCCAGTCCTCCCAGTTTTCAAATCTCTGGAGCCCTGACTGGGAGATGGTATTTATGCTCCTCTCTCTCACTCATGCTGGCCTCCAGGGCAGGAGCTTATTGGTGACATCACTGGCCCATAGCCTTTGGGCAGAAGGGCCATGGTGCCAGCACTGAGCAGAAGCTCTGAGAAGCTCTGTGAGTTTCACTCATCCTCCTGTGCTAGACCCCAGTCGTTCCTGCCCCTTTAGCCTGGGCCCCATCATAAGGAGACACTCAGGTCTGAGCCCAACACAGTCTCAGAAGCTATGTCCAGCCAAGCCTGGCAGAACCAAATCATCTCGTGGACCCACGAATGGGACATAAATGCTCGCTGTGAGGCAGTGCAGTTTCGGAGCTGTTTGTTACTGCAGCCGAAGCTGACGAATACACCACGTGACAGGAAAGTGTGTTTCATAGACATGCACTCCAGGAACCCATCAAAAGCCTGCCTGAAGGAGAATGAAGGGCAGCTGGAAGGGCCCTACAGGAAGGTTTCCACTGCTTCCCCCTTCTTGCCAGAGCCACACACCTCCATATGGAGACACACCTGGTTTTTGGCATCAGCAACTCATGCCTCAGCAGGGGTAGGAAGGGAGTCTGGTGGGAGAGGAAACTAAGTTAGAATGCCTCAATGTCAAATTCCTCCCCATTCACAGGCCTCTGTCTTCTATAGGCCTCCAAGCCTGGGCAGTCTGTTTCTTTCACTGCCTAGGTGCTGTAATTAAAAGGCTCTTGAACTTGGGAGTTGACATACTGGTTTAGCCAGCATGGAGAGGCGGCAAGACGCTTAGATAGGTTTATAAGTTCCAGCATCACTAGCCTCTGGCTGCTGCAGTCTGTATCCAAGCCTCTGTGATCCCTAATATTAAAGGACCCTGAAGAAAATGAACACCCTCTTAGCCCAATTCTAGCTGATAGATGTTTTCTTGCCAAACAGAGCAGTGTAGCCTATCTGATAGAAACACAGACTAATGCCCAGAGAGGACCACTGTGGAGCTCTGGTGCTGTCGGCACTATGGCCTAGGGGGTAACCTGAGAGGTCCAGGATAGGACGTATGACCAGGGCTTAAGCATGCTTCCTTCACTCAGAGAAAACCAGGGCCATTCCCCACCTCCTCAGTCATTTGGATGAAGACTCCAGAGTTGACAGCCATAGTTATCTGCTGGGAAAAACAAAAACCCTCCACCAGCCAGCCTAATATAATGGAAGAGGAGGGAACACACATTTGGGAATGGTGCAAGGGAGCAAGCAGGAACTTACAGTGGTGGGATTCTAACCTTCTAAAACACTGAAAGCTTAAAAGCAAAACCTTACCTGGGAACAGACACATATGTAAATTGATGAAAGTACAGAAGCTAGGGGTGAAGCAGGGATGAAGATTCAGAGCCCGTCTGTACAGCATCTCATTCCCCACTCCTTAAAGTGGCTCTTGAAGTTGTGCATGGAACCCCTGAACTACAAACACTTTGAAAACCACTAAATTAGAGAAACCTTGGGTATTAATAGGCTTAAAGAAAGCTGAAAAAAGGGGGAGCAAGGTATCATCGTGACTGTTTCTGGGCATTCTGCTGTGAAGAGAATGGAGTTAAGCATTTAGGCCTCCTCTGTTCTGACCTGGCAGCTGTGGTACACAACGGACAAGAGGCCTTCCACAACTTGCCTACGGCAGGTAGACTGACCAACTGACCTTTCTCAAATATTCTTAGAGGCTAACCTCCTCATTTTCATCTTCAACTGGGTAGGACAGAGTTCCAGGAAAGATTGAGGTCTCCTGTCTTTGTTCTGCCTCCTCCTACTTCCTACACACCCCTTAAATCTAAGCCATGGCCCCTTTTGAGCTCACAAGTCTCAAGCCTGGTGCCATCTCTGCTTTGACCTTTTCTACCTTCAAGAGGGAGGGACCCTGGGGGATGTGTCTAATTCACCAGCACATGGCTCCCCACTTCCTGTAGAGACAAGCTTTCAGACCCACCTATGCATACCATGTCCACGAATCCACACATCCCAGAGACCCACCGATGCACACCACATCCACGAATCCATACATCCCAGAGACCCACCTATGCACACCACGTCCATGAATCCATACATCCCGTAGCAGATCTGGAAGAGGAGGTCTTGGCGCTGCCATTTTGCTGAGGGGCTGAAGGTCGACCAGATGAGCCAAGAGATGCTGGCGATGAGGAAGAGGGAACCCAGGATGGCAGCTGCGATCTGAACCTTCTCGATGACTGTCAGGGAGATGGCCTGCCACTGCAGGGGTGAGAACGGCGGGTCAGTGGGGGCCTGCAGGCCCTCATCCCATTTCCACCCCATCCCACGCCCTCTTCCTGCTGCTGCCCCAGCCTCTCACCTCTGGATTTAAACCAGGGCTCACCAACGTGTGATACAGCGGCTCTTTCTGAGAGTTTCTGAGTATTAACTTTGTGTTTTTGATATGGAAGAAACCCATATCACACCAAATGATCAGAATTCATTTCTGGGTGGGTGAGGCTGAGAAGGAAAGTCCTTGTGGTTGACTATGATGCAGACAGAAAACTGAGAAGGAGAAAGTGGAAATGCAGTGTGTAGGTGGTGTTCCAGGTCCCCAGAATATTCTTTTCTGAGTAACACATTATTTTCTCACTAATAGGTGCTAAGAGGGCACAGGCTTTTTTTTTTTTTTTTTTTGCTTGTTTTCTACAACAACACCTGGCATGTCATTTAATATACATGCTGGAGATTACCAATTCAACAAAGAGAGGCCACAGGATGTCAGGGAGAGAGAAGAAAAACAGTATAATTTACTGACTGTATACTAATGCTGAAATTTCGGTGTTTTGTTTTTTTTTAACAGAAAAGCACTATGCTAATAGCTTTGTTGATGGATGGATTGAAGGCTAGAGTGTGGGTGGGTTTCCACTGAAATTCTATGAGTCTATGACTGATCCAGGTATCACAGGCCTAGATGAGCCATGAGTTGGATTTTAGTTTGGGATTTATTCATGCCCTTGCTCAGCAAATATGTACCGGGTGTTCTGTGTGTGTACGCTGCTAGGTGCTGAATATAAAGCAGTAAGCAAAAGCATGCAGACTTCTGCCTTCATGGGGCCTCACATTTAGAGAACACAGACAGACATATGATTATTTACAATGGCAATCCATCATGACATGTGAGAGCCTGTGACAGGGGATTTCACTTTGAGTTGAGTGGGAGTTTACTAGACAAAGAGAGGAGGCATACATGTCCAGCAGGGAGAAGAGCATGTGCAAAGGCCCTGTGACAGAAGAAAGCAGGGTAAGTACAAAAACCTGGAAGAAGACCAGAGAGGGTGGAGCAGAGAGCAGGGAGTGGGGTAAGACAACTGGGAAAGGAAGAAGGAATACCACACGGGAGCCTAAAGAATATGCAAAGACTTTTAAAAACTTTTTTGTAGGAATAAACGTGATACTCTTGACCAGTTTGCAGCAGGGAAATGACAGGATCAGGTTTGGGAAGGTGGCATGTGCACATGCTCAGTTGTGTCTGACTCTTTGTGACCCTATGGACTGTAGCCCACCAGGCTCCTCTGTGCATGGGATTTCCCAGGCAAGCATACTGGAGTGGGTTGCCATTTCCTTCTCTAGGGGATCTTTACAAACCCAGGGATCAAACCCGCATCTCCTGCATTTGAAGGCAGATTCTTTACCCCTGTGCTACCTGGGAAGCCCTTTGGAAAGTGGAAGGAAGGGCTATCTCCTAATTGTAGCAGTTTGTGTAATGCCCTGCAGAGAGCGCCTAGTAGGCATTTCAGAAGGCATGTCAGAACTCCCCAGAAAAGGCGGACAACCTTCCTTCTGCCAACAGCAAGCCCTCCCTGCACATTATACGGCCTAGATGGAAGCACTGATGATTCTGCCTCCTGCCGGGACTGACCAGTGGCCCCTAAGGAACTGTAACTATTCGAAAGCATTTGCTCGCTCATTTAGATGTGGGACATCAGCCTTTACATGTAATTATACAGATAGCATCCTGTTACAGGTAATTGGGCCTTTACATTTTCCACTGCTCTTTCCACCCCGCCTAGGGTTACACATAACAGGAATTTTCCCGAAGATGGCCTGATCCCACAGACTCCTCTAATAGAGGGCAAATGCTTTTTCCAGAGCCAGCCTCCCTGTCTGTGAAGAGGGCTCCTGATTGAGCTTTTTGTTTCTACCTCTATGACATCAACACCCTCCCCTTCTTCTGCTCCAGACAGAAGAAACCCCAAGTGGAGAGGCAGAGGAAGCTCCCCTTAACCCCTAAAGTCCTTCCTACCAGCCCCAAGCCACTTGTGGAAGCCATACAGCACCCCGACTACGATTTGAAGCAGGAAGAAGAAAGAGCAGGATGGGGTGCTATGCCCAAGGCTGCCCTCCTGTCTGCCCCATGGGAGGCCCCACAAGTCATATGGGGAGCAGAGCCACAAGGAGAAAGGAGAGGACAGGGGAGCTCTCTGGTCTCCCAGGGAGATGGGGAAGGGCTCCCCAGGAAGCAGGCTCTGCCCCTACTGGATCCCCGGAGCTTCTTCATCCCCAGCAAGCTCCTGATCACAGCATCCAGAGACTTCTCCATGCCCCTCTGTGCAGCGAATGGAGAGACCAAGGGGCAAGAGCATGAAGACAGATGATTCTTTCCTTATAACAAGAAGAGGCAGTGAGCAAGGGCCTGGTCACCCAATCCTAGCTCAGCTCTGCTCCAACTCATGGAGTGTGACCTAGGAGAAGTCAATAAATCATCAGGACTTTCAAAAAGTGGAGATAATTGTTTCTTAGAGTATTGTGAGAATTAAGTGAAATTAATCAGTGCTTTGAAGGGTACCTGCCGCCATCATTTCTATTCCCCTTTATATTTTAGCAAAAATACAGTTATGCATGGCAAGGTAGGAGTATTCATAACCATACTTAGCAATCTCCATGCTGGGCATGTAGGGTAGAGGTGAAGGGCCAGACTCAGGAGTCAGACCCCTGGATATAACCCTGCTCCACCAGGGTGACCTCGGGCAAACTGTTGACCCCTCTGTGCCTCCATTGTCTCATCTGTAAGTTGGGGATGATAATAGTACCCATTGCATTGGGTTGTTGTTAGTGTTAAATAATATATGTGAACACTTAGAACAACAACTGGCCCCCGGTAAGCACTAATTAAATGTTCATGAATATAATTATAGTTCAGATGTAGCAAAGAGGATGAGAGGCACCCACAGAGCCTTGAGACCACAGGGCTACACTGAAATGCCACCTTTCTCAGGAGCTCTTTCTAGAAACAGAGCTTGCAGAGGGTCACCGAGATAACATGCTGTCATGCCCACTGTTTCTCAGAATGTTTTATGGGGTCATGAACCAAGAGGTGAGACATCAGAGACTTGGAAGACACCTCCCTACTCTGACAGAAGTTAGCCCCGGCACCCCATCCATTGTTCTACTTTCTCTTGGTAGGGCCTGCCTGCTCCATCCTCTACCACAGATGAGGAGGATCAGAAGTTGCCCAACCATGGCTGAGCAGGCAGTCTCACACTTGGCTGAGACTGAGGAGCCCAAGACATGCAACTGGGTCAATTTGGGCCACAACCACACACTACTGCTGCTAGTCCAGACTACTTCCTTCTTCTGGTACTATCTGGAAGAGTGAAATGGCATTTTCTGAGCACATACCACTGAATGCAATGAGGTCCAATTACAATCCAGAAGTAACAGAATCAGAATCTCCAATGACTAGAAACTCACAGTTAAAGACACAGTAGTAGCTTAAGAATAAATTCATTCTTAATTAGTAATTTAAGGATTATTCTTAAGTAGTAACTTGATAAAGTTATTCCAGAGTTCCAAAGAAAAGCAAGGAGAAATAAGAAAGACGTCTTAAGTGATCAATGCAAAGAAATAGAGGAAAACAATAGAATGGGAAAGACTAGAGGTCTCTTCAAGAAAATCAGAGATATCAAGGGAACATTTCATGCAAAGATGGGCACAATAAAAGACAAAGTTATTCTTAAGTAGTAACTTAAGAATAAAGAATAAAGTAGAAAGGCAATGTCAATATTGCCATTTGCTTAAGGCACTTATGAGATTAGAATAATCTTTTCTTTTCTTTGCTCCCAGGAAAAGATTCATTGGAAAAGACCCTGATCCTGGGAAAGATTGAGGGCAGGAGGAAAAGGGGGTAACAGAGGATGAGATGGTTGGATGGCATCATCGATTCAATGGACATGAGTCTGAGCAAACTTCAGGAGATAGTGAAGGACAGGGAAGCCTGGCGTGCTGCACTCCAGGGGGTCTCAAAGAATCAGACAACACTGAGAGACTGAACAACAACAACCCCCAGGAAAAAGTTATCCCTAAATGTTTTTTCCCTTTTTGTGTCAAGGGCTAATGCCTGTTTATGAGCCAAGGACAAAGCCAAGGGGGCACTCGCCTGGTGGGTTTGGATTCTGACCCTTTTCCAAGGCTTGAATAGGCTGAGAAAGAAGAGAAGAGTTAATGCACCCCAGGGCCTGGAATCAGACATTGCTATTTTAAGACACTTCAAGATTTTGAAATGAATAGCTGAGGATGGAACCAGAGCATGGGGAGGCACCTCTTGTTCTGACTCTTTGGTGCACCATCAGGATGACTGAAGTGCCTAGGGGTTCTAAGGCTCCCTTCTAGCAATAATGGCCCCCCTACCCTGGGCTGGCCCCCACTGCAAGGACATTGCAGCTCCGTGTGTTTGCAGCTGCCCTTCCATGCAGAGATCCCAGCCCACCATCATCCCCAAGCCACTCGCTCTGCTGGGGCAGCAGCACTGACTCTCTCTCACCCCCTCAGACAGCAGAGAGACAACTGTGCCAAGCTGCTGGAGTTTCCGCACCCTCGCCAGCATGCTGGCTAATTGATGACGTGGCAGCTTCACTGGCTGACCGTGTCTATGTGAAGGTATTTTCAGAAGCAAAGCGCCCTCTGTGTGTGTGTGTGCCTCACGGGGGGAAGCTGTGTGATGTGGAGGATTTATGAGGTGGTACAGGGGCTGTCAGCTCTTCTGGGGATGACAGATGTCTCAGGGCAGGGTGGGAGGGGTCGGGAGGACCGTGCGGGGCATGGGGGGCGTGGGGGCCTCTGACCTAACAGCCCCACCCCATGTGAATCTGTTCCACAGACCCCACCTGAACCCTGGTCTTCCTGCCCTTGACCTTCATGGACTCTTTATATTCTCTCCCTTTTCCTTCCTGCCCCGTCTTTTCTCTTCCTCTGATTCCCTCTCCTGTCTCGTCTCCGTTTTTTCCCTTGTCATAAGAAGTGTGGTCTGTGGACCAGGAGCAGCTGCATCACTGGGTAGCTTGTTGGAATGGAGAATATCAGGCCCCACCCTGCGTTTTGCTGGGATTCCAGGCACCATCAAGTTTGGGACATACCATCCAGTCTCTGCTCTCATTTCTTCTTTTCTGCCCTTAACCTCATCGCAGTCTTTCTCCTCACCGTCCCACCCTGCCTCTTTGCCTTTTTTGCACTCTCTGTTCTCTCTTTCTTATTGTTTCCTCCCTCCCTCTCCTCTTTGCTTCTTGTTCCTTTTTCTTATTTCTGATTTCTTTTATCCATTCATTTATCCATGAACTCACTTATTCTCTCTCTTCCATCTGATTCTCCATGTTTCCTTCTCTATCTATTTCTGTCTCTTGATCCCACCCCTTTCTCCTCTTCTGGCTGAGGCTTAAGAGAAAACACAAAAATTCTTTCCTGCCCTCCTGCCCACTCTCTATCCTCGGTCTCGCCCACCTGGCCATCTTTCCCTTCCTCCAAAGCCCCGGAGCTCTAAGGTGACTTCACGTCCCGCCGGAGATCAGGGAGTTTGGGAAAGCCCGGCCCTCCCTGTAGCGCCCGAACTGGCAGCCCCCGGCCGTACCTGCAGAGGGTTCTTTGTGCTGATGGCGATTACGTGGTACTTGTAGTAGCACAGTTCACAGCTCCAGCAGCCCCGCTCGCTGATCCACTTGATGAGGCAAGGCTGGTGCGTGCACTTGACCGAGCCATCGCAGCGGCACGGGCTCAGCAGCTCCCCCTGCAGGGAGAGAGGCGGAGGGTGGTGAGCCAGTGAACCAGTGAGGTTGCGCAGTCGTGTCCTACTCTTTGAGACCCCATGGACTGTAGCCTACCAGGCTCCTCCATCCATGGAATTTTCCAGGCAAGAGTACTAGAGTGGGTTGCCATTTCCTTCTCCAGAGGATCTTCCCAATGCAGGGATCGAACCCAGGTCTCCCGCATTACAGGCAGACGCTTTACCGTCTCAGCCACCAGGAAGCCAGACCTCAGCAATGGGGTAAGGGGTGGGGAGTTTGCCTTCAGAGTTGGTTTGCCCCCCACCCTCCATGTCTCTGGCCAGGCCAGACCACAGACTTGGTTTGGAGGAGGTCTGGGCTCCAGGTTCCCAACTTTAGTGAATTCAACTAACAGTTCTGAGCTCCTGGCTCCTACTCGGTACTGCCCAAGTTCTAGGGTTTCTATGAAAATGAGTTAGAGGATCTCCATGGAAGTTCTCTGCCATCTAACACGGGTGTCAGCCTAGGTAGACTTATCTTTAAAGGTACAGCCAGGGGTCTCAAACACAAATGCTCTCAGGGGCAGACAGGCCACACTGTGACTGAAGCCAGCTGGCGGAATGGATTGGATTGGCGGGTTGAAGAGACAGCCATCATCAGCTGCAGATGTGGGAATCTGTGTTCCAAGGAGGCAAGTGTTTATGCAAAATTTCCCCGTAGTCAAATGTCAACAGCAAACCCAAGCTTTGAATACATGTCATGAAGGTCATTTGGCCTAGCTTTGGAGTTCTGGTCCTGAGCCTTTGCATTCTTCTACAGCACAGCCCATAGAGACCCAGATCCCCTCTGTGAAGCCTGTTGCCCCTGATCCCAGAGCGACAAAAATGTGGCAGGCTTGGCTCCTGGGGACCTAGGAGGCTGAGCAGATGCCCCCTCTGAAGGCCTGGGGCCCTCTCGGCATGTCCCTTGGGACTGGCTGGGAGTCGTTGGGAAGCCCAGTTTGGGGCAGGCTTCACTAGAAGCAGGGAGGCAAAGACAGTGCCAGAGTTGAAGCTCCTTGTGGACTGCAAGGCTGGACTCAGTCTCTGGAGCCTCCTGTGACCACATGTCACATGACCACACACCACATGACCACAACTGAAGCTTGTGCCCACTCCCTGCTGGTCCTGATGCTGCCGGCCCCCAAGGGCCTCCCTCACTCCCTTCTCTCCTCCCCTTCACTTTCCCCTCTTTCCTTCCTCGCTTAGAGCCTGTCATTTCTACCTCCTGACTCCTGTCCACCAGCGCCTTCATTTACCTTCTCAGGGACTTTAGGAGTGGGTCCCACCCAACTCCCCAACCTCTGCTCCCTTCTGACCAGTCCCAAGGCCCCCTTCCTTGCTTCCCACACCCTTCCTCCCCCAACTCATCTATTTTGAAGAGATGCCTTCTGCCTCACTCCTGTCAAAGGACCCAGAAGCTGCCAGGCACAGCCCCTTTCCCTAAGCCCCAGGCTGGTGTGTTTGCAATATGGCCACTGAAGCCATGTCCCTTTTAATTTGGTGATGGTGGTTTAGTCACCAAGTGGTATCCAATTCTTTTGTGATTCTATGGACTGTAGCCTGCCAGGCTCTTCTGTCCACGGGATTTCCCAGGCAAAAATACTGGAGTGGGTTGCCATTTTCTTCTCCAGAGGATCTTCCCGACCCAGGGATCGAATTTGCGTGTCTTGTGTTGCAGGCGGATTCTTTATCCAGTGATCCACCTGGGAATTTGGGGATTTCACTATTCGAGAAACCACATCTTGTTCCCAACTTAAAATAAGCAGGCACAGGAGCTCCTGACCTATTAGACACAGATCTTTATTTGTGTATTTAATCATGCTCTTTGCTGTAGACTGTAGAAACAGTCCTTTTCTCCCAAGATGCATGGAATCATCTTTCCCTTTTACTTCAGCTCCTATCACTCAAAGACTACCCCTCAGCCTGGATGAGATCTAGAGTGTCTTTCTGCACCTGGTGTACATGTTCAATTGCTTTTCTGTCTTCATGATGGTTCCAAAGCCACCTTCTACAGGGAGTCATCCCTGATTTCTCTAGATTGAGTGCAATGCCTTGATCTCTGAGCACCAGTGTAACCTTCTGAGGCCCTTGGCATATGCCTATCCACTGCCCCATCAGAGGAGCCCTAGGAGGCAGGGATGGGAGGTTGTTCATCTTTGCATTCATTCTCCCAGTGCCTAGACTACACCCAGCAAGCCTTCAACAGCCTTTGTGTTTGAGCAAGTGAAAACATAATTCAATTGTCTGCTCAGGTTTCCTGCCTGGCCCAGAGGAATGAAGATGAGACTGCCTATTCCATAAGAACAGGAGCCATGTCCATCTTGTTGACCTTGGGACCGCAGCACTTCACTCAGTGCCCAGCACTCCACATGTGTATGTATGATGAAGGAACCTGGTGACGGAAATACTCAGGGTGCCACCACCTCATAAAATCCTCTCTAATTCCCCACTCCGCTCCTTTTGTGTTGACAGGCCCCTCACGGTAGCTGCAGGCCAGGAACCCTCCCATACCCACTTTGAAAGCACTTCCCCATGTGTCTCTGGGTCACTATACCATGACCTCTCACAGCAGCAATATGCATCTTATGTCCATTTTTGCATCCTTAGCACCTAGTACAGTACGTGAAACAGATACTCCATCTAACTTTTTTTTTGTAGCCATACCACTTGGCGTGTGGGGTCTTAGTTCCCTGATCAGGGATCAGATGGAACCCATGACCCCTGCAGTGGAAGCATGGAGTCTTGACCACTGGACTGCCGGGGAAGTCCCATACTCCATCCTGCTTTAACAGTGCAGTGTGCACAGAGCTGTTTGATAAATGAGAGGTTTCGATCCTCTAGGACATGGCCAGCCTCTGGCTCCAGGTACAGTAGGACAGGCAGGAGATGCCCACAATGCCAGGTGCTCACCACACCCATGGAGGCCTCCAGGTCCTCGATAATGAGTAGTTGCTGTGTGGCTCTGAGAAGAAAAATAGGAATGGGAGGGGGAGGAGAGGTGGTGAAGGAGGGGCAAAAGCCCTCATTATTCATGGCAGCATCTCCTAGGCTCATTAATTCTAACAGGATGAGCTGGGTTTGATTAATCGGGTTGTTAGGCAGCCATGTCAGATTGCCAATCAGGTAAGAGACAGTACTTCCGGTCCCCGGCAACGGTGCCAAGCAACAGCGAAGGCTGTTCTCTTTGCTTTCTAACGCGGCAGCCGTGAGACAGGGGAGGGAGAGCCGCTGGCCAGGCATAACTAACAAGACCTGGGCTCACCACCGTGGCTCTGGATGGGGGACCATCCCTGGGGCCCCTAGTTATCTGGAGAAGGAAGGAGCATGACCTGGCCTGGTCCTAGTCCTGGCCACAGACCATGAGGCCAAAGGTGTGCCATTTCCCCTGGAGCTCCCAGTCCCCCACACTTTCCCTGGATTGGACAACCCAAAGGTAGAATAGAGGCTTGCTTTGGGTGCTACAAACACTAGAAAGCAAGGATATCGAAGCTGTTAGAAAAGTTTAACTTTGATGAAGGAAGTGATCCAGGATTTTAGGGAAAAAAAAAAAAATCTGCAAAAAAGCTATTTTAACCTTGGCATTCACATAAATTTTTTGCTTTATGATTTGGCATATTTTTACACTGGGGAGGAGGGCCATAATCTTTTTGTGTTTAGGGCTTCTAAGAGGCCTTAATCTGGACCCTGGACTATCTTTGGCTGGTCAACCTGTGCTTCTCCTGGAACAAGAAAGATGTGAATGAGCCAAAGCCAGATGGATTCAGGTTAGACAGAAGGAGAATGTTCTTTAAAGTCAACTTTATTACAAGCTAAAATGGTGGAACATGGAAATGGAGGTGATAAACATCTCTCAATATAACAGTGACTCCTATTAAAGAGAAAGGTTAAATGACCAACCCAAGGTCACTCAGCCAGTGTCGTGGCCAGAATGTAAAGCCAGGTCTTTCTGACATCAGACTCAGCTTCTTACCACACTCTGCTCATCCCCCTCTGTACTCTGGTTCCTGCTGTCCCTTGCACATCTGTGCCCATGGGTCTCTTCTTGTCTGTCCCTCCCTGCTCCAGCACCGGCCCTTTCACCAAGTCTGGAAGGGGCCCGCTCTGGACCGATTTTCTGTCTCTGCATCATCACCCACAGTTCAGCCCTTAATCACTCTTCAGTTGTTTTCTCTAGGCTTCAGGGTGATCCTGCATACCCCACAGGACCAGGCACCTCGGAGTTACACAGTAAAGGTGCATTCATAGGCTGGATGGGCACCAGGGTAAGGCAGAGGATGAACCCCTCCAGCCCAGCTCCTGAGGGTCCTCCGGCCTTTGGGCTGGAGGATTATCACCATCTTGTCTGCAGTGTTCAGCAAACTCCACACATCAAAGGGGCTCATTAAATGGAAAGGGCACCAGACACTTCCTGGATGATCTCCTCAGAGCTTTGGGGCCCAGAGACCACCCTGGGAATGACTAAGTCAAGAAAAATCAGATCTTCTCTAATCCCCTGGCCCCCATGGGACACAGTGTAAGGGAGGGGTGAAGAACACAGTATTTGAAAAGCAACCCCTTAGATTTAAATGCATCCGTTTTTCCTTTTTAAATTCTTTTTATTGTGGTAAAAGTCACATAATGTAAAACATACATTGTCACCATGTTTGACTGTACAGTTCAGTGGAACTCAGCATGTTCACATTGCTATGCAAGTCTCAACATCATCACCTTCCTAACTGAAACTCTGTCCCCATTAAACACTAACTCCCCATACCCCCAGCCTCCAGCCCCTGGGATCTACCAAAGTACTTTCTGACTGCATGAATTTGACTGCTCTACATACCTCATTCGTGTGCATGCTAAGTCGCTTCGGTCGTGTCTGACTCTGGGACCCTACAGACCGTAGCCCGCCAGGCTCCTCAGTCTATGGGATTCTCCAGGCAAGAATACTGGAGTGGGTTGCCATGCCCTCCTCTAGGGGATCTTCCTGACCCAAGGATCAAAACTGCATCTCTTACGTCTCCTGCATTGGCAGGCAGGTTCTTTACCACTAGTGCCACCTGGGAAGCCCCAAGTGCCTTGTGTAAGTGGAGTTGTCAAACAGCATTTGTCTGCACCCAAGTATGTGAGAATGCATTTTTAACTTCATATATGTCCTACAAGCAGAGTGTACCTTCTTTTTCCCCGCGCCCCTGAGCTATATAGTAGGGTCTCACCAGCCATCTATCTTATATACAGTAGTATATATACACCAATCCCAACCTCCCCAACCCAACCCTCTTCAACACTTACTGGCTATGCAAACTGGACCAAGTCTCTTAACCTCTCTGAGGTTCTCTTTCTTCATTTTTCCATTGCAGGCAACTCTTACCTCCTCAAAGCCTGGCTGTAAGAATGGACTGAGATCATGCAAGCCAGGTGCTGGACGCAGAGCCTGGCCCGAGTAAGTCCTCTTATGAAAATATTACAATTTCAACTTGCCTTTCCATAATGACTTTAATTCCATAGGTTTTCTACTACAACTCTATTCTATGCTCCCACAATCAAATAAGCAAACCATGCCTTAAGTACAGGGTCAGCCGAGCCTAGAGGGAGATTCTGATGAAAGAAATGCCTAAGAGTCCACCCCAGTGAAGTAGATTAGGGGTTAGGACACAGGTCTCCCAGCTTCTGGCCCAGGACTGCCCTCTGTGTTACCAGGGGTCACTGAGAGTGTTTGGAGTCCTCCTTTCCTGGGAAGGCTGAACGGAAGGCTTCTTGAATGGGTTAAGTGGGGTTATGCTGGAGGCAGGACAAGGTGATCCATAGCTGTGGCTGTGGCTGAGCTGGCGGGTGGGGAAGAAAACAGGATGGATTCGCCTCGCTGCCAAATGACACAGCAAGCTGCAGGAACAAGACTTCAGTCGTTTCTCCATTCACAGATTTCTTCCTGTTTATTCTGCCTTGCTTCAGTTTTTCTCCCCTCTCAATCTGAAAGGACTTGCTTCTGGAGTCCTTATGTTACCTGGTTGCCATGGCAGTTGGCAGGTAAGCCAAAGACTTCCCCTGCCACCCACATGGGCACCAGGCATCCTTGCCACTTAGAAGAAAGAAAGGAAAAAAAAAAAAAAAAAAACAGCCCCAGTGCTGTGCAATAGTTTGCAGTTCTGGGAGACTAGAGCAAGGGAAGCAATAGACTCAACAGCCTTGGGGTGCAGTTCAGGGACATTTCCCTTTATTGACACTAACATGGTGGTTAAGAGCTTGGACTCTAATCCCAGACAGACTTGAGTATACCCAGGCTTTTATGATCTGTGTGACCCCGGGCAAGTTGCTTAACCTCTCTGGGCCTTCATCAAATATACATGTAGTATGTTCCAAGTTCTATATGAGGTGACAAGGATACAGCAGTGAATGTTACTAACCAAAGTTCTCTGGTCGAGAAAGAAAGACATTTTAAAAAGATAAACAAGGGACTTCCCTGGCAGTCCAGTGGTTAAGACTTTGCCTTCCAAGATAGAGGGTGTGAGTTCGATCCCTGGTTGGGGAGTGAAGACCCTATATGTTTTACAGCCAAAAAACGGAAACATAAAACAGAAGCAGTATTGTAACAAATTCAATAAAAACTTTAAAAATGTGCCACATCAAAACATCTTTTTAAAAATAAATAAGATAAACAAGTAAACTATAAGTACATGGCATGCTGTTATGAGCTATTATGGAGAAAAATAAGCAAGGGAAAGGAAAATGAGATACCAGGGAGGGGACAGGTTGAAATTCTACAAGCGGGGACATTTGACAGAAGACCTGAGGATAATGAGGGAGCAAGCCATGTAGGTGTATGAGACCTGAGCATTTGGGCAGAGAACATCGAGTACAAAGGCTCTGAGGCAGAAGCCTGTTTGCCATGTCCTAGGGACACCAAAGAGCCAGTGTGTTTGGGCTAGAATGAACAGAAAGACTGAGAGTGGATGAAGTCAGAGGTATAATGGGGATCAAGAGTGGGGGACAAGCCAGACAAGGTTGGTGGGCTGTTTTAAGGACTTGTCATTTATTGTGAATGGGATGGGAAATCACAAGCATGTTTTGAGCAGAAGAGAGTGACATGATCTGACCGTATTCAACAGGTTCCTTCTGCCTTCTGTATTGAAAATAGATTGGAAGGAAGTAAGGATCAAGTAAGGAGCCAAGAGGCTATTGCAGTAATCCAGGTGAGCAATGATGGTGCTTTGAACCAGTAGGGTAGCAGTGGAAGTTCTAAGAAGTGGCTTCTGGATATATTTTTGAAGATACAGATGTTAAGATTTGCTAATGGATTAGGTGTGATGGATGAGAGAAGTCAAGGATGATGAAGATCTGAGCAGTGAGGGGCTGGAGAGTTGCATTCAAGTTGAGATGGGAAAGACTGAGGGAGGGGCAGGTTTTGGAGGGTAGATGGGGAGCTCATTTGGGAATGTGTCAATTTTGAGATGCCTGTTAAATATCCAAGTGGGAATGTGATATACATTAGTCTAGAGTTTAGGAAAAAGCTCTAGCCTCAGTATATATACTTGAGAGTCACTGGCCTACAGATAGTTTTTAAAGCCACAAACCCAGGAGTGAGGGCAGGTAGGAAGAGGGAGGGCTACCAGAACTGCTTTGTACAGGATGTCAAGATGTTGGAGCTTAGAAGATAGGAAAGGATCAGTAGAAAAGCCTGAGAGGGAAGGTCAGTGGGCCGAGAGGAGAATGTGATGTTCCAGAAGCCAAAGAAGAAGACAAAGTCTCTCAAGAAAGAGGGAGCCCTGGCAAAAGCTGCTGATGGATCCAGTCGGATGAGAATATTGGGCAAGTTTTCTCTCAGTTTCTTCTTTTTCTAGATAAAGCAAAGCTATGGACTGAGACTGGAAGTGGGGAAGAAGATATGGAGGTCTGAGAATTGGTTTACAAAGTCACCTGGGAGAGCTTGGGAGTAATTAGACTAGTAAAATAAAATAGAATTACTGGCGGCACTGAGCATCCATGAAATTGGGGGAAGAGGGTCATAAGAACATATATTTATCACCCTGCCTGGCACACAAGCAGGTCTCAGTAAATGCTAGACTAACATGGAAATGGTTATAATAGGTATTATGGCTGATCTTGTCTCAAAGGCCACCTTCACACCTATGTCAAACACTGATCAATTTCCTCCCTCTCTGCCTTCCTTCCTTCTTTGAATAATATTCCCTTCTTATTAATAATTCTAGTGTTGTAAACATCTCAGAGTTCTAACAAGATAGACATTATATCATCTACTACCTCAATAACTTAATGAAGCTAATATCATTTCTCCTGCTTTACTATATGATGATACCCACTCAGAGAGGTTGTTACTTGCTCAAGAGAAAGGCAGGGTAAAGCTCTGTCCATCAGGCTGCCCATACCCACCGCTTCTCTGCCAGCTCATGTCACCTGCCTCCCGTCTCTCCTCCCACCCCAGCAGTCTTGTTCATCATATCCTTACCTTTCCAGCCCTGACAAAAGAGATGGCCTTGCTGGATCCCTATTAATGTATAAATGCAAAGGTGAAAACTCTTCTCCCCTTTGCCCCTCTCCTCTGAACCCCATTCCAGGCAGTGTTCACTGAGTATTAACTGTTGTGGTGGTGGTGGTAGCGGTGAGTGGGGGACATAATGGAATTAACTCACCCCCCCCACTTCCTCCTCACACTCCCACCCTTGGCAAGGAGTAGACATTTGTTGAGTCAAAATTAAGAGACAGCACTTTTTATAAGCATAGAAATGCGTTAGAAGTTTCTCTGAGATGTAGTCTGTATTCACAAGAAAACATTCACTTGCCTTGTAGATGCTCCACTGTGAAGACTCAGAGGACCAAGAGCCTTAAAATCAGAACTCCCCCTCCTGAGTGGAGTGAAACCTGTGTGTGTGGTGCAGGGGATGAGGAATGGGCACAGGAATAGGAAAAGTTCACTGAGGCTGTAGAGGAGAATTAGGAGGGATGTCAAAGAAAGGAGACTCCTCCATGTCCATCCGAGACGGCATCTGTGATGAAGGATTATTGACAGGGAAGCACAGAACTGTTTTGTGTCACTAACTAGATTGCACATATCTGGGGGGAACAAGCTAACAGGATTACCGACTCAGTGGACATGAATCTGAGCAAACTCCAGGACGTAGTGAAGGACGGTGAAACCTGGTGTGCTGCACTCCATGGAGTCACAAAGAGCTGGACACGACTTAGCAACTGAACAGCAAGCTAAGAGGAAGGCTTATCAAGGACACATCCTCACAACTTATGGGTACAACCAAACTGGTTCATAATATCAACCAACTACACAAAGGGGGAACCCAAGTGGGGAAAGTGAATAGAAGGAAAACCTACAAGTTTCCAGCATCTTCTCCATACAGGACACTGGACAGTGATTTCTTGATTCCACAGAACTGCAAGAGGTCAATGTATCTTGGACTTGGGATCAAGAAAGATGAGCTATCATGAGACCTTCTCACCAGCCAAGGTTGTGGTGGATAAATCGGAGTAGAGGTGGCTCCTGCCACCCAGAGGGATGAGAAAGCAAGCTCCCTGCTTATCTCTGGGAAGCAGGCTGATCGGCAAGATGACCTTCAAAGATCCCCATGGCCCTGGAATCCAGGATTATACATAGACAAGCCATTCTGAATTTTCTGTGTGTTGTGTTGGGCAGCATACAGGCAGAAATTTGTTTTCTGGCTGGAGCCCTTTCTGGCTACTCATCCATAGCACTTTTCATCTGTAGCACTTTACCTGCTCCCTTTCCAGCCAGACCAGGCCCAAGCTTCTCACTTCCTCCCTCAATGACACCAAAGCCAAGCCCTCCAACCTCCTCTATCTAATGCCTGATGGTCTGAGGCAGAACTGATGTAATAATAGAAATAAAGTGCACAATAAATGTGATACACTTGAATCATCTCGAAACCACCACCCGCCACTGCACCCTACCCCTGCCCTGTCCATGGAAAAACTGTCTCCCACAAAACTGGTCCTTGGAGCCTAAAAGGTTGGGGGCCACTGCTTTAGGAGACTAACAGAGTGTGAACACTGGTAAACAGGGAATCATTGTAAGATAATTTGATTTAAAAAAGAAAACTCTATTACTAAGTAGAAAAAGAAGACTTAAGACCTTAATGAGCTCTAGTTATCTACACTAAATTCAATTAACCACATAAATATTTCCAGTTCCCTCGTACCAGCAACTTACTTTCACAAATACAATACTACACACATACTCACACACTCACATACAAACATATAATCTGCTTTCCTCTTCATGGAAGAGTTTTCAGCCTTCCTGCTCATCAGTTCAAAAAAAGGGTTACAAAAAGAGATATAGGAAACAAACACACAAGCCCCAACCAAACCCCCCAAACCATGTTTTTCTATTCATGATAATTTTTTTATTCCTGCACTGCTTTTCTCCCTATAATTTAACTGGAATAAGACAAATGTACCTAGTCCCTCTAACTGCCTTTGAATTTACTCAACTGATACCAGAAAGAAGAACTTAACCTCACAATAATTGAATTTAAATAACATCTGATTCCATAAAGTCAAACATGATCTGCATAATAAACAAACCAAGCCCCACAAGGGCTGGCAGAAAGAAAGAAGGTCATACTTTATGTGGATATTTCTAATCGTATCTGTATTTCTAATAACCTACACGTGCCATATACTGTCTGTGTGTCTTTCTGTACACTTACCATCACTATTGTTAACAAGGAGCTAAAGTTATAGGTTGATTCGCCTTCAGTCCTTTGCCTGACTTAATAGAAAAGCATAACTTTGATAAACCTCACTGGCCATAATTGGGTTGTTTGCATATAGCAGAGGGCTGGGCCCGTTTCCAAGGTTCCAGGCCAGTAGGCTGAAATTTCAGAGATTCCAGGTCACCGTGTTCTCTTTCTTTCCCACAAGTCAGGCCAAGCCAAGGGCACAAGTCAATGGCAAGTTGAAGGGCAATTACTCAGTGACCTCCTGGGGTCAGCCCTCCACAGTCCCTGTGCACAGGCAGAAGGATGCCCAGCCTCAGTGGTGCAAAATGCTCGTGGAGTTGAAGGTGTTGTGGTGAAATTCTACAGAAATTCTTTTCCAGTCACAGTGAATGAAAATAAAAGTGTTCGTTGCTCAGTCATGTCCAACTCTTTGCAACCCCATGAACTGTAGCCCGTCAGGCTCCTCTGTCCATGGGATTCTCCAGGCAAGAGTAATGGAGTGAGTTGCCATTTCCTTCTCCAGGGGCTCTTCCCAGTCCAGGGTTCGAACCCTCATCTCCTGCATTGCAAGCAGATTCTTTATTGTCTGAGCCACCAGGGAAGCCGCAGTAATTGATACATGATTTGATGTGTTTAGGGGATACAGCAGAGGTTACAAGTGTAAACAAGCTGTGATGATGTGTCGTACTTCACAGATGCTCTGAATCATGGCCCCAGACACTTAGAATCTTGCGTATGGCCGACTCTAACAAAGCAAAAATGTAGGGTCTTTTCTGGGCACTCTTCCCAGCTCTGCCACCCTCTGACATGGGTTTCAGCTAAGCCTTGATCCCGTAGTTCTCCAAATTTCATACACAGAAGAATCACCTAGAAAACTTATGTGTTCAGATTCCCAAGCTTTGACTGCAGAGATTCTGATTTCATGCAGACCCATCCCCCTCTCTTGAAGCAAGGTTGGCTAAGACTCATTTGTGAAGCTCTGGACTAGATTTTAGCAAACCTTCTGTCTCCTACATCACTCTGAGGCTTTTAGATGAAAATAAAGGAGGAAAATAAATACCGATCGCTAAAACTTACTGAGCACTTACTATGTGCCAACCCCTGTGTGCAAGCTGTGACTGCTAGGTTCAAATCCTGGCGCTGCCACTTGCTAGGTGATGGACGTTGTGCAAGATACCCACCTGCTCTGAGCCACAGTCCTTCATCTACATTGTCCTGCTTTATTTCAGCTGCTGTGTCTGCCCCTCTTACTAACACGAATATGCGCCAGGGGCCAGGTCTGTTCTAAGCACTTGGCATGCATGAGGTAGTAGAGCCTGGCTGCTCGGGCCAGTGGACCAGGCTGACTGGTCTGCCACTGATCATCCATGAGACCCTGGCGAGTCTGCTCAGAAGTAAAGGGAGACCAAAGATACTTCCAGCTCCCCAGAGTGTCATGAGGATTAAATGAGATAGTGCACGGTGAGGAGTTCGTGGAACCCTGCCTGACCCATAGCGAGAGCTCTTCATAGATCATTCTATGCTGTCGCTCGTGTGCCCATCGATCCTTCCTAAGTCTCTTCACACCCTAACCAAAGGAGTGAGGCAGAAAATTCTGCCCTCTTGCCCTGTGGATGAGGGGTCTCTGTATTTGCTGCACTTTACCACCTTGTAAATGAAACTCATCAGTCTGAAGCCTGTGAGCACTTAAAACTGCCTGGGAGCCTGGATAATGAGTATAGGTAATAAGAGTGTGAAGAAGGCCAGGGTCCCCGGGGCTGCTCACTGCCCTGTTATTACAGAGAGGGAAGGACAGAACAGACGTCCCAGCTCGCCATCCGCCCGCATGTCTCAGTGTTTCTGTCCCTCCCCGAGTCTTCTTCCCTCATGCGCACGTGTGTCTACCTCCTGATATGGGGTCAAGAAAAGGTCTTAAGCCATGAGTGTTTGCAGCTACTACTCCTGTCTTAGGTAAGGCCATGCATTTCTGTGTTCATGGAGCCAACTGGGAGCTTTGCGATGCCCTTGAAAGTGCAGAGAAAAGAGAGCAGAGTGGCCATGTGTAATAGAGAGCTTAGCAGGGAAAGGGAAGTTTAAGGGGGAAAGGACATTTTTGGCCCTATGATTTCCTTTGCTTGCTTTTTAAAGAGGCTGCAGTAAATATCGACACGCTGTTCGATTCTTTCTCTGTGTAGGACTTGTATCTCTCCTTCATGATGAACTATGTTCAGATTCCACTCCATTTAGACTGAGAAACCTGAAGCATCAGAGAGGGCAGTGGCTTTTCCTAGGGTGGTGCGGTGGGACAACACTGCAAAAGGAGAAAGAAAATAAAAGGATGGGCCCCTTCCTCTCTGGGTTCAGAGCTTCCAAGAGTCTGCCCTACATTTCTGTGATATTGATGCCTCTCACCGGGTGATACCCACTCCAGAGTCTGCTGAAAGTTCAGCCCGGTTCTTTTCACACCTCTCAAGGAAGCGTGCTATTCCTGAAGTGTTGGCTGCAGATCCCCGTCAGGAATAAGCCTGCTAAGGAGAGCTGGAATTACTATGGTGTGCGAATAGACGCCGGTCTGTTGACTCCAAGCTTCTGCTAAGCGGCTCCAAGTGGTTGTAGCTTCTGTCATCTTGGCAATTTGACTTTTTGTTTGAAAGAATTCTGTGTTCTTTGCTTCTGGAGCTGGGAAGCAGGCACTGGTCTTCAAAGACCACCTCTTCATCCTCTAGCCTCTGCTCAGAACGTCTGTCAAGGGGTCGCTGACAGATGGGGTGCTCCTGTTAGAGACAACGCTGGGAAGGGGGACCCCAGAGTCTCCCGGGCTTACCTGTGTTTCCAGTTTTCCCTTTCAGATGTGTACAATGAAGACCAATGCACGGAAGAGCCTAAGCCTCTACACTTAAAGATTGGGGGATATTTATGGGCCAGCAGTGCTTCCCTCCAGAAGATGGTGACTGTAGCCCACAGTCCCCTTTTAGGGGCCATCCAGTGGCCTCAGTCAAGCCCTGGCTCTCTGACACCTCCCCAGGGACACCCACACTAGGACTCGCTTCCTCAACCCTACCCAGATTCTCAGCCTTCGCTGTAGTGTTTAAGCCTGTATTTCACTTAATTAATTATTAATTTTGTAAAATACTACTTCCTTTTGTTTGCCTGTAACCTCTTTCAGGTGACAAGGTTGTTAAGCAAGAAATCAAGACGTTTCCAAACAATTGTTTTCTGGGATTTGGCAACTCAGTCCCTGTTCTCACTCCCTTTAGACTTCGTGATTGTTTAAAGCTTTATTCATCTTCCCTCCAGCAGTGGTCCATGCACACTGAAAAAAGATCTATTTCTGCCAATGTAGGAGATGTGGGTTCAATCCCTGGGTTAGGAAGACCCTCTGGTATATGAAATGACAACCCACTCCAATATTCTTGCCTAGGAAATCCCATGGACAAAAGAGCTTGGCAGACTACAATTCACAGAGTTGCAAAGAGTCAAACACAATTGGGCACACACACACACACATTGGGACTTCCCTCGTTGTCCAGTGGTTAAGACTCCATGCTTCTATTGTAGAGAGCACGGGTTTGACCCCTGGTCAGGTCGGACACTACTGAGCAGCTTCACTTTCCCTTTTCACTTTCCTGCATTGGAGAAGGAAATGGCAACCCACTCCAGTGTTCTTGCCTGGAGAATCCCAGGAACGGTGGAGTTTGGTGGGCTGCCGTCTATGGGGTCGCACAAAGTCGGACACGACTAAAGTGACTTAAGCAGCAGCAGCAGCAGGGAACTAATATCCCACATGCCTCAAAGCCAATAAATAAATGAACAAACAAATACATATTTTTTAAAAATCTATTCTTGACTCCTATTCTCATATCATGCATCATTTCAGCCTTTTGTTTTTCTAGACCTTCACCATCGGTTAGATTTTTGAGTTACGTTCCCTTGCTACATCCAAGACAGCCAAGGATCTACCTGTCCGGAGACTGGGGGAGCAAAGACTCTATCTTAAAAATATGTAGAGATTTATAATAACTCAAACATTTCTTCATAACTATACCCCTCCTACACTTGCACACGTAATTTCCCCCAAATCAGGAACATAATTTAGAGCCAGTTTTTAACCTGTATTTTCTCATTTACACCATGTCATGAAAATTTCCTCACAGTGATCCTTGATTTCATGGCTCATGTCCATAATTATTTCCTTAGAAGACAGGTCTGGAATGGAACCACTCATTCAAAGGGTGTGGACATTATTAAGGCTGTTAATACATCCTGGAGGCCAAACTGGCCTTCAGCAAAACGGTGCCCATTTCCATCAGTACCTGCTGCTATTGGCCCGTGTTTAAGGTCTTGTCCTTTCTCCACATTCTCATGAACGATTATCAGTAGTGCCATGACTATGACCCTGAGAAGGAAAGCTCAGAAATGCAGATGATCTGTTCCTCTCCACCTTTCTTTCTACTGGAGGGAAAGCACAGGAGGTGGCTTCAGAATGGGGGCTGAGTCAGGAATTTACAGCACTGCCACCACCAAGGCAGTCTTAGGAGAGTGCCTCAGCTGTGAAAGAGAACCAGGGGCATGTAGCTAGCTGAAGACTGCAGAATCTTAGCCTGGGCATTGTGGGGTGTTCCTTCTCCAGCAAACTGGTGGATGATATGGATGACTCAGAGTCCTCTGGTCAAGAGTCTCAGCAGAGCCCAGTCTCTGAGATGGCAGACTATAAGATTAAGGTACCCGGGGCTGTAGGACTCCACACTTACACTTTGCACCTGGATCATTGCCCACCACTTCTCTTTGAGGTTCCTAAATGTAAGAATGCCGCACTGGTCCCAGTAACCCCCTTGTGTGACTGGGCAACTCTGTCGCTAAAGACGTATCATAATCCAACCTGCATTTTCCCTGCTACAATTTCAGCCTTTTCCTATCTTTTCTTGCACGTGCTTTAAGATCAAACAACTTTCTGACTGTGCCATTTATTAACTATATCAGTTAATTAGGCTGCTAACTATGCTCCTGCATATATATTAAATTAATGACTTAAAATATAGCCTTTTATTACTTTTCACAAGTCTATAAGTTGGCTGAATCGTTCTGCTGATTTGGTTTGGCTGGTCCTGGCTGGGCTCCCTCATGCACCTTGGAGTTGGCTGGAGTCTGACTGATCTAGGATGGATGGTCCACCTCTGCTTGTATGTTTCTTATCATTCAGTAGGATTGCTCAGGCTTGCTCACGTGATGGGGGCATAGTACCCACCACAAGAGAGGACAAGCAAGCCCTGATGCACAAGCACTTTTAAAACCTCTGCTTACATCAAATTTACTAATGTTCCACTGGTCAAAGCAAGTCGTGTGCCTATTTCAGAGTCAATGTGAGCAGGCACTACCAAAAGAAAATGACTACAGGCAAGCATAAAGATCTAGGGCCATTAGTACAATCAATTTATCACATTAGCTCTGTGACCTTGGACAATTTTCTTAACCTCTCTGAGCCCTAAGGACCATCACCTGTAAAAATGGAGTTTTTGAAGGATTCCACGCTATATGTAAAATGTCTGGCACATACTTAACTTCCACTATGTATTAATTTCCTTCTCCTTTCCACCATTTGGACTTTCTCTTTTTTCTTAAATATATTATTTATATGCATTACCTTCCACATTCAAAGCTTCAGCATGATGACACTAAACATTCTACCTGTGGCTCTTGTTGAATTTTGCTAACTCCTAACCTGTGCCCAGGAGAGGAGGCTCTCAATTAATTCCAGTGGTTGGGAATTGGGATACAAAGGGACTCAAGGAGTCTCCCCCTTCTTCTTCTTCCTGGGACTGTGCCGCTGAGAGATGATGTCTGGCTCTCTGATCCAGCTCCACTACCAAGAGGGAAATAGAATGGGTTAACATGTTTGTATTAACTGATGACTGAATAGAGGCAATGGGACGGGAAACCTCCATTTCCTAATTTAAAGGTGGCCTTGGGGGTAGGATAAGTATCCTGGCCTCCCCTTAGCTAATCGGGCTCCAGAAGAGACATTAATTGCAGCCAGTCCATCCTGCTGGGGAGACCCAAGGCTGCCAGCTCCCTTGCTGGGGACGGAATAGAATTTTAATTGGCTGTGAAAGCATCGTGGCAGGAGGTGCATGAAAGAGTTGATCCTCTCCCCCAAAGCAGGTGAGAGAGGCTTCAAGGGAAAGGCCCTGAGGAGGTGCATTGGCAGCAAAGACCTCACCCTCAGAGGCCATCCCGGCTGTGACACCACTGTCCCAGCACCAGGGCTGGACTCCAGCCAGGATCAAGGACTCTCACACAGTGTACTTGGAGTGGTCAGCACAGGAGCACCAAGCCCACAGACCTCCTCATCTCTGTACTTCCCCTGACTTTCATGAGAGAAGCACTTCGTACTTACTGTTAGCGTATCACCAAGAAAACCAGTACTGCCCACCTCAGAGAGCACTCCAAATATAAGCTTAGAAGTGGAAGTGTTAGTTTCTCAGTTTTGTCTGACTCTTTGAGACCCCATGGACTGTAACCCACCAGGCTCCTCTGTCCACGGAATTTTCCAGGCAAGATACTGGAGTGGGTTGCCATTTCCTTCTCCAGGGGCTCTTCCCCACCCAAGGATAGAATTTGGTTCTCCTGCATTCCAGGCAGATTCTTTACCATCTGAGCCACTAAGGAAGCCCAAATAAAAGTTTATCCACCCCCAGTCTGAGTGTGTCCATTTGTCATCCGTGTGGTTTGCGGCAATGGCACAGCATTCCTATACCACCCTTTCAGAGTAACGTTAGTATTTTTTCACTTAAATAAATTATCATGAGAATGTTTGGGAGGACAGCTTTGGTGGCGATGCGTGTGCTCTTTCTTTCATGGCAATTCCTACAACACACCTATGGGATGACATGTGGAGGTCAGTGGATGTGACTATGAAAAACAGAACAGTGTGAGTTTATTAGTACAGATGCACACGGATGCAGGGTATGGTTTAGGCGACTTTGGGGTAAGTTATTTAACCTCCCTGTACCTTACTTTCTTCATCACTAAAATGAGGGCAATAGTAGTACTTATCTACTTTCCCTGTTGGAAAGAATAATCAGATTTAAATGCTCAGAGATTCAATAAAAGTGTTTTCCTGATTATTTCTAGTGAAAGGGAGGTGGAGCTAGTCATTGACCCACTTGCGCTCTGTCGACCTAGTGGTGTAATAAACTTGTTGGTGAAAAGCAAAGCAGAAAAGCAAAAAATACACAAGCAGAATCAGAGCTTTCAGAAAACAATTTTGTGAGACAAGAAGTTGATAGAAATGCAGAATTTTGGGGAAACTATGCTGCATTAATACTTTAAAATGTAAAGGAATAAACATCACTTATAACTGCTATACAGTTTTATTGTGTATTTTGATTTTTGTTATCAAATTTTTATTGAAAGTTTATCACAGATTCAGTTATGGAGGAGAGATGCATTGAAGGAAACTGTTGAAAATGGAAATCTATAATTTATTAGGAAATGAAGACAGGCTTCCAGTTTCCAACTGACAAACACACAATTCAATTTCTACTCTCACTCCCCTCCCCTCTATTCACGCCTCCTATCTCTTCATTGGGAAATAAGGCATTTTTATGATTTAAGCTCAGAACATAGGGTTCCCTGGTGGCTCAGATGGTAAAGAGTCTGCCTACAGTGCAGGAGACTTGGGTTCGATCCCTGGGTTGGGAAGATCCTCTGGAGAAGGAAATGGCAACCCACTCCAGTATTCTTGCCTGAAAAATCCCATGGACGTAGGAGACTGGTGGGCTACAGTCCATGGGGTCGCACAGAGTCAGACGGACACGACTGAGTAACTTCATTTTACTTTCATAAGAATGAAAATAGAATAAAAGAGAAGACTAACACACAGCATCCGCTCTGAAATAGTGAGAACTTCATCTCCTTAAAGAGCATATGAAAGTCCTCGACTTTTGGGGAAAAGAACTGGAGGAAGATGGCATTGATTTGAGAAGGCAGAACAGGCTCTTGGAAATAGTCGCTTCCACCTCCAAACCTGGTCCCCAGATCACAACTGGGTGTCTGGACTCCTGTACCTGATCTCTCCCAACTTGGATCACTGATGGTTTGGGAAATCAGCAGGACAGCCACTTAAAGAAGTGACTGGTTGCACGAATCAGCTCACCCCTTCCAGGGACACTTTTTCTCACTTTTCTTACAGCTGCCGTATGTTGGCAGGGTCTCCGGATACTGAGCATGTTCTTTCTCTGGTATCCAAGGTACTGAAAAGCATGGCTAGGCTACTTATCTGTGGGTACAGTTACAGACAGCAGGCAAGCTAGTGCCCCAGAGAGTACTAATGCCCAAATTGGGTGCATCCCTATTGGTGAAAGAGATGAATAAGACGCTCTGGGATGAAAGCTTGGCTTTGGGTCCTGGCCCCTCCTCTTGCTGCTGGGCAAGTCTGTTTCTCATCGTTTAATTGGGGGTGGGGAGGCATTGGATTAAATAATCTCTACCAGTCACTGACAGTGTCTGACCTTTTAAGATTCTATAAGGGTTCTGTACATACAAAACAACTCAACATGAGGAGCCCTTTGTAACTGAAGTGAGTGCACTCCCTGGGCAGATGGAGAGGTATACTGGGAGTGGCAACCCTGATCACTGGAAGCTCCATGGCCATCTCAGAATCCTGAAGCAGAGAATCCAGAGACAGCCACTGATGGTTGTGCATCTGTAACGCAACAGAGGGAGAGACGTGTAGCCATGGAAATCCTCAGGGCACTGCATTGATCTGCTCCCTAGAGTGGAGAAGGATAGATTTCTATCGCTTTGACCCAAATTGTTTTTAAAGAGCATCTGATTCAATTCTTCATGGCCCATGTCATTCAGCAAGCTTCTTGTCTTTCTTTTGTCTGGCTTCTCAGCTATATAAGATCCTAGAACAAGCCCCATTGATGTGGGGACATAAGCACTCTAGGCATTGAAAAGGGGTGTCCTCCACTGTAAATATAAATCAGCTTTCTGATCTCTATCTTGGTTTTTTACAAGTTTTCTTGGCCCAAATTATGTCTTTTCAGAACATAATCACCCAGAGCGAAAGGTTGTTATATGAAGGTACTAGACTTTCCTCAGCCCAGTCTTGTAGGGGAGTGGGGAGTTGGGAGAGCCCCTCCCCTCCTCTTTCTGAACCTTCATCTGACGAAAGAGATGAATTATTCCTGAAATGTATATTGTGCAAGGTGAATGTTTATTTTTGTTTTTATTCTGTTGTTTATGTCTTTGATTTTTAAATTCTCATCAGCCAAGTCTGTCTTAGACAGTAGGACAGTGTGGAAAACATTCGTAGACTCCATGGAAACCATTCCACTCAGCAAGCAAGAGTGCTGTATGTGCCCCTTGTAATCATGCACCGGCCTCTCAATGACTGGGAGCTTACTATCTCACCCATGGTGTCTGCCCATTGCATTTTTTAATCAACTTTGCATTTGATTATGATATCATATGATGGCAGAATGAGCCATCACCTTTTTTAATTTTTAAATTTTAAGTTGGAGGATAATTGCTTTACAATGTTGCATTGGTTTCTGCCATTCAGCAACAATGTTCATGTGGTCATGGTGCCTTTTCCTTCACCTCTGCAACAATTCCCCATTACCTGTCCCACCTCCCTCTTCTGCAGTAAAACCCTATCCTTATTCACCATGAGCATCACCTTTCTTGCCCTGACTCTTTCCCTCAGGCAAAAATGCCACAGGCAAGGAAAATGGAGGAGAAGCAGAGAAGAATAGGGGAACGTAGACTGAAATAATCAGACCGGGAGATTGCATGCTTAGTCGCTCAGTTGTGTCTGACTCTTTGGGAACCCATGGATTGTAGCCTGCCAGGTTCCTCTGTCCAGCCTGTGAGGCTCCTCTGTCTAGGCTGCCAGGCTCCTCTGTCCAAGGGGATTCTTCGGGCATGAATACTGGAGTGGTTGCCATTTCCTTCTCCAGGGGATCTTCCCAACCCAGAGACAGAACCCACATCTCCTGTGTCTCCTGTATTGCAAGCTGAGCCAGCAGGAAAGCATTGGAAATTAGGAGCTGCTAAAAGATTCACAAAGGAATGGATGCATAGGCTCTTTATGGCCCCAGCCAAGCCAGCAAATATCCACATATAGAATCAAATTCTATGAGAAAGAGCTTCATTCCATGAATCTTTGGCCTATCACCTCTCAACCCAGAATTATCATAGACCCATATGAAAACTGAGCAACTTGTGCTGGGGGGTTGCCCTACATGGTGCAGTCATGTGGAAGGAATCAAGGGCTGGGCACTGCCAAACATCTCCCTATACTCATCCCTTTTCTCAACCCTTTTCCTTTTGCCTTAATCCCTCCAGGAATGGCACAGTGTAAGTCCTAGGGAATGAAGAGACAGGGGGACAATGCCATCTTATTCTGGCACCCCCTGTATCCAAATACTCCTTTCATCCCAACACATCTGCTCAACCACATCCCACTGTTCTTTCACCTAAACACTTTTCATGATTGTCATTATTGTTATAGACATTGTAAAGATGGTTTTGATTTTACCATTGGCACCCCAAGGACATTTTGCTTCTGCATTTATGAATGCACAGTTTTCAAAAATTATTTATTTTTAATTGGAGGATAATTGCTTTACAGTATTGTGCTGGTTTCTGCCATATATGAATATGAATCAACCATAGATACATGCACATCCCCTCCCTCTTTAACGTCCCTCCCACCTCCCACCCCATCCCACCCCTCTCGGTTGTCACAGAGCATCACATATGAGCTCCCTGTATCATAAAGCAAATTTCCACTGGCTATCTAGTTTTCCATACAGTAATGTACATGTTTCCAAGCTACTCTCTCAATTCATCCTGCCCTCTCCTTCCCCCCACTGTGTCCACAAGCCTGTTTTCTATGTCTGTGCCTCCATTGCTTCCCTGCAGATATATTCATTAGTACCATCTTTCTAAATTCCATATATATGCATTAATATATGATAATAAATGCACAGTTTTAATGAGAGATGTATATGCATCGATAAACTCTTTGAAAATGTGTTTTCCAAAGAGAAGTCCATTTAATTTTTGATTAATCTTTTTAAATATAGAACAGTTAAACTATTTCCACTTTTTTCTATTTCTCATTTAATGTTATTGAGACTTTTCATGGGGATTAATGTTTTTATAAGTAAAATATGTGTTAACCATTTGATTAATGGATCTGGTTTGGGTCCATATTAAAATTCACTAATTATAGCTTTTGTTGTTGAAAATTTTATTCTGTGGCCTTTATAATCCTTCCAAATTTAATTTTTTTCTGGATCAAAGTTTGCAGATCTGAATTTTGTTAACAAGCTGTGAGTGTTCTGCCAGGTTTTAATAAATTATAAATTTTATGGAAAGCAGTTTTTTTAGCCACTCTACTTTTTCTTACAATGACTGTTTCAAAATGCCATCAGGGTGAAGACGTCCTGCCACATCAGAGCAAGAGTACTTTATTAACTGCCTGGTGCATGTGGACATCAAATAAATGTGATTTCCTTTAAGCCTACAAGAGTGCTGAGAGGTAAGTATTATTATCCCCATTTATAGATGAGTGAACAGAGGCAAGGAGTAATGAGGGCATGCACCCAATGTCACGCAGTGATTATGTGATGCACCTGGGAATTGAACACTCAACTTTTGGATGTCAAAAGCTTTTATTTTTTTTTTTTTTTCCTACCGTATCACATTGTCTCTCTCTTCATTCATAATTGCAGTGTCCACTGGCTGAACGAATACCCCATGACACCTTTTAGGCTCTGGCTTATTTCTTGTTTTCTCTCTCTCATATACCCACCCTGCTGACAAAGCACTCCAAACTGCCATCTGACTTCAGGCCTCACCCCACCCCAGGCAGTGTGACTCTCTTGCTCTCCTCTTGAGTAGATGGGTCCCACAGCCATCCCAAGGGACCCTTCCATTGGCAGCACCTTGCAGGGCTCCTCAGCCTCCAGGATCTTATACCTGATGATCTGAGGTGGAGCTGGCATAATAACAACAGAAATAAAGTGCACAGTAAAGGTAATGCAGTTGAATCATCCCCAAACCATCCCTACCCTGGCCCCTGGAAAAACTGTCTTCCATGAAACTGGCCCCTGGTGCCAGAAAGGTTGGGGACCACTGCCTTAGAAGATCCTCAAAGTGTCACTTCAGTGTGTGCCTGCGAGGTCCAGCTGGAAACCTGAATGAGGTGGCTCTGGGGTGTGTGCGTGTGTGTGTGTCCACCCAGGGCAGAGGAGCTGGCTGCTGCTCACAGTGACTCATGGGGGCTCGACCATCAGGCTGGACGGATCCATCAGCAAACTGTCTCAGTTAGTCAGGAAGAGTGTGTCTTTTCAGTGGAATACATCCAGACGGTTTCCTTTTTTTTTTTTTTAAACAACAAATTATGGGGGGATGGGAAGGAAAGGAAATGGAGGGAAAGGGGGAGCGAGAGGGGCTTCTATTTTTAAAGCTTTGCCAGGCATTAGTTCTGTGGAAGTTTCTGTGAGGAAGGAAGAAGGGAAGAGAAGATGGGAGAGAGTAATGGATAGCTGACAGGAAGGGTAAGGTCTAAAACAGTGGTTTTTAAACATTCTTTAAGTAGCCGGAACATTTTCCTCTAAGGTATCCTAGGAGGTATGCCAATATTTGAAACAAATAAAAGGGGAGCTGTGTGAATTGACAGGAGAGTGGACACTTCCAGATCCGCACAGTACACAGCGACCCCTGAGATAGCTCTACCAAAAACAGGTTGAAGCCCTTTGTTGAGCAGGGTGTAGGAAGAAGACCACATTTCCCTGTATTCATTTGCTGATTCACTCATCCATCCAGTCATTCAAATATTTACTGATGTCTGCAAGTGCCACACAAGATCCTAGGGAACGCTGCAGCAAATAAAATAGACCCTGGTTGCTATTTATGGTCTAGAGGGGAGACAAACATTTGCAAAATAATCACATGCTGCTGCTGCTGCTGCTGCTGCTGCTAAGTCACTTCAGTCGTGTCCAACTCTGTGCAACCCCATAGACGGCAACCCACCAGGCTTCTCCGTCCCTGGGATTCTCCAGGCAAGGACACTGGAGTAGGTTGCCATTTTCTTCTCCAATGCATGAAAGTGAAAAGTGAAAGTGAAGTCGCTCAGTAAGTGTCTGACTCTTCGTGACCCCATGGACTGCAGCCTACCAGGCTCCTCTGCCCATGGGATTTTCCAGGCAAGAGTACTGGAGTGGGTTACTAATCTCATTCATGAAGGCTCCACCCTAATTCAATTCCCAAAGGCCTCACCTCCTATTACCATCACAGTGGGGCTAGGATTTCAACATGAACTTTTTGGGGAAACAAACATTCAGTTTCTAGCACTAGCTGTAATGATATTTTTTTCTGTACATGGAACTGAACCTCTCAGTTCCTCAGTGTTTGTAGCTGCAAAGTGAATAGTACCTAACTCCCTGGGTCATGGTGAGTATTACATGAGTTATACACAGAAAGCATTTGGAAAAGCACTTGGCACATAGTAGATCACAAATAAGAACTAGATAATATTAATAATTTGTCTCACATATGATGGAAGGGTGAAAGGAGTTGACGGTGTCAGTGAGCCATGGATGCTACACAGTGTTTCCAGAAGTCCTAAGAAAATAGGTTGGTCTATAACCCCTAGGATAAGAGTACATAGTCTTTGAAGCCCAAAGAGTCTTGATTTGAATCCCACTCTTCCGAGGCTGGGTGACCTTAAGCAAGTTACCTTAGTGGGGGTTTCGTTGTCTGCCTAATAGCATTGATGGTGAAGATCATGGCATCCAGTGCCATCACTTCATGGCAAATAGATGATAAAAAAGTGGAAACTGTGTCAGATTTTATTCTTGGGCTCCAAGATCACTGCATACAGTGACTGCAGTCACAAAATTAGAAGAAAAGTTATGACGAACCTAAACAGCATATTAAAAAGCAGAGACATCATTTTGCCAACAAAGGTCTTCTAGTCAAAGCTATGGTTTTTCTAGGAGTCATGTATGGATGTGAGAGCTGGACCACAAAGAAGGTTGAGCACCTGAGAATTTACACTTTCAAATGGTGGTGCTGGAGAAGACTTTTGAGAGTCCCTTGGACAGCAAGGAGATCAAACCGGTCAATCCTAAAGGAAATCAGTCCTGAATATACATTGGCAGGACTGATGCTGAAGCTGAAGCTCCAATACTTTGGCCACCTAATGCGAAGAGCCGACTCACTGGAAAAGACCTTGATGCTGGGAAGATTGAGGGCAGGAGAAGGGAGCGACAGAGGACGAGATGGTTGCATGGCATCTTCAACTCAATGGACATGAGTTTGAGCAGACTCTGGGAGACAGTGAAGGACAGGGAGGCCTGGCATGCTCTAGTACATGGGGTTGCAAAGAGTTTAACACGACTTAGTGACTGAACAACAAAAACAACAAAGGTGACCTGGTTGTCACAAAGTGGGGACCAGGCTCGTGTCGGTTTCCTGTCCTACCACGTGGCCCTGCTCTGGTGTAAGCAATGCCTGAGCCCATTATCAGAGTTTTTCACATGAGGTTTGGCGGTGTGCAGACAAGGTGGGGCTACAGGAATGTTGAGCCTCCAGCTCAGGATGTGAAACATGCAGGTGTAGGTGACCCTTAGGCTGGGAGGCTCCTGACAGTAGCTGCTCTCTCGGTGACATCACCGGTGCCTCATTATGTGATCTGTCTGTCTCTGAGTGCAAGGCACTTAGTGCTCTTTCCAGGGAAGGATGTTCATAAGAATTAATAATCACTAATACTGACCTGAGTGAACCATCATTGGGGTCTATAGATATTACAACTCTTCAGCAGAAATGCACCAGAAATAAGAAGGAGAAGATAAACGATGGCATGGCTTTGTGAGCAGATCCCACTGGGGAAATTGAGGCAAACCCTGAAAAGTCTGTAACCATCACAGCATCTGGGGCCCATTTGCAGGGCTCCAGCCTGGCTCCTCAGAACCTGAGGTCTCTGGAAGTGTGACCCAAAGCCTTTGTGTACTCCATCTCTACCCAAACGTCATTCAGAGCAGCTCTATTTTAGTCTGCTTTATATATTGGGGTTTCACAAATTTCATTTGAAAATGAAGTTCTGCTGATAAAAATGTTAAACACAGAAATCAGGTTTTTGTTAGATGCTAATTTATTTCCCACTTTGGATTTTCCTGTTCTGTGGGAGGGTCATTTAAAAGTTTGCAAACACAAAAAGTAGTAATGATGCTTTCTTGTATTTTCATATCACGTACGAGTTTGCTGTGCCATTAATCATGTTTCTTATCTGATTCTCACAATAGCTCAGCAAGATACTCAGAGCAAGACTTATTTCTCATTTGCAGGTGAGGAGAATGGGATTAAGGGCTCTGGAAATTTCCCAAGGAAATGAAAATCTGTTTGGGAACAGACTCTATCAGACCCAGGCTGGTGATGTCAGTGATTCTAATCAAAGAGCCAGCAATTTTTTGGTGCTTACTTTTGTCAGTTCCTAGGCTAAGAACTCCAGATATTCTCTCTCTTCGTTCTCACAATGACCCTAGGAGGCATGTAATATTATCAGTAAATTGAGGTTGTGCATCATTAAGCAACTTGCTAAGGGTCACATTGCTAACAGTTTATGCATTGAACTTGAATCCGAACATGAGAAAGTAATTAAACAAATCCAAATTAAGGGATAGTCTGCAAGTAAACAACTGGCCTGGACTCTTCACTCTTCAAAAATGTCAATATCCTGAATGATAGACAAAGCTAGGGGAGCTGGATTAAAAAAAATCAGCTTAGAGAATTAAGGGGACAATCGAGGTTATTAGCTTTCAGCATTGTATCAATTCTAATTTCTGGTGTGATAATTATATTGTACTTACATAGGGGAATATGCTTGTACTTAGGAAGTTCATAAAGAAATATTTATGGGTCTGCAACTTACTCTCAAATGGCTTACAGAAGTTTTTTGATAGCTAGCTTGCTAAATAAGATGGTTAGATGGGCCTCAGTGATTCAGTGGACATGAGTTTGAGCAAAGTCCAGGAGATGGTGAAGGACAGGGAAGCCTGGTGTGCTGCAGTCCTTGGGGATGTAGAGTCAGACACAGCTTAGTGACTGAACAACAGGAGCAGCTTGCTGGAGATAGTTGGATGTAGAGATAGATATATCTAGATAGATAGATAGATTGTGTGTGTGTGTGTGTGTGTGTGTGTGTGTGTGTGTGTCTACCTATCTGCCATATCTATCAGTTCACTTCAGTCACTCAGTCATGTCTGACTTCTGCGACCCAGTGAATTGCAGCACGCCCGGCCTCCCTGTCCATCACCAACTCCCATAGCTTACTCAAACTCATGTCCATTGAGTCGGTGACGCCATCCAGCCATTTCATCCTCTGTCGTCCCCTTCTCCTCTTGCCTTCAATCTTTCCCAGCATCGGGGTCTTCTCCAATGAGTCAATTCTTCGCATGAGGTGGCCAAAGTATTGGAGTTCGAAGTTGAGGAAAACTTTTTTAAAGACAAAGAAGGCCTGTGGAGCTCCTGTTGCTGGATTCCAGGGCTTGCTCCCTAGAACAGCCACAGAAACTGGTTTCCTGAAGGCCAGTGATGGACGTGCATAAGCCAGGATGGGACAGGAGAGCCCTCCAGTGTACCCAGTCCTGCCTACACCTGGCCTACGTTCTGCTTCCCAAACCTTCATTCTACCTTCCCACTAAGCACTATGCTTCCCAGAGTTTGTCCCTGACAGCCCCCAGAAGAGGATCTTGCAGGTTGACAGAGGAGCCCAGCTCTGACGTTTGCATACTGCCCAGACAGTTATATATCATTCATAGCTCATTAACCTGAGCTAAAAAAAGAAAGGACTCAGCATAGTCAGCTGCTAATCCTCAGGACACTGATTTGGTTCAGGTTATACAACCTGCTTTGCCACTCCCGGTCTCCCATTCCCAACTTCCCCTACCTCTTTCTTGGAGAAGGGTACAGACACACAAACCTATCATGGTTGTTTTTAATGTTTCCTCCTTGTGCATGGCAGGGGCAAAGTATTTGGAGAGGGAAGAGAATAGTAACCATGGTCAAAGTAAAGTCTCAGGACTATTTGTGGACTTCCATTTCCTGTCTCTTGATCCATCCTCCTCCCATCCCCATAAGCATAAAAAATGAAGGGCTGATTCTAATGGCAGCATATCTTTACAAAGCATCTGGTTTTGAAGATCCCATGGCACTTTACAGATGGTTTCTGGAAAACCTAATTAAGCCTCACAGCGTGTCTGTGAAGGAAGAGGTTTTGATCTAAATCTACCCTGAAGATGGCACAGAACAAGAAGGATGGAAATTATAGCGGAAGGAATTCAAGCTGGAAGAGAGGTAGAATTACCAGATGGTGTGGACATAAAATAGATTTCCATGGCAGCTGATACATCTTTTTCCAAAATATTTTTAAAATAGGAGAGCACTCCTTATACTGGACATAGGCCATTTTACATATCCTGCTCAACCCAGAAGTCCATATAAGGCTGAATTCCCTCCACCACATCTAATTTCAGGTGTGTACATATAATCCAGCCTAATCAATTAGTGGATTACCTTGGGCACAGTGATTGGTTTAGGAATAGGTCACATGACCTAAATCATCTAAGGAGGTCTTCTTAAGGATTTTATGTAAGTTTTGGAGGAAGGCACCATCTTAGTCTGAATTCATGAATTGTAAGTGTAACTCTAGGCTGTTGAACACCATCTTGCTTCCACATGAAGAGGCCTGTGTCATGATGTAGCCAGACTCAGCTACATGGATCAAGGATGGAATTTGAAATCAGATTGTACCTGCCATTTTTTTCTGAGCTTCCTGTGTCTCTAATATATATGAGACATTAAAGAAACTTGAAGACAGTTTTTGCATAATCTGAATTATTTGGAAAGATGAGTTAGCACTTCTTCCAGTTTTGTACCTGCCATTAAATGATTTCAATCAGCTTATGAATACCATGGAAATTGGAAAATGTTTACTGGTATTAAATTTTCAAGAGCAATTGACATTGCTAGTTGGGTAGCTGTGGTTTTAGCCATGCTGCACCCAGTTCCATTCATTTTGGCTTGCCTGATTTGGGGCTAATACACTTTTTATTTTGCCTGATACAATTTCAGTTGGCTTTTTGTCACTTACAACCAAGAGTGCAAATGGAGCTATAGCTCCATTTCTCTCATTTCCAAGCCCCATCCCATCGCATCCACAGACCCATACCACTTGTCTCAAATGGCTTTGGGGACTTTCTGCTTGGAATTGAGGAACTGGCAGGGAGAGGGTAGAACTACCAAGTGATTCCCAGTACTCTCCTTGGCATTTTATGATGGGCAAAGCATAGCATCATTTGCTTAGATGAGACCATAGATGGCACCTGACCAGCATAACCACTCAAGGAATGCCAGAGCCCTCTCAACTTTGCTACCATCTGGGCACTTAGCCATGACCTCAGTAATGAATATCCCTTCTTGCTGAGACTGTCCTTTTCACTTTTGGGGCAGCTCCAATCATTAGACAGTTCTTTCTTAAGGTGAACTCAGATATCTTTGTCAGTTATTTCCAATCACTGGTCTTGCTTTCTGGGGTGACAGAATAATTTTTTCCCTTTGCATCATGATAACCTTCTGGTACTTATGGGCAACCCATCTAGCTTCCTAATCCTACCTATGTATCCTAGCCATTTTTCATGTCCTGTGATTTCAAGTGCCTTCTCACGTCACACTTTTATTAACTCCCTTCTGGAAGTATAAGCTTTAAAAGCTTTATCTTGTACCTAAGAGGTATTAAGCTGACAAGAGAGGTCTATAGGAAGTTCTTACTTCACTTTTCTGGATTTCACACTTAAATGAATGTAGTCCAAGACCAAGTTAGCATCACCAAGGGATAGGAAGGGAGAAGAGAGGGGAAGACTTCTTAAAAATAAAAATGTAACAGGTTCAATCCCTGAGTCAGAAAGATCCCCTGGAGTAGGAAATGGCAACCCACTCCAGTATTCTTGCCTGGAAAATTCCATGGAGAGAGGAGCCTGGAGATCTGCAGTCCACGGGTTGCAAAGAGTCAGATATGCCTGAACATGCATGCATAATAGATTATAAGGAATTTGGAATATATTAGGAGCAGCTGAGCAGAGATACCGCATGTCCAAGGTAAGGAGCAGTGGCTGTACTTTGCTGGAGCAGCTGTGAAGAGATACTCCATGTCCAAGGTAAGAGAAACCCCAGTAAGATGGTAGGTGCTGAGAGAGGGCATCAGAGGGCAGACACACTGAAATCACCGCTTAATGTATGTTACCAAAAATAAATATATCTACCCCAGACTAGATGTAGTATTTTTTGTATAATTGGATTTCCTAATACTGATATTTGTCATCTTCACAGAAAGTGTATTGGTTTTTTTTTTTTTTTTTTTTAAAGAAAGTGTATTTGAAAATAAAGTCAGATGGAAAATTCAAAAAAAAAAAAAAAGAAAACCAGCCAATCTGATCATATGGACCACAGCTTTGTCTAACTCAATGAAACTAAGCCATGCCCTGTAGGGCCACCCAAGATGGACAAGTCATGGTGGAGAGGTCTGACAGAATGTGGTTCACTGGAGAATGGAATGGCAAACCATTTCAGTGTTCTTGCCTTGAGAACCCCATGAACAGTATGAAATGGCAAAAAGATAGGACACTGAAAGATGAACTCTCCAAGTTGGTAGGTGCCCAATATGCTACTGGAGATCAGCGGAGAAATAACTCGAGAAAGAATGAAGAGATGGAGCCAAAGCAAAACCAACACCCAGTTGTGGATGTGACTGGTGATAGAAGCAAGGTCCAATGCTGTAAAGAGCACTATTGCATAGGAACCTGGAATGTCAGGTCCATGAATCAAGGCAAATTGGAAGTGGTCAAACAAGAGATGGCAAGAGTGAACGTTGACATTCTAGGAATCAGCAAACTAAAATGGACTGGAATGGGTGAATTTAACTCAGATAACCATTATATCTACTATTGTGGGCAGGAATCCCTTAGAAGAAATGGAGTAGCCATCACAGTCGACAAAAGAGTCCAAAATGCAGTACTTGGATGCAATCTCAAAAATGACAGAATGATCTCTGTTCGTTTCCAAAGCAAACCATTCAATATCACAGTAATCCAAGTCTATGCCCCGACCAGTAATGCTGAAGAAGCTGAAGTTGAATGGTTCTCTGAAGACCTACAAGACCTTTTAGAACTAACACCCCAAAAGGATGTCTTTTTCATTATAGGGGACTGGAATGTAAAAGTAGGAAGTCAAGAAACACCTGGAGTAACAGGCAAATTTGGCTTTAGAGTACAGAATGAAGCAGGGCAAATGCTAATAGAGTTTTGCCAAGAGAATGCACTGGTCATGGCAAACACTTTCTTCCAAAACACAAGACTCTACACAAGGACATCACCAGATGGCCAACACCGAAATCAGATTGATTATATTCTTTGCAGCCAAAGATGGAGAAGCTCTATACACTCAGCAAAAACAAGACCAGGAGCTGACTGTGGCTTAGATCGTGAACTCCTAATTGCCAAATTCAGACTTAAATTGAAGGAAGTGGGGAAAACCACTAGACCATTCAGGTATGAACTAAATCAAATCCCTTATGATTATACAGTGGAAGTGAGAAATAGATTTAAGGGCCTAGATCTGATAGACAGAGTGCCTGATGAACTATGGATGGAGGTTCATGACACTGTACAGGAGACAGGGATCAAGAGCATCCCCAAGAAAAAGAAATGCAAAAAAAAAAAAAAAAAAAATGGCTGTCTGAGGAGGCCTTACAAATAGTTGTGAAAAGAAGAGAAGCGAAAAGCAAAAGAGAAAAGAAAGATACACCCATTTGATTGCAGAGTTCCAAAGAATAGCAAGGAGAGATAAGAAAGCCTTCCTCAGCAATCAATGCAAAGAAATAGAGGAAAACAACAGAATGGGAAAGACTAGAGATCTCTTCAAGAAAATTAGAGATACCAAGGGAACATTTCATGCAAAGATGGGCTCAATAAAGGACAGAAATGGTATGTACCTAACAGAAGCAGAAGATATTAAGAAGAGGTGGCAAAAATACACAGAAGAACTGTACAAAAAAAGATCTTCATGACCAAGATAATCACGATGGTGTGACCACTTACCTAGAGCCAGACATCCTGGAATGTGAAGTCAAGTGGGCCTTAGGAAGCATCACCACGAACAAAGCTAGTGGAGGTGATGGAATTCCAGTTGAGCTATTTCAAATCCTGAAAGATGATGCTATGAAAGTGCTGCACTCAATATGTCAGCAAATTTGGAAAACTCAGCAGTGGCCACAGGACTGGAAAAGGTCAGTTTTCATTCTAATCCCAAAGAAAGGCAATGCCAAAGAATTCTCAAACTACTGCACAATTGCACTCATCTCACACACTAGTAAAGCAATGCTCAAAATTCTCCAAGACAGGCTTCAGCAATACATGAACCATGAACTTCCAGATGTTCAAGCTGGATTCAGAAAAGGCAGAGGAACCAAAGATCAAATTGCCAACATCCGCTGGATCATGGAAAAAGCAAGAGAGTTCCAGAAAAACATCTATTTATGCTTTATTGACTACGCCAAAGCTTTTGACTGTGTGGATCACAACAGACTGTGGAAAATTCTGAAAGAGATGGGAATACCAGATCACCTGACCTGCCTCTTGAGAAATCTGTATGCAGGTCAGGAAGCAACAGTTAGAACTGGACATGGAACAACAGACTGGTTCCAAATAGGAAAAGGAGTACGTCAAGGCTGTATATTGTCACCCTGTTTATTTAACTTATATGCAGAGTACATCATGAGAAATGCTGGGCTGGAAGAAACATAAGCTGGAATCAAGACTGCCGGGAGAAATATCAATAACCTCAGATGTGCAGATGACACCACCCTTATGGCAGAAAGTGAAGAAGAACTAAAGAGCTTCCTGATGAAAGTGAAAGAGGAGAGTGAAAAGTTGGCTTAAAACTCAACATTCGAAAAACTAAGATCATGGCATCCGGTCCCATCACTTCATGGCAAATAGATGGGGAAACAGTGGAAACAGTGTCAGACTTTATTTTTCTGGGCTCCAAAATCACTGCAGATGGTGATTGCAGGCATGAGATTAAAAGACACTTACTCCTTGGAAGGAAAGTTATGACCAACCTAGACAGCATATTAAAAAGCAGAGACATTACTTTGTCAACAAAGGTCTGTCTAGTCAAGGCTATGGTTTTTCCAGTAGTCACGTATGGATGTGAGAGTTGGACTGTGAAGAAAGCTGAGCACCAAAGAATTGATGCTTTTGAACTGTGGTATTAGAGAAGACTCTTGAGAGTCCCTTGGACTGCAAGGAGATCCAACCAGTCCATCCTAAAGGAGATCAATCCTGGGTGTTCATTGGAAGGACTGATGCTGAAGCTGAAACTCCAATATTTTGGCCACCTAATGAAAAGATTAGACTCATTTGAAAAGACCCTGATGCTGGGAAAGATTGAGGGCAGGAGGAGAAGGGGACGACAGAGGATGAGATGGTTGGATGTCATCACCAACTCAGTGGGTGTGAGTTTGGGTAAGCTCCAGGAGTTGGTGATGGACAGGGAGGCCTGGTGTGCATGGGGTCACAAAGAGTCAGAGACGACTGAGCAACTGAATTGAACTGAAGGAAGGAAAATATTTCCTGTAGCCCAAACACCTAGAGATAACTAATGCTAACACTTTATCATCTCTAGTCTAATCTTTTTCTTATAAAAAGTTAATTTAAAAATAAAATTTGAAATCAAACTCTGGATACTTATTAGTTTCAGGAATATAGCCTATGTCATTAATTAAGCCACAGTAATATTATTGATAATGATTTCATAATAATCCATACTGTGGCTGAACTTCCAGTGTTTTTCATGTCTTTATTGTCAAACAATTTTTCTCATTTTCGTTTTAATAAACAAGCACATGATAAGCATTTTTAGTAGAGTTTTCTAAGAGTAAGATTAAGGGACAGTAGGGTATGGACATTTGTAAGATTCTTGTTTCTTTCTGGCAAATTCCATTCCAGAAACATCCTCTCCATTCATTTTTCTATCCGTATAAAGTACTTGCCTTACCACATTCTGCTCAGCGTTACTTATAATTTCTTACATTGTGATGAGTTTATTAGGAATAAATAATATCTAATTGTGGTTTTAAGTTACATCCTTTGATTATCTGTAAAGTTGACTTTTTAAGGTTTAATGAAAATTTTTAAGTGGAGTAAAACTGATTCCTCTTTTGTGCCTTTCCCATTGTTTTTAGAGGCAAATTGTATCTAATTGCTTTTTAGAGTCACAGTCCCTTGATGATTAGTAAAGCTGGACATTTTTAGGCTCACTAAAATGGTTTTTGAACGGAGTAACATCAGTTCCTTTGTAACTTCTTTCATTATTTTATGCCTAGTGTGTTACTTTTAAATAGGAAAAAAATACGGATATAAAACTTTAAAACTTGCAGCCTCCCTAGGCCTGACTGTACGATGGCTGCAGCTACTTCACAGGTGGCTTAGGAGGAGCAATGGCAGGTGACAGAAGGTGGCCCTTGAAGATTTTAAAAGGAACCTAAGTGAGGGCTGCCAGCTTCCTCTTTCTACTGTCTCTAACTCTCCATTCCTCTCGTTTTCATTCACTGCTGTTATACGTGATCCCTGGATATGGAAAGGATGTAGAGACATCCAGGGTTTCTCAGGGTTGTAGGGGGAGCATAGATTTTTCAGGACTTCCGAAGGCTGATGTGAATATTGTATGAAACACATCAAAGATATCTGATTCCCCTGCCATTTAAATGATTTGAATCAGCCAGTAAATACCATTAATTAAGGATCCTCTCTAGGCTGAGCCTTGAAATAAGCATTATGGGAAGCACTTAGGGTTCAGGCAATAACAGAAAAAGGGAAGTCATTGCAGAGAGAGGAGACAATGGGGCTGGAAATCGCAATTAGGAGAGCCATTGACTCTAGCCCTCCCACATCCCAGGCTTCGTTTCCCAGTGGCAAACGAAACAGGGACTATAAGAAAACTAGTCCACACGGGGAACTATACTCAATATCCTGTGATAAACCACAATGGAAGAGAATATGAAAAAGTGTATATAACAGAGTCACTGCTTTACAGCAGTAATGAACACAACACTGTAATTCAACTTTACTTCAATAACAAATAAATTTATAAAAGAGAGAACTGGGGCCTTCCTTGGTGGTCCAGTGGTTAAGACTGCGCTCCCAATGCAGAGGGTCCGGGGTTCGATCCCTGATCAGGGAACCAAAATTCCACATACCGCAACTAAGCCCTCGAGCTAAAACTAGAGACACCCACAAATGGAAATGAAGACCCAGTGCAGCCAAAATAAAAAAAGAGAGAGAGAGAACTAGTCTGTAGTATAGTTGTGTGTTGTAACCACAAGATAACTATTTGGAAACACTTAAATTAGAGTTCTAGTTCACACGTTATACCAAAATAAATTCTAGATGAATTTAACATTTAACAAGTTTTCACAAATATCTTTTGTACATCTACTATGTGCCAGACCCTAAGCAAGGTGCTGGGAATACAAAACAGACCTATGATTTCTGCCCTTCACAGAATTTACAGTCTAGTTGCAAATATTGCCTAAGCAGACAAATAAGGGGCTTCCCTGGTGGCTCAGCAGTAAAGAATCCACCTGCAATGCAGGAGCTTCAGGAGACTTGGGTTCAATCCTGGGATCAGGATGATCCCCTGGAAGAGGGAATGGCAATACACTCCAGTATTCTTGCCTGGGAAATCCTATGGACAGAGGAGCTTGGCGGGCTACAGTCCATGGGGTTGCAAAGAGTCAGATATGACTGAGCATGCATACACCACACTGTTGCAAAGCTGTCTGAAATGACATGGCACAAGTGCACACACAAATAGACAAATAAAATACATAACTGCAATTCTTGATAAAACTTATGAAGGAAAATCACAGCTTTCTAAGAGAAAGATGAATGGGGATTGGGAGAAGTTATGTAACCAGGAAAGGCTCCCTGAAGTAGTATTTATCTGAGACTTGAGAAGTGAGAAGACACCACCCAGCTTCAGGGTGGAAGATCATTCCCTCCAGGCTGAGAGAACAGCAGAAGACCATGGAATCTAGTATAAACACAATTCCTGTGCCTGACACACAGTGAGGCCAAACAAGCTGGAGCAGAGAAAGGTTTATTGCAGGGCCATGGGAGGAAATGAGGTGGCTCATATACTATACAGTCCATGGGATTTTCCAGGTGAGAATATTGGAGTGGATTGCCATGCCCTTCTCCAGGGGATCTTCCCAACCCAGGGATAGAACCCAGGTCTCCCGCATTGCAGGCGGATTCTTTACCATCTGAACCACCAGGGAGATGGGCCAAGCTCCCCAAAGGTTTCAGCAGAGCATTTTCAAAAACCAGATGGGGGATGGGGAGGGTCACCGGGTACAAGATTGGATCATGCACAATTGTCACTTGGCTGGGGTGAGGGAACAGGATGGTGTCATGGGGGTGAACTTTATTAGTCCTCAAGCTCCAGGAGGCCTGAGGCTATGTGCTCAGAGTCATCAAGTAGCTAACCTCTTCTGTTTGGTAGGGGGTTTTCACATCTGCAACACAATTCAGGAAAAGTGCATCAAATACATTGTCTGGGTACTTTCAGAGAGAAGCTAAAGCAGAAGAGATTGGGGAAGGGCCTGTTCTGGGAAGGCCCCCTAGAATCCTGCTGGGTTACACTAGAACATGCAAGAAGAAAATACAGATCCATATTTTTATAACCATGGAACAGAGAAGGCCTTTCTAAATGCAGTTCCAAAAAAGCTGGGACCACAGAAGTTAGTCAAAAATTTTAACTACTTCATGGCAGAAACCACATAAACTTAAAGATAAGAGGTAAGCAAGGCAAAATAGTTATAACTTGTATGACAGTAAGTTATTATCTTTACAGTATATGCATGAGTGCTCAGTCGTGTCTTAACTCTTTGAGACCCTATTGTCAGGGGAGTGTGCAATTTCCTCGGTTCGTCTCCCTGCAGCAAAGATTTGAAACAGCAGACCAGTGTTACAGTTCAGTTACAGCTCAGTTTTATTTGGCAAGCCAAGGAAAATATATCCTCAAGGTGTGAGGGTGGGCCAACCCAAAAGAAGAGCCCTCAATCTGTCTTGCCTTCCTCCTTTTATACATTTGTTTCCTCTGCCACACCCTCTCCAGCCCCCAGCCTGCCCCATGTAAATTGGGCTAGCCAGGAGGGCTGTTTCACCTGAGGTTTTCACTCCGGTCCTCGGATTTTCTTTTATTCCCTTTTCACAGGCTTTTTCCTTTCTTTGTCTTTTAGTCACCGCCATTTTGGACTCCTTTTTCCTATTCTACCTACCTAATACTATGGACTATAGCCTGCTAGGTTCCTCTGTCCATGGGATTTCCCAGGCAAGAGTACTGGAGCAAGTTGCCATTTCTTCTTCCAGGGGATTTTCTCAACTCAGAGATTGAACCCACGTCTCCTGCATTGGCTGGTGGATTCTTTACCACTGAGCCACTTGGAAAGCCCTCTTTACTGTATAGAAAGTAAATATAAGAAAGGTTGCTGCTGCTACTGCTGCTAAGTCACTACAGTCGTGTCCGACTGTGTGCGACCCCATAGACGGCAGCCCACCAGGCTCCCCCGTCCCTGGGATTCTCCAGGCAAGAACGCTGGAGTGGGTTGCCATTTCCTTCTCCAATGCATGAAAGTGAAAAGTGAAAGGGAAGTCACTCAGTCGTGTCCGACTCTTAGCAACCCCATGGACTGCAGCCTACCAGGCTCCTCCATCCATGGGATTTTCCAGGCAAGAGTACCGGAGTGGGGTGCCATTGCCTTCTCTGATAAGAAAGGTTAACACCCCCCAAAGATGAGGGGGGAAATTCAAGTAAATTCACAAAACAAGAAACACAAGTGGCCACTAAACATAGGAAGAAATGTTAAACTCCTCTTATAAAAAGAAAAAGGCACATAAAAATGATTGTAAGGGAGCATTTTTCACTCATGAAATTGGCAAAGATTGTAATCCCCAGAACTGAGAAAGGTAATGGGAAGCAGGTTCTCTATTTCCTGCTGGTAGGAATGTACACTGGTTTAATTTTTCTAGGGAACAGAGAGCAAGTCTGCCTACTCTTAAACTCAGCAATTCCACTTCTAGGAATTTATCATCAGGAAACATTGAGTTCTGCAGAAAGGTTTGACTATGAGACTGTTCATTATAATTTATTCCATCATGATTAAAATCAGAGGTGACCTCAGTAGGGTCATTCATGTAATGGACTACAGTGATGGCATTAAGAATGAGTCTATTAAATATATATTTAGACATGGAAATGTGTTCAAGATGTTAAGTAAAAACCGTAGATTGCAAAACAACAACTTTGATGGGATTGTATTTTGTTTTAAAATATCATATCTATGCATATGTGTCCTTAAAACATTAATAGTGGTTATCTCTGAGTGATGGGATTGCAGGTAAGTTTTACTTTCTTCTTTAATACTTCGATATGTTTTATTGTGGCTCAGCTGGTAAAGAAGAATCTGCCCGCAATGCGGGAGACCTGGGTTCAATCCCTGGGTTGGCAAGATCCCCTGGAGAAGGGAAAGGCAACCCAATCCAGTATTCTGGCCTGGAGAATTCCATGGACTGTGTAGTCCATGGGGTCCAGCAGGACTGAGAGACTTCCACTTCACTTCTTCATGACCTTTTTAGAATGAGCCTGGATTGCTTTTTCTAATAAGAAAACATAAAGCTGTTCTCTTATTGGGGTGAGTAAAAAGTGAGTCATTACAGTTCCCCTGGGCCAGAAGGGACTGGAAAATGATCCTGTCTGTTTCTCTTCCTCAAGAAGGCCTATTTGATCAGCATCACCTGAGCCCTCAGGAACAGGGCTAATCCCCGGGGAGGCGATTTCCGCCTCCAATCCCTTTCTATCCTCGGTTTAGACACAGTCACCCGGTCCACATAAGCCCCCTGCTCAATGTTTTCTCTTTTCCTGGGAAACAAAGCCCTGTGCATGCTATGACTCATCGCCCCCCACCCCTCCCTCAGTTGGAGGCCAAGTCACCGGAGCTTCAGACGCAGGTGTCTGGGGTGACACAGCGCGACACGATGCCTCCGGAATAAGGGCAGCCCTTCCGCCTTCCAGGCTGTGAAATGTCAGGCGTGATTAGAAAGGTCACTTGTCCTGACAGCTCTCTGTGCTTCCCAGAGAGCAGCCTTCCTGCTGGGAACATTCTTAATTGTGCTTCCTGTTGTGGGGGAAGGGGGATCCCTGCCTGCTCACTCACTCTCCCTTACAATAAACGAGGCCCTAGCCTCTTCTCCGGAGAAGGCAATGGCACACCACTCCAGTACTCTTGCCTGGAAAATCCCATGGGCGGAGGAGCCTGGTGGGCTTCAGTCCATGGGGTCGTGAAGAGTCGGCACGACTGGGCGACTTCACTTTCACTTTTCACTTTCATGCATTGGAGAAAGAAATGGCAACCCACTCCAGTGTTCTTGCCTGGAGAATCCCAGGGACCGGGGAGCCTGGTGGGCTGCCGTCTATGGGGTCGCACAGAGTCAGACACGACTGAAGCGACTTAGCAGCAGCAGCTAGCCTCTCCTAGTCCTCCTGGAACGCGAAAAAAAAAAAAAAAAAGCCAAGGATCGCAAAACCTAGCAAAAACAGAGCAGCTCTCTGATTCAAAAGAAAAAAGTGAATTTCTAGGAAAGGGGATTGCATCGTGGAAGAAGGAAAAACTACATCTTTGGAGAAAAGAAATATGTAGCCTTGGGGTGTGTGTAGAAGTTAAGGAGGAGACAGGTCAGAGAACAGAAAAGAAAAGAAGAAACACACCAAAGCCATGTCAGTAGAGCAAAACACTGAAAGCAGTGCACAGAGCTACAAAGTACAAACTCTGAGCCCGTGTTCTCTGTGTTTCTGGCCCCACATCCTGAAATGTTGATTCTGCTAGTCAGGGGTGCTGCCCAGGAATCTGTATTATAAAAGCATCTGGGGACTCAGAGCAGGCTGTCTCTGCCCCCTGCATCGCAGAGTGAACTTGTTTGAGGGATTGGATACATCATTGGAATCCAAGGGGTAGAAAGTGAAGGATGTGATGAGGTGGGGAGAGGAAGAATTGTCCACAACAAAGGAAAGGGATGTAGTTATATAAGCCTCTAGTTTCTAGAGCCCAAGTTTAGCCAGAAATGGCTTCTGACCCCACCTGATGTGAGTGCTCCCTGAAGCTATAAATCTCTACTTGCTATCTTTATAGAGGACCTGCACTCCAGTGAAACGTTGGCTGGACAACTGCCCTGTAGCAGAGCTTCCAACATGAAGGATCCTGTTTAAAAGCAGATTCTGATTCAGTAGTTCTGGGGTGGGGCTTGAGACTCTGATTTCTAGCAAGCTACCAAGTCACTTCTGGAACACCCTGGGTAGCAAACCCCTAGAGGGCAGTGGCTCTCAATCCAGGTGGCCCAGTGCAATTGCCTGATGAGGTTTGGGAAACAGGTATATCTGAGCTGCACTTCCAGAGATTAGCATGGAATTGATGTGAGGCATCACCAATTCAGGGCTTCCCATGTGGCTCAGACAGTAAAGAATCTGCCTGCGATGCAGGAAACCCAGATTTGATCCTTTGGTTGGGAAGATTCCCCCGAAGAAGGGAATGGCTACTCACTCCAGTATTCTTGTCTGGAGAACCCTGGTGGGCTATAGTCCACGGGGTTGCTAAATGTCAGACGTGACTGAGCAACTAACACACAGATCATCAGTTCAATCCCGGGATTTTCCTGTTTCCTGTGGAAACATCCATCAACCAATTCATGTCAGCCCCACAAAGGCTGACATCCATTGCTTAGGGCACCCATGGAAGGTCACAGAGCTGGGTAGGGATCTGCAGGGGGCAGCCGGGTAGTATTCCCTCTTCTCCAGTAAGTGCCAATTAGGCAGGTGAATATGGAAATCCTGGATGGACACTGGAAAGTTTGAATACAGACTCAGACCCCTGGGCTCAAATATGGCTTCAATTATATTCTACATTTGAGAATAATAATTACAATTATTATAATAATTGTTATAAAAAGCATTTTAAGGTTGACAAAATTCTTTCCCATACATTATAGTACTTGATCTTCAAAACATCTCTGTGAGGTGAGGCAGATATTACACACATTTTAAAGAAGGGAAAACTGAGGATTAGCTTTAATACTGAGAGTCAGATATCAGGTTCCAACTCAGACCTGTGGAGTCAGAGATTGCATTTTAACAGGGTCTTCAGAAAACTCATGTGCACATTAACCTCTGAGGAACACTGATCACCTGCCCCCAATCCCCAGGGACCTGGGAGGTTAAAGCAGAGGTTCTTAGGTCACTGGAGGGTCATTTAAAAATGCAGTCTTGGCTCTTGTGAATATGATCTAATTATTCTTGGTCTTGGAATGAGGTCTGAACTAGGAAATATGTTTGAGAGCATTTGGTTTAGTCTTTGGCAAAACATGGATGTGGAAAACCACTTCCATTCAAGCCACCTGTAGTGCTTGTGAGACAGGCAGATTCCTGGGCCACACTTCAGACCTCCTGAATCAGGAATCTGCATTTCAGCTGGTTCCCTGGATGGTAAGCTGAAAACTGCTACCTTACATCTGTGGGAGAGAAGTAACATCAATATTAAATTGTTCTTTTAGGAAGTAGACAGCCTTTTTATTCCTGCTTACATGCCTGCATGCTCAGTCACTCAGTCATGTCCAACTCTTTGTGACCCCATGGACTGTAGCCCACCAGGCTCCTCTGTCCATGGAACTTTCCAAGCAGAAATACTGGAGTGGGTTGCCATTTCCTACTCCAGAGGATCTTCCCAACCCAGGGATTGACCCTGTGTCTGCTGCATTTTCTGCACTGGCAGGTGGATTCTTTACCACTGAGCCTCCAGGGAAGCCCTGCTTGATCAGGGCTTAAATTATCCATGTTAATATGATGCCTTGATTTATGGAGGGTGTTTTCCCTTCATTGCCTGCAAAGCGTGGGCAGGGCAGAGAGGACCACGCTGCTCTTTGTACATTGCTTTGTGCAATAGATGGGGCTTTGGACAAGTGGAAAATGAGACACTACCAGCCAAAATGAGGTTTCAGAGATTATCTGTGGGTTTTAGTATCTCTATTTTTGTCCCATTGGTTGACAGCATTATTTCTTCATCTTTGTAGATATTTCTAAGGTAATGGTACTGTTATGTGTGCATTTAGCTTTCACCAGGTCTTGTCAAGGAAGTGCAGCAGGGGGATTGAGCTCTAAAACATCAAATCCAATTCCTGTGGTCACTGAACCCCTTCTCCTCCCATGAGGAACTGCTGGGGCTCTGATGTACATCACCTTCCTGTTTGTTTTAAAGTAAACCCTTTTTACACTTCTCCACAGGCAGGTAAGGAAATACAGAATGTGACCAGGTCGTGTGAGGATGGTGTGAAGGAGATGAATGGAAGAGTAGACATACTGCCCCTCCAAAGAATACTGAAATTCCACAGTAGTTTGTACTGCTGGAGGAGAACAAGTGGAATATATCAACCATTGCTCCAGCTGTCTACACTGAGTAGGTAAAGAAAGCACATATTAAAATTACCAAAAAAACTATAAATTTTTGATGAAAGAAATTAAAGAAAGCACAAATAAATGGGAAGACATTCTATGTTCATAGATTGGAATGCTTAATATTGTTAAAATGTCCATTCTATCCAAAGAAATCTAGAGAGCCAATGCAATCTCTATCAAAACCCCAATGGCATTTTTTATAGAAACAGGAGAGACAATTTTAAAATTCATATGGAACCACAAAAGATACCCTAAATATTTAAAGCAGTCTTGAGAAAGAAGAACAAAGCTAGAGGCATCACACTGTGATTTCAAAGTATATTGAAAAGCTACAGTAAGTAAAACAGTATGGTACTAGCATAAAAACAGACATATAAGCCAATGGATCAGATTGGAAAGCCCAAAATTAACTCATGTATAGCCAACTGATTGTTGGCAAGGGTGCCAAGAATGCACAATGGAGAAAGGGTAATCTCTACAACAAACATTGTCACAAAAACTGGATATCCACATGCAAAAAAAAAGAAAGAAAGAAAGAAATTGAACATTTATTTTATGTTATACACAAATATCAACCCAAAATGGTTTAAAATTTTAAATATCAGGCCTGAAACTATAATATTTCTAGAAGAAAACATATAGGAAAAACTTCATGATATTGGGCTTGGCAATGATTTCTTGGATATGAAATCAAAAGTACAGTTAACAAAAGCAAAATTAGGCAAATAGGATTACATTAAACTAAAAAGCTTCTGCAGAGCAAAGGAAACAATCAATAGAGTAAAAAACAATCTATGAAATGGGAAAAAATATTTGAAAACTGAAGTCCTGAAGAAAAGGTTAATATCCAAAATATATAAGGAGCTCCTACAACTCAACAGCAAAAAGAAAGAAAGAAAGAAAGAAACCTTTGATTTTAAAAGTGGGTGAAGGATTTAGATAGACATCTTTTTCCAAAGAGGACATACAAATGGCTGACAGGTATATAAAAAGGTGCTCAATATCAGGAAAATACAAATCAAAACCATGATATCACCTTACACCTATTAGGATGGCTATTATTTAAAAAAAGACAAAAGATAAGTTTTAAGGATACGGAAAAATTGGAATCTTTTTGCACTATTGGTGGGAATGTAAACTGGTGCAGCCCCTATGGAAAACAGTATGGAATTTCCTCAATAAATTAAAAGTAGAACTACCTTATGATTCAGGAATCCCACTTCTGATATATATCCAAAAGAAATGAAATCTGATCTTAAAGAGATATCTGCACTCACATATTAATATTGCAGCATCAGTCACAATAGCTAAGATTCGGAAACCACCTAAATATCCAAAAATGGATGAATGGATAAAGATGTGGCTTATACATAAAATAGAATATTATTCAGCCTTTAGAAAGAAGTAAATCCTGCCATATATGACAACAGGGATGAACTTGGAGAACACTGAAGTGAAAGTGAAAGTCGCTTAGTTGGGTCCGACTCTTTGCAACCCCATGGACTATACAATCCATGGAATTCTCCAGGCCAGAATACTGGAGTGGGTAGCCTTTCCCTTCTCCAGGAGATCTCAACCCAGGGACCAAACCCAGGTCTCCCGCATTGCAGGTGGATTCTTTACCAGCTGAGCCACCAGAGAAGTCCAAGAATACTGGAGTGGGTAGCTTATCCCTACTCCAGCAGATCTTCCCGACCCGGGAATCAAACTGGGGTCTCCTGCATTGCAGGCATATTCTTTACCAGCTGAGCTACATGGGAAGCCCTAATGGAGAACATTTGGCTAGGTGAAGTGTCAGTCACAGAAGGACAAATACTGCATGATTCCACTTACATGAGTATCTAAAATAGTCAAACTCAGAGAAGCAGACAGAAGAACAGGGGTTGCCAGGGGCTAGAGAGAGAAGGAGAAGGCAATGGCAACCCACTCCAGTACTCTTGCCTGGAAAATCCCATGGATGGAGGAGCCTAGTAGGCTGCAGGCCATGGGGTTGCTAAGAGTTGGACACGACTGAGTGACTTCACTTTGACTTTTCACTTTCATGCATTGGAGAAGGAAATGGCAGCCCATTCCAGTGTTCTTTCCTGGAGAATCCCAGGGATGGGGGAGCCTGGTGGGCTGCCATCTATGGGGTTGCACAGAGTCGGACACGACTGAAGCAACTTAGCAGCAGCAGCAGCAGAGAGAAGGAAGCAGGGAGTTGCTATTCAGTGGCTATAAAGTTATTCAAGACTAATACATTCTAGAGATCTGCTATACACTGTAGTGTCTATAGCTAACAACACTGTATTACATACTTAAAAATTTGTTAAGAGAATAAGTCTCATGATAAATGTTCATACTATAATTAAAAAAAAAAAAAAGATTATCAGGGAAACAAAAGGTTTTTTGCCAAGTAAACACCACTACCCCTTCCCAGTTGATTTCATCTTTTTTTAACTTTTAATTTTATATTGGAGTGTAGCCGATGAACAATGTTGTGATAAGTTTCAGGTGCACAGTAGAAGTACTCAGCCATGCATATACGTGTATCCATTCTCCTCCAACTCCCCTCCCATCCAGGCTGCCACATAATATTGAGCAAAGCTCCCTGTACTATACAGTAGGTCCTTGGTGGTTATCCATTTTAAATATCCCAGCTGACTGCAGTTGCAAGCTGTGGCAGTGACAGGGTGCTGCCTGTCTGTCTCAGGCTAGTCACTGCTCTGGATGCTAGGGATATAACACTGAGAAAAGTGGACCTTGCCCTCACGTGATTCCCATCAAATGGGAAGAGCGAGACCACACACAAGTACTTTAAAATACAAATGTCAGGGGGGTCGTAGGTGCTGTGAAGATGTTTAAATCTGGAAAAGGGATAGAGAGTGATAGAAGCTACTAGAACAGGGTCCAGGGAGGCCTCTCTTAGCGACAAGAATTCAGTGAGGGAATAAGCTGAGTGAAGACCAGAGGGACCACTGTCCTAGACAGAGGAGTGCACGTTCACAGACCCAGAGGCAGAAGCAGTCTGCTTGAGCAAAAACTACATGAACACCAAAATGAATGAGGAGACTAGCAGGAAGTGAAATCAGAGAGACAGCGAGGACTCCATTACTCAGGACCGGATTTGGAATTAGTTAATGGGAAGCATTTACAACTTAAGAGATTTCCTCCCCAACTTTAATGATGTGACTAAGAAGAGTCATCAAAATGGGTTCTTTAGAGCTGGTTCAAAACAAGACATTAGAAAAGGGACACACAAAAGTAAAAGTCATCATATTAGGGAGATGGGATTAAGGAATTCATTTTCCTTTTTCAAAAAAATAAATTTGTGATTGCTGCAATGCTTCTAGAATATAAAATATGTTTTCCTTCAAACACATCTACTACCTCAAGGGAAGGTGGTGTTTCTGCATCCCCAGGTCAGGGAGCTGCACCCAGTACATGTCAGACACTCGTAAATGCTCTTGGACTCGATGAGCTGAACCTCTGGAGAGGAGTTACACATTCCATTTGGAGCAGGAGAGTAAGAAACTCTCCAAGCCCTACCTGAATCAGGTCAATGGAATCCTGGCTTCTGTCCTTCATCCCAGAGTTTTGCTATTTTCAAATTAGCCATGCCTGTGGGGAGTTTAATGACTGGAGAAGTACAATAATTCTAAGCAAAAAGACTACAGACTTGCTATTAGCCTTTGCGGGAACACAGCCAGCTTGCTGCATGGCTGTTCCTTGACATGCTCATCTAATCTAGAAGCTCATGTAAGTGTATAAGCTGTATCGCCAATCAATGCCTTGCTTGATTTCTTCTTCATCTCTCTAGCGTGCTGGGTGGTGTCAATGGGATGTTGAAAAATCTGCTTAGAATTTAGGACTATTGTAAGACACAAAGGTAGATTCAGGGAACACAAGAACTGAATGTTAAACACATCTCTAAATTATGCCAGCTGTTAAGGTATTTTCCTTTCCATATTTTCCGGGAAAGAAATAAGAAAGCCAGATGTCACATAGTTACTCTTTTTGGCCCCCACTCCTATGGGTTCTTAATTTTCCACCTCTCTCATGAGCATTCAGTTTAGTTAATAATAAAAGCATCTACTGATTGAGCTTCTACTATGAATCAGATTCTCTGGTTAACATTTCAAAGAGCTTAAGTCATTTAACCCTATGAAAAAGATCTTATCACACCCATTTTATAGATTGAAGTAACCGAGGCCAGAAGACATTTGCTCAGAGGCACACAGCCTGTACGTGGGTAACCCAGGTGTAAAGTCTTGTTGTTCAGTTGCTAAGTTGTGTCCAATTCTTTCATGACCCCATGAACTGTAGCCCACCAGGCTCTTCTGTCCAGGGGATTTCCCAGGGAAGAATACTGGAGTACGCTGCCATTTCCTTCTCCAGGACATTGTCCTGAACCCAGGGATCAAACCCACATCTTCTGCATTGGCAGGCAGATTCTTTACCGCTGAGCCACCAGGGAAGCCTGTACCACACAGCCAGCAAGTGGGCAATCCAGGTGTAAAATCTAGGTCCACCTAATTCCAAAATCCCTGATTTTATATCACCACACTATATATCCTCTCAGGGCAGATCAGGATGCATAGTGGAGTCTCTTTTCCTTTAAGTGGTTGTGGTTTAGCTGCTAAGTCGTGTCTGACTCGTGCAACCCCATGGACTGTAGCCTGCCAGGCTCCTCTGTTCATGGGATTCTCTAGGCAAGAATACTAGAGTGGGTTGCCATTTCTTTCTCCAGGAGATTTTCCTGACCCAGGAATCGAACACAGGTCTTTCGCATTGCAGGCAGATTCTTTACCAACTGAGCTACAAGGGAAGCACCTTCTCTGAAGTTAGGTAAGAGCAGAGAGGAATGGTTACGTTGGAATGCCAGGGCTGTAGTACACAGTTCAAAGACAGCGGGGTTCATTTAGCCTAGGAAATGGGCTTTCCTAGTGTTCGTAGGAGGGCTTAACTCCTCAGTCAAAACTCTGAGGCTTCCCACAATCTGTACTACTTCCCATCCATTCACTCATTCATTCAAACAAATATATAATTAAATAGCCTCCATGTGCCAGGCAACCAGGATACAATGGTAAATACAAATAGTGTTCCCCATTTGTATTTGACTCTATCTATCACCTATCTATCTTCATATCTACAGCATTATCCAAAATAAATATTAAATCCCAGTGGTAGTAAGTCCATGGCAAAAGAGCTAAGAAGTGCTGTAAGAGGCAAATACAAAGGGACTGGACTGTCCTTGAAGAAGTGATGCTTGAGCCAAGATATGAATGATGGCTAGGAATTAAGTGGGCAAAGACAGGAAGGAAGTTGCTAATAGAATTATCCAGCCATTCCTGTCCTCTCTCCCTCTCTTCTTGCCATAGCAGAAACCTGAATCCTGTGAAATGGAGATGGGGCAGTACAGGAAATGGATCCTTCAGGTCTCGTTCCTCCAGCCAATGTAGCTCTGGGAACACTGAAAGTTTTATTCACTGAGGAAAAAGAAGAGACAAGATAACTCACGATACAAGCCAGAATAGAGACAGTGCTATTTCATCCTCTGATATGTCTGTCTTCTGGACTACCTGCTCACACTGCTCATCAGAGAAGGGACTGCCACTGTCCCATACACAGCATTTGTTTGATTTAGAAAAAGATGCCCTTTCCTCTAGAAGACCCAAACTTGGGCCAAGGCACCTGGCTTGAAGAGTACAGCATAAGCTAGATTTCTTCCCCTACTGACCAGCCACCACTCCACCCCACCCACAGCCCAAGCCAGTGAACAACAATCCATAGTTGGTGGATCTGTGAAAAGACCCCTCTTATACAAGTTTCTGTAACTGAAAAAGCTGTGAAACGAAGACTAGACAGATCAAAATTATTGCACACAACAATGCTTAATTAGGTGTGTGTGTTATGTGTCCTGATGAATAAACCAATTACCAAAGGTGGCTAAAGATGTCCAAGAGAAGCAACAGAAATGAGAACCAGCAAAGCCAGTTTCTCCTGGAATGTGTTACCAGGACCAACTTTCCAGGAGACCAGGAGAAAGCAAGAGATAAACATCAAGCCATTAGGAGAGAAGAAAACTGAAAGTACATGATTGACAACTGGTGATGAGATGCTTGGAACAATCAGGGAAGCTGAAGGCTGAGGTCCCTAGAGTCTGGCTCCATCCTGGTTTGGAACAAAGGTTTTTAGAGTAAGGTCTATGAATGAGTTTCATGGGATCTCTGAACATGAACAGTTTTTTTGTGGGGAGGATTCTTAGCATTTAGATTTGAAAATCAAATGCTCAAAATAAGAACCACTGGGACCTCCCTGGTGTTCTAGTGATTAAGACTCTGCACTTCCAATGCAGCGGACTTGGTTTCAATCCCTAGTCAAGGAACAAGGATTCCACATGCCTCAGGGCAGGATTAAAAAAAAAACAAAAACACTACTGCTTTCAGGTTATACAGATGACCTGTCTGGGTGGTTCAGTGTATATTCTGTAAAGACAGAAACTTCTTGTCACGAGATATCCTGAAGAAAACAAAACCATTTACTATTAAGTCATAATTTTCCTTGAGGAGGAACTACCGATGCTCCCAAGTACCCCTGCCTTATTGTATAGAATTGAAGACATTGCACTCTAGAACCCAATGATACCTCTTTGAGTAACTTGGGTTTTCTGAATGAGTGTATTCCAGTTGAGCTATTTCAAATCCTAAAAGATGGTGCTGTGAAAGTGCTGCACTCAATATGCCAGCACATTTGGAAAACTCAGCAGTGGCCACAGGACTGGAAAAGGTCAGTTTTCATTCCAATCCCAAAGAAAGGCAATGCCAAAGAATGTTCAAACTACCACACAACTGTACTCATCTCACATGTTAGCAAAGTAATGTCCAAATTTTCCAAGCCAGGTTTCAACAGTACATGAATCATGAGCTTCCAGAAATTCAAGCTGGATTCAAAAAAGGCAGAGCAAACAGAGATCAAATTGCCAACATCTGTTGGATCATTGAAAAAGCAAGAGAGTTCCAGAAAAACATCTATGTCTGTCTTATTGATTACGCTAAAGCCTTTGACTGTGTGGATCACAACAGACTGGAAAATTTTTCAAGAGATGGGAATACCAGACCACCTTACCTGCCTCCTGAGAAATCTGTCTGCAGGTCCAGAAGCAACAGTAGGAACCGGGCATGGGACAACAGACTGGTTCCAAATAGGGAAAGGAGTACGTCAAGGCTGTATATTGTCACCCTGCTTATTTAACTTATATGCAGAGTACATCATGAGAAATGCTGGGCTGGATGACACACAAGCTGGAATCAAGATTTCCGGGAGAAATATCAATAACCTCAGATATGCAGACAACACCACCCTTATGGCAGAAAGTGAAGAACTAAAGAGCTTCTTGATGAAAGTGAAAGAGGAGAGTGAAAAAGTTGGCTTAAAACTCAACATTCAGAAAACTAAAATCATGGCATCCAGTCCCATCACTTCATGGCAAATAGATGGGGAAACAGTGGAAACAGTGCCTGACTTTATTTTTGGGGCTCCAAAATCAATGCAGATGGTGACTGCAGCCATGAAATTAAAAGATGTTTGATCCTTGGAAGAAAAGCTATGACCAACCTAGACAGCATATTAAAAAGCAGAGACATTACTTTGCCAACAAAGGTCTATCTAGTCAAAGCTGTGGCTTTTCCAGTAGTCATGTATGGATGTGATAGTTGGACTACAAAGAAAACTGAGCACCGAAGAATTGATGCTTTTGAACTGTGGTGTTGGAGAAGACTCTTGAGAGGTCTTGGACTGCAAGGAGAGCCAACCAGTCCATCCTAAAGGAGATCAGTCCTGACTGTTCATTGGAAGGACTGATGGTGAAGCTGAAACTCCAATACTTTGGCCACCTGATGTGAAGAACTGACTCATTAGAAAAGACCCTGATGCTGGGAAAGATTGAAGGCAGGAGGAGAAGGGGACCACAGAGGGCAAGATGGTTAGATGGCATCACTGACTCAATGGACATGAGTTTGAGCAAGCTCTGGAAGTTGATGATGGACAGGGAAGCCTGGCATGCTGCAGTCCATGGGATGGCAAAGAGTGGGACACAACTGAGCAACTGAACTGACTGAACTGAAAACTGAATAAGCAAAGTGTGTTTATCAGCAGGTGTTTAAACTTGTAATCTAGCAAGTTACATTCATACCATTTCTGCCTCCTCAAGATTATAATAATTCCTTTGCTTCCCCTTTGTAATCATCAAAATGATTAGAACATGGAATAGAATGAATAAGAATCTGGACACTGGGGTTCTTCAATCTGGAGTTTAAGATTTGGCTCTTCTACTTAACAGCTGGAGAAATTGGTAGGTTACTTCACCACACTGAACTTGTTTCAACACCTGGTCCAATGGGGATAATAGCACCTACCTTAGAAGATATTGTGTGAATAAAATAATTCAATTAATCCCTGTAAGATACTTAGTACAGAGTGTGTGCAGTCCTGAATATTCATTAGAAAGACTGATGTTGAAGCTGAAGCTCCAATACTTTGGCCATCTGATGTGAAGAACTGACTCATCAGAAAAGACCCTGATACTGGGAAAGATTGAAGGCAGGAGGAGAGGGGGACAACAGAGGATGAGATGATTGGATGGTATCACCGATTCAATGGACATGAGTTTGAGCAAGCTCTAGGAGTTGGTGATGGACAGGGAAGCCTGGCGTGCTGCAGTACATGGGGTTGCAAAGAATCAGATACCACTGAGTGACTGAACAGAACTGAACGTGCCTGATACAGGTTAGAATTATAATTTACCCCCGTCACCCTTTTAAAATTTTGTTTTCACTTTTTACTTCTTAAAATTGAGATATAATTTACAGGCAGTGAAATTCACAGATTTTAAGTGGTCAGCTCCGTAAGTTGTGACAAATCCATAAATCTTTTTTTCATAAACAAAGGTCTTATGCTCTTTCTGTTGTCTATATTGTAAAAACGTTTTGTTTCCCAAATGTTGAATTATACTACAATGTATAATTTGTATGAAAAATCTCCACCTTTGCCTCATCTAACATACAGATCCTAAAACAGCTCCTCCCCACCCCCAGCCCAGTTTAAAACCTGGGAGGAACTTCCTGCAGTCATTTTGCCTTTCCACTGCATCCAGGAGAGGCTGTAGTTTTCGGTTTCCAGGGAAAGTGTTTCTACCTCCTCCCTCAGCTACCTGTTTCAGCTCTTGGCAACACTT